>NC_084468.1:102952380-103264404 GCF_027409185.1 Cynocephalus volans | reverse complement strand
GTGTTTCCATTTTATTTGTTTCAAGAAATTTTTTACTGTAACTTTTAACTTTTTTTCATTGATTTATTTGTTATTCAGAAGAGCATTGGCTATTTTTTATGTATTGTAAAGTTACTAAAGTTCCTCCTCTTACTGATTTGTAATTTTATATTGTTGTGATCCAAAAAGACACTTTATGTGGTCTCTATCTTATTTAATTTGTTAATACTTTTTTGTGGCCTAACATAAAATCTATCCTGGAAGATATTTCATGTAGAGATGGGAAAAATGTGTATTCTTCAGCTGCTAGATGAAATGTTCTATAAATATCTGTTACACTTCTGTAATGCAGTTTAAATCTGCTGTTTCATTTTGTTTAACTGTCTGGGTGATCTGTATATGCTGTAAATTGGATGGTAAATTTTTTTACTGTTATTATATTGCAGTTTATCTCTTCCAACAGATCTATTGATATTTGCTTTATATTTTTGAGTACAGTGGTGTTGAGTGCATGCATATTTATAATTGTTATATCTTGTTGCTGAATAGATTCCTTTACCATTATATAATGGTCTTCTTTTTCTATTTTTATCATTTTTGACTTAAGGTCTGTTTTATTTGATGTAAATATAGCTGCTCCTGTTGATTTTTATTATCATTTGCATGGAATATATTTTTTCATCTCTTCACTTTTATTCTATGTGTGTCCTTATAAGTCAAGTGAGTCTCTTATAGGCATAATATAGTAGGGTCTTGTTTGTTTGTTTTTGTTTTTTATCCATTCAGCCCCTTTATATCTTTTAATTGGGGAAAGTAATCTATTTACATTTTAATTTAGTACTTGTTCATTGTCTGATGGTAGTTTTGTAGATCTTTTGTTTCTTTCTTCCTCTCTTATTGTTTACTTTTATGGTTTGCTGGTTTCTTATGGAGCTAGACTTTACTTTTTTCCCCCTCATTTGTTTTGTTCTTTGTGTTTAACATAGGGCAAATATAAAGAAGATTTTAGTTATAATAGATTATTTTAAGCTAAAAACAACTTAATTTTAGTCACATAAAAACACTCTAAACTTTTATCCTCCTCTCCCTGATAATATTTTTGTTGCCCTAATTTAGGTCTTTATATGTTGGGTGTTCTTTAACAACTAATTGTAGCTATAGTTATTTTAGACCATTTAAACTTCTAACCTTTGTATTATAAGTTTGAAAGATTTATACAGCACCACTACAGTACTGGAATAATCTGAGATTAATTATAAATTTACCTCTACTAGTGAAAGTTATACTTTAACATGTTTTCATGATAGTAATTATTTGCCCTTTTGCTTCCAGTTGAAGCACTCTCTTTAGCATTTCTTGTAAGGTTGGTCTAGTGGTAATGAGTTCTCTTACTTTTATTCGTCTGGGAAGGAGTTTATTTCTCCTTCATTTCTGAAAGACATGTTTTCTGGGTATGGTATTCTTGGCTGGCATTTTTTTTTCTTTCAGCATTTTCAATATAACATCCCATTCTCTCCTGTTCTGCTAACTTTCTGCTGAGAAATCAGCTGATTGTCTAGTAGAGAATCCCTTATATGTGACTTGATGCTTTTCTCTTGATGCTTTTAGAATTCTCCCATTGTCTTTGACTTTTCACAGTTTGAGTTTAATGTGCGCAGAGAGGACCTTTTTGGATTGAATCTATTTGGGGATCTTTGAGTTTCTGGATCAAGATGTTCATATCTCTCTTGACAGTTGGGAAATTTGCAGCTATTATCTCATTAAGTAGGGTTTCTGTGCCTTTTTCCAACTCTTCTCCTTCTTCAACTCTCATAATTCCAAAATTTTGTTTGCCTAATGATATACCATAAGTCCTATAAACTTTCTTCATTCTTTTAAATTTTTATTACTTTTTCTTCTGACTTCATCTGAGGTTTTTATTGTATTACCAGAATTATAAATTTGACAAACCAAACACTTTGGTTATAAATAACTTTAGAAGTTTTAGAAATCACTCCACTGATGCTTTTTTAAAAATTGTATTATTTTATTTACTCCATCATGAGTCAGAGTGCAGAGCCATGTACTAGATACAATACAAATCTTCACTAATTTATTAAAAAATATCAGAAGCTGAATTGTTTTCTGGTCAATGAAACAAGATTTCCTATGCAGATTGCTAAAGCTTTTTACTAATACTTGGGAAAAAATTTATAGAATTTTTTTTTGTCCATTTTTCAAATATTACTTTTTTTCCTCCTTGTTCTGAGTCACCTTCCTAAACTTGCATTTTAAAGGGGTAATTATCAGGTACTAGAGATGACAATGTAGAATATTTACATTTCAAAGGCACAGAGCTGAGACTTCAGGCTTAAAACCAACATTTGCCTACACCAAGAAATAAGTGTTCAGATAAAGGCTTAGTTAGAACAGGATAGCCAGGAAAAGCATCTTAAACAAAAGTAAGACTTGTTATATAAATTTAAACCAATGGTTCTTTCAGTGTAAGAGTTTCTAGTGACTTATTCCTCCCTCTCTTCCAGTGCAGAGAGGGAGATACCTTTGCAAATGGAGATTTCCTTCATAGATGTAAATTTCTCACACAAAAGGGCCTTAAAATTACTGGCTGAAAATAGTCTTTACAACAGAAAGGCTTCTTTTTGAGACTAATTCAGCTAGACCAACAGTTTCCTGACCCAGATTATGTTTTTAAACTGTATTACTGAATGGGTGGAGCCCACTGAACACGGGGACAAGCATTTTATATGCCTGGACTCAGCATGGATGTTTCTAACCTTTTCTTACAGTCTTTTGTTTTTTTCCCCAAGCAGGAATTTTGAGGCATAGCAAAGATCATGACAAAAAGAAAGAGGTGGATAGAGTTGGCAGGGTTTGAGAAGAGGGATTTTGGTGACTGAGAGGTTCCCATTAGAGAAGCAGGAATGAACAGAAAACAAAACAAAACAAAACAAAACAAAAATGAATTCTTACAATTTTTTTTTTTCCTGAAAATGATCCAAGTGTCAATAAGACAGGCTAAGATGTGAGAAACTTTTAAACTTGATTTTAAACCACCACCACAGAAACATTCATTTTTTTCTCTGAGAAACTGGTTGATTTTTGTCCTGGGAATGAAACCTTTGGGAGATTCCTTTAGTGGGTAAACAGTCCAGGCGAAAGGAAGTGGGTCTATCAGACAGCTGGTGTAAAAGCGAACACTTTCTTTGCCAATGGACTGGCCATTTACCATAAAGGCAGATATCTCTGGGCACAGAGTTATTTAGTTTGGAAGCCCTTGGTTTTGGTTTAAAATATGTACAAGAGGGTCCTCTTGGTCTCTATAGCTGTGTTAGCTATAAAGACGTGTGCCTGTGTGTCTTTTATAGTTTCCCCACTTTGGCCACAACACCCATTGCTGCAAGAGATCAATGGACACAATGGGCCCTGGCAGGCACCGTCCCTTGGTCACTTGATGCTCCTGGAGGTCATTGAAGGTCTACATTGGATCTAACTCTGACACCAAATTCTTAAAAGAGAAACTCTAGACATATTAAATTTAGAAGAGTTCACTTGAGCGAAAAACAATGTATAAATCAGGCAGCACTCAGACTCAGAGAGGTTCCTAAAGATCCACCCAGCAATGTGGGCAGGCAGTATTTATAAAGGAAGTATGTAAAGAAACGGCATGATTGATTATTTCTTGGGATTTGCATTATTTGGACATGGTGTGATGAGACATTTGACTTATATGGACATGGTCTCATCCGCTGTCTGCCTGTGACTGGCTGAAGTTTGGCTGCTGTGACTGGTGGAGACTTAGTTATTTGATGTAAGTATAGGTTGTGGTTTGCTTATGTACTAAGTTACGTTGCAGTTTGCTCTGTAGGAATTCAAAATATAAAGTACAAAGGCAGCTTTAGGCCAAATTTAATTGAATTTAATATTCTACATTTATTGAGCTTTTTGAATGCCTACCTACTATGTGCAGCGAACTGTGCTAGATGCTGGAGATATTTTAGTAAGTCAAAACGTAGTCTCTGCTTTCTTGCATGTCATAGTTACCATTGAGGAAACAGTTTGACAATGTATTTAAAAGTGTGCTGGATGAGAGGTAAGAGAGCTCAATTTCAGGTTCTGAATTTATACCTTTTTAGCTGTGTAAGTTACAACAAGGGTAGGCAAGACTGGGCCATGAGACCTTAGCCAAATGTGTGCATTAGTTTTCCAGGCTAGGAAACCCAGGCTGTGAATCAGATGTGATCAGTATTTTGTCTATGATACAGTGCAGTCTTCTTTTTAAAAAACAAAACAAAACAACAGTATAATAATGTTGATTTATCCCAGGCTCTGTCTCCTTTGACATCCCTATAAAAATTGTTGAGGAAGAACAAAATTCCAATTGGTGGGGGACTATCCACATAATCACATTAGGCTGGACTTAGCGAATGACCTGCAGCTCTGAAACATATAAACTATTTAGAGACTTTGCATTTTAGGGAAAATAATGATGTTGTTGTTGCTGTTTTTAAAATTTCCTTAGAGATGGTTTCGAAGTGGTATCTTAATGTAGTTCAAGTTGAATTTTATACTCCTTGTCCTCATAAATTCCTGGGAAAAAATTAGGCATATTAAACTTCTTTGAAGGATTTAGCCCAGATAGATTAGCTCTATATCTGAAGTCATCTCATTATGTGCAGTAAAATGGCATTGATGAGAAATAACTCTGGAAATTTAAGATATATTTGCTTATTTTCTAACAAACTTGTTTTCTGAACAACACTACCATTAATTAATTTGCTTTGGAAATTCTAATTTGCAGCACATTGACATCATTTGGCTAAATAGGACAAAAAATTCTAAGAAAGAATAGTTTATCAATGTTATTCTTGAAGGATTTTAAATGAATTAAGAAAATAGTCTTAAGTGACAAGAGCTTACGAAATATTGTTGGAGAAATTAAGCCTTAAATTTAAGATAATAATGTGGAGCTATATAAAAAAACTTTCAGACCTAAAGTTGAACAAACAAATGGAAAAACAGTGATATGTAAATGGTACATATTAGAAACTTGAAACTACAATGAGTCTCAAAAGAAAAAAAAGTTTTAAAATAGCAAAATATAAACAAAAAGGTACATTATTATTATTACCATATTCATTCTTTGCATTTATATCTGAAGGGTTCAAAAAATTCATATGCTTCAACATTTATTTTAATTCTACAGATGTTTATACAAAATACATGCTTTAGAAAAGCATATTTTAAAAAATCTTCATAATGCTTACAAATTTTTGAGATTCATTTTAACTTTATTAAATTCTAGTATAGTACTAACATATTTCTACTTTTTAATATTACTAATTTTTTCTTAATCATCATATCAATATTAAAATATGTCCTCAGTTCTTTGATACTGATTTTTCTTACCATTTGGAGTTGGCAGGGATTTTGTTTCTACTTTCCTGATTTGTCATGCTACCAATACATGTGACCCACTGCAGTGCTTAAGAACGGGCTTAAACTGTATTTAAAAAAGCATAAGAAAAATAAATGAGAGAGTAAATACTGGTTTTCAGTTTTAAAAGTTGATAGTAAACAAAGTACTTAAGATGTACTTTGCTGCAACTATGTACCTATTGTTGTGTAAATGAAAAAGAAATAATCAGATACTAGACAGAATACATTTAGTTGTGGATAATTATAAAAAATAAACAACTCAGACCAACTTATCAAAAGCACAGGCTCTTAGGCATTACTCACAGCAGCAGGGGAATAACAGCACTAATCTGATAAAGGAGATATGAATGGTATCATATCACCAGAAGTATTAATTACCTAATAATATATAAAAAGGTATAAGAACTGTACATTATGCTTTGTGTGACAGAATATGTCATACTGGACCTTAATTTATTCATGTGTCTCTGTACCCACATCCTCTGGTAGTCCCCTCCCACATTGATTGGGCAAGGCCATGTGACTTTGCTAAACGAGACAATAGCAATGGTGACCTTACAAGAAGTTTGAAAACTTCTTACTCTTTGGGAGTTGTTCTTGTTCCTAGGAATACTCTGTCTCTGCAAGGAAGCCTGGGCCGGCCTACCAAAGGATGAAAACCTTGCAGGGAGCAGCCCCGGCCATTGTGAGTGAGGTAATCATAAGCATCCAGCCTCAGCTTAGCTGCCTCTGACCAGAATTCCTCAACCAACCCTAAGCACTATGGCAATAATATGGATTTGTTGTATTTGGCCAATATACAGTGCATCTTCAGGTGGGTGGTTAACAGTTAGCAAGCAATAACTGATACACCATGTCATGCTATACTTATTTCTTTCCCTTAGGAAACTGACAAAGTAAGTGTTCTACCGATGTTAACTTACACTGTATTTAAAGATGGAAAAAAGGACAATGTAAACCTGACACTGACATTTTCTTCCTGCATCTTGAATAATTTGATCAGAATAATCAGTGACATAATTATCATGGGTGCATAAAGGAGCACATTTTGATACTCAAGAAGTGAGGGAGTTTACGTATTACTAAATATGATAATGTTAGTAATTTTCCTACTTAGCTTATGTTTAAGGACATGTCACCAACAGTGGTATTCAACTTCATTTGAAATTCAAAACATTGAAGTTAAGTTTTAAACATTTTTATTGAGTTGAAGCTAGAGAGTTAAAGAATGATTAAGTTAAAGATTGACTATATGTACATGTAATGGATGTACTTTATGATAATGCAATTTTAGTGTTTCAGTCACTATTAACCTAGCATGACTACAGTTTAGTGTTGATATAGTTTTTTGAACTTATAGCTTTGAAAATACAAAAAGCTCATTTTAATGTAAAATGTATAATTTAAAGGTTATATTAATTCTCCTCCATACTTCCCTCCCCCAGCACCTCTTTCCTCATTACAGGTATTTGTGTATTTACTGACACTTCAGTAAATTGAGTACAATAGTATACCTGAGTCAGCATATATGTATATGTACACATGTCCAATAATAATGGACATTTAAATTCCTAAAATGCTGTGAGATGTATCACCATAATGAGATTCAAGTTTTATTTATTTGTTTATTTCCTATTTTGTCTTTATTTTACGCATGTGGAGGTAGAGGCCCAAAAGAATCAACTAACCTGCTGAGCACATAATTATTTAGTGGGAAATCTATGTCTTGAACCCAGGTCTTCTTATTGTTAAGGTTACTCTATTCCCAGATAAGCCATGCTTATAAGGTTATTTTCTCTCTCTTTTTCTCTCATATGTTATACGATAAGGGCGTTGATTCATAATCTTTTACATTTTAATAAATATTTAAGAAGTAAATTGTACAAAGATACTTCAAAAAGTTCATGGAAAGATTTGTATTATCTTTTAATTCCATTTTTCCATGAACTTTTTGAAATAACCTCATGTTTGCACTATATCTACACAATATATCAAATACATCACGTACCCATTTAAAACACAAAAATTCACATTGCGTTAAGCAAACTAAACATTTTTGCTCCCAGGTGTGTGGTAGTCTAGTTAAATTCTTAAGATTCTATCAGAATATATGAAACATTGGCATGTGTCCCTGTATTCACCTACAGAACATGTTTTAACAATCAACATAAATAATTTTATCAAACACCTATTCCCTAGAAAGATTAAAAGATGTAGCGAATGACAAAAGATGTCATATCTTGGAGTCATTTCTAGTAGATTTTTAAGGATAGGAAGAGGAAATTAAAAGTAGAAGTGTAAAATGAGAACATGTTGATGGCCTTAGGAATGAAATGATTGCAATGTAAACTAAAATTACACTCCTATCTGAGAGAAAAGTAATTTAGCTTCATGAACAGCTGCACCTCAGAGGGTCAGGCATGTGAGCAATTAAAATTAAACAAGTTGATTTTAATATGCCTTAGTAACTGTGATTGATCTTACAGAGCAGTTGTTGACTATACATCAAGGAACAATTTAGGATCCAGTTTAAAACAAAGTTTATAATCCTTGTTTAATGGATTTTGGTACCTCAGGCAATACAGTGCTGTAAAAATGATTAAAATGTGCCCTGTCTCTCTGTAATCAATAAAACCTCTCTCTAAAATTAGTTAGGTTCCAAAGACTCCTCAGCAGACTTGGCAGTGCTATGTCTGCAGAATTCCAAATAAGCTATCTATCATTATTTCCATACACAAGGTTCATTAGACACCTCATTCTTTATCTTATTAGCACCAAAGTCAGCCAAACAATCAAATCAAAAGGTCACCTTTAACAATACCTAGTTAAGCCACAACATACATCAAAACACTATTAATACAATGCATCAAAATGCAATAGGAAGAATGTCTAGAAGGCCAATGAAAGGTTATCATAAAAGAACTGAAAATACACATTTGTAAATTAAAGGGGAAACAAAGCATTCTAAAGTAGCATCATAAAGAGATTTATTCTATTATTGAAATTAGTGGTAACAAAAACCTCCTTGTTAATTTACCTATTTAAAAACATTTATCCTTTGTATATTATGAAATTGAATTTCTAGTTTTTATGAAAAGATGGATAAAATCAGTAACTTTGGAGTTACTTAGTTCTTAAGATCATAAATCACAGATAAGCACATATGTTTTCTGAACTTATTTATTTTTTATTAAATCATATTTTATCATTAACATTTTATAATAGAATTTGCACTTTATTTTAAAGCAGTCAGTGCTTTCAAGGGCATTTTATGATTTATATAGCTAGAGAAATTTGAAGTTTAACTGACATATACATTAAAGTTCTATTCACCTAGTAATTTTCTAAAGTTTCTTCCTTTAAGTGAAACTAGGGAGACGTGCATATATTTTCTGGAAATGGGATGCAATGGATTGGATGTCTTCCCAAAGCTCATTGAAACTCAATCCCTACTGTGACAGTGTTAAGAGGATGGGAAATCCTATTAAGGTAATTGAAAGGTGGGGTCTTGAAGAGTTGATTAGATTGTGAGGATCATGTCCTAGTAAATGGATTAATCCATTGATAGTTTAATGTTGGTGATGGGTGTGGTTCTGATGGCTTTAAAAGGAGAGCCAATGAAAAGCTCTCTCTCTCTTTCTCTGTGTTGCTTTTGCCACATTAGCCATGTGATTCTCTGTGTTGCTGTGAAGAGTTAGCATCCACCCACAAAGGCCCTCACCAGATGTGTTCCCTGGACTTTGGACTTCTCAGACTCTGAAACTGTAAGCAATGAATATTGCCTCTTTACAAATTACCCATTTCCAGGTATTTCTGTTATAAGCAACAGAAACAGACGAATACATGTGCTAAACTTATTGCCCTGTGTATCACATTAATATAATAATACTTAAAATAACTGAACACCTTTTTATACATTCATGAATCATAATTTGCACAAATCTTATTTTATTTTATTCTAATTGTATATACTTAGATAAACAGTGGTCATTAGATATTCATAGGGTATATGTCATGTACTTACATTAATCTGATGTTTTTTAATTTTCTCATCAATTAATGAAAACATTCGTATTTTTCTTGGATCAACTTGGGGCCTATCAGAAAATGTTTTCATAATTAGTAGTTGGGAATAAAGAAAGATATCTCTTGTTGAATATGTCAACTCCACTGAATGCTTTGCTATTGTGATGTGTTTAATAAATTTGAAATATTTATAGATGACTCATTATGTGCCAGACACGGTTCCATGAAGTTAACAGTTCTTGTAATCCCTCCCAAGTCAGCCCTGTAGTTTTACTGCCATTACTATATTTATTTCTCCGAGCTACTTTCAGATCAAAATGCTCCCCCTGCCTCAAATGCTCCATTCCCACTGCCACTGGGATATATCACTTAACTAAATACAAATCGTGATAACATAAAGAAAGGATTTGTTTTTCATTTTCTTATAACACTCAAGAAAACATATTGAAAGACGTAAGAGGGGAAATGAGACTTTCATGCTGATATAAAGGAGGTTTTTAAAGAACTTAAAGAATGGTCAGGAAAGATGCCAAAGGAGTGGAGAGAAAGGAGGAATTTAAAGAAAAGATATTGACTGGAAAAGTAATGAGCTTATAAAGAGGATGGGAGGTTTAACATTCTGAAAATTGATTTAGAACATTCTGGAGAATCAGAGTGGGAAAATCATTATAAATATCAATAAGCCTGAAATTCATATTAATCTAAATCAGTAAAAAAAAGACAGCAGGTTTTATGGGTCTTTCAGTATTTGTTGTTGCTGTTTTATTTATTTATTTTTTAGAACTTGAAACTTGCTTTAAAGAAGAGACTTTGAACCCTTTGACCAACATTTCCCCATTTCCTGAGATCTATTGTACAGACAGTGACTATAGTTAAGAATAATGTATTGTATACTTAAAAATTGCTAGGAGTAGATCTTTAGTGTTCTCACCACAGAAAATGATGATATGTTAATTAACTTGATTTAATTATTTCACAATGTGTTCATATATCAATACATAACATTGCATGCCATACAACTATACAATTTTTATGTGTCAATTATTCCTTAATAAAGATGGGAAAAATAAAAGTAAGATCAAATATTTAAAAAATAAGAATGGTATACATTGAGGTTATAATATTATGTTAGTAGGTCTAATCGAATTACTAAAAAATATTCGAACATTTTAGTTAAGTATTTTAATTGTTCAAGTATGCAAAATTAAGGGGTAAAAGGTTTTTAGACAGTATTAATCTTGATGATCAATAAAATAATTGTGACTGTGATAAAACAAAAGGGTATTACTGTATAGATATAAATATCAGTACTATATAGTACTGATAATAAACCTAGGAAGTGACTGCATAGCACAGAGAACCGTGCTGGACTTCTTTCAGCTGCTTGCATGGGTTGCATTTCTAAGGAACACTGTTTCTGTATTGGAATCTAAGGGCAATAGCTGCTCCCACCCTCACCTTACAACAACTCCAGTGGTATAGAAATATTTAACCCTGGATCCATGTCCTTCAGTCAGCTCATGCTGTGGGTAATTTAGGATCAAAGGACGCTACATTTCCACTGTATGTGGATAAACTGGTGTCTGTTTTCCATGATTACTTTTTGGACTTTCAGCTGCTTATGTTTGAGTATGTTTTCACATCAGATAAACTTTTCGAATTCTAGCTATGTGTCTGCTTCCTTATTTGCAAAAGGTAATAACGCCTATCTCAAAAAATCGCTACAGATTAAGTGTAAAATGCCTAGCAACATATCTGGCACATATCAAGTGCTCAAAGAATGTTAATTATTACTATTATAAATTAACTCTCAAATGGCTCTTTCGTGGAGTTTCTAGCTTTCTAGGATGTTTGTTACCGTTTGAATACTGCTTGAAGTTTTGTTTGGTTCACAGTTTTACTGATAGGCAGTAATACACAACTCCATCTCAAAGCTAGCAACTTTCATTTTTGTGTTAGGAGAGCATAGGAGATAAGGAATACAACAAGAGGCAACTCTGCCAATAACGTCATGACTGGCTGCACTGAGGGCAGAGCTAAAGCGGAGGCTTCAGGAGCAAATGTATCCCCCTGGTTCCAACTTTTTCTGTGACTCTTGCTAACATAGGCCTTCCTTGAGTGGCAAAAGGGGAGAAGACAGGGGTCAGGGATGTTTCCAGACACTGGTGTGCTCTTCTCCTATCAGGGACAGAGGCAGAGAAGAGAACCATCAAGCCCTGAAGAGGTAGGAGTGATGTTTCTATCAGCCATTTATTTAAGGTATCCATTTCTACTCATTCATTTATTTATGTATTTAAAATATTTATTGAGCACCTTCTAGGTAGTGGAGGAAAAAAAAAAAAAAAGACAGATGACCTCTCCTCAAGAGCTTTACAATCTAATCCCACAGATAGGCAATTACATCGAAGTCTAGGGGAAGACGGGAGCACATAAGTGGGGCCACAACAGAGACAAAGTGCAGGAGACGGGCTTATGTTAGAAGGACCTAAGTTTGTGACACTCTCCAGTTTAGAAATCAAGCAAAATCATAAAATATATGTGGAGGTTGTTTCTAGTAATTTCAAAAGAAGTCATGGTGATATTTCCCTCCATTGTCTCTTCATACACAGTTTTTGTAAGATGAAGCAAGACAAGTGAAAAGTGTAAATATTTAAGAGCATATGT
Organism: Cynocephalus volans; assembly: GCF_027409185.1. Lineage (NCBI taxonomy): Eukaryota > Metazoa > Chordata > Mammalia > Dermoptera > Cynocephalidae > Cynocephalus > Cynocephalus volans. Next base: position 103,252,299 of record NC_084468.1, on the reverse strand, counting down.
CAGGATTGAGGGAAATGAAAGAAATATGTCAGCAGCTTGTTGAAGGTGGCCATATAGCATGAATTTCATTTGTAATAACATTTGAATATCCCCTTCTTGGTGCATGAAAATAAAAGAAAAATAAATTCCAATACTCAAAATTTCAGGGGAATTTGCTCTTTTAAATAGTAAGAGTCGAGACTTTTTCCATTTTTCTTAGTGTCCAAATTCTAAGTGTTAAAATTTATAATTCCATATCTGAACCCAAACCTTAGGTTTTGCTGAATTTGGGGGTGGGTTGTGGTCTTTTTTTTCTTCGAAGATTATTTTCCACAGTGTTTGGGGTTGAGAATTTACATTTTCTTTTCCATCCAAGGAATAAAATTCAGTAAGCCCTATTAACTATCCATGCTTTTTGAACCAGATGTCTTTTACCAAAGAAGTGAAATTATCAATTTTTTTTTTAATTGAGAAAATTACACAGCATTATGTCTTTTAGTGCTTTGGGAACAGCAACTTAATATAAAGCACTTTTTTTTTTTTTTTGTGCCCGGCCGCACCGAGCGCACCGGCCATCCCTACATAGGATCTGAACCTGTGGCGGGAGCGCTGCAGAGCTCCCAGCGCCGCACTCTCCTGAGTGCGCCACTGGGTCGGCCCATAAAGCACATTTTTAAGGTCAGCAAATGCTGCCATTCCATAAGAGTCATGCATTGTCTCATACTCTGTAGTAATATTTAGTACTCTCTAGAGATTCTTATGAACGAAAAGATGGTAGAATCTAATTTTTCCATTGAGTGGGTGCTCTGGCATCCTGGATTGAGAACAATTAAACCCGATGAGGTGCTAAAGTATGCATTTTCCAATTGTTTCTTTTCTATTTGAAACCTTAAGGAAGAAAAAGTGGGAAACTAGGTGGTTATGATTCCTTTGCTTGAAACCATAGATGTAATCTTATGTAATTAGAAAGAAGCTTACATACCAAATAAAGCTGTCATATAAGATTTTTTAAACTTCAGGATATTTTCTATCTTGTTGAATGTGTTTGCACTTGAAAAGATGTGTATTCTGCTGCTGCTGGCTGGAATATTCTGCAAACATCAATTAGATCCATTTGGTTGATGTTGTTGCTCAGTTCTACATTTTTGCTGATTTTCCAGTATACTGAATCTATTACTGGAAGAGGAATACTGAAGTCTCTAACTATAGTTACAGATTTGTCTCCTTCTTTTTTTAGTTCAGTCAGTGTTTTGCTATACATTTTATTGCACTCAGGATTGTTACGAAAGGGACAGATTTCTTTACTGACACAAATTTTTGTAACTTTGTTTACAAGAAATATGTAGCTTGAGTAGCCCTATAGCTAAGAAAGAAACTGACTTTTTTGATTAAAATCTTTCCAAAAGGAAAAGCTACAGGGCCAGATGTCTTCATTGGGATATTCTGTCAAATATTTAAGAAAGAAATAATGTCAATTCTATACAAACTCCTCCAGAAAACAGAAAAGTGGGGAATAATTTTCAACTTATTCCAAGGGGCCAGTATTATCTTGATACCAAAACCAGAAAAATAAATCACAAGGAAAGAACCCCAATATTCATCATGAAATTAGATGCACATATTTTTAACCCTGAAAAACTTAGAGGGGGGATGACCCACCAGGGGTGCATCAGAAAGCAGCATAGGCAGCTGGTCTGCCTTCCAGTCAGCACAGTGGAGACGTATCAGTGTGACAGAAGTGCAAGGAGTGACATTGGGAGTGCTACCTATCATAATTTTAAAGACAGGTACATCTGCATGTTAGTGTATATTAGAGAGATAATAATTAAAAATACCTATGAGAGGAAATAGAATTAACCACGAGTTTTTTTTAGTAGGAGGAATGATTGATTTGCTATAAAAAGAAATATCTTAACATGATAGCTTATTTATCTCCATAGATAAGTCTTTATTCTTTCCTTGATCCTAGAAAGCTCTGGGATACCATAAGTCAAATTCTTGCTAAAAATCTTTTAATGTAATCCTAGTTTCTACATAAATGATAATGTTCAGACTCTTTAGGAAGGCTTATAAGGCTCTTTTTGTCCATTTTTCTATCCATGATTTCTGGCCTTCTATTCTAAAGCTCACTCAAATCCACCCTCCATGACATCTGCACAATAACTAACCCAAGAATTATATTTTGTGACTTCCTTTGCCTGGAAGATATTCCCTGCTTACTCACTTCTCAAAAGCTCATTTTAGAAAATCTCTCCTCTGGGAAGACGTTCTTTTGACTGTTTCCTCCGATAGATTGTGAGCATTGGACTTGGCCCCATTTCTTTTGAATCAGTAGCATATTGAATAATGCTTGGCACACAGTTGACATGTAATGAATATTTGATACATGAATGACTATCTTTGTTAAATTGCATTTACATATTTCAGGCACTCTTTAAATAGTTTTGCATTACTTTGTGAGTTTCTGAGAAGTGACAATGCTTAATCACTGGTTAAATACTGTATCTGTTTATATTTAAATTTCACATTGTTAAAGAATGATATGTAGTACAAATACTGATCTCCAATAATTTTTAGGAGTCAAATATGCTGTTACAAAGGGCAATGTTAAAAACAAAATAAAATATATTTGTTTGCACCAAATGGCAAAAAATAAAGTTTTTTTTATATGACTGAATGAAGACACTAGCTTTGCTAAGATGATACCAGTTATGTCAATTTGGCTTTCAGATTTTTTTTTATTTTAACAACAAATTAGCAAATGCTAATGTGGACTTAACTAACTAAAAGGTATTAAGTATGATCATGAACATGTGAAAGTATATGTTAATTATGTATTTTAGGAAAGAGAAAAAAGGAATAATTAAGAGAAATATTTAAAGGGATATTAAAAATTTAAGGGTATTATTTAAGGGTTACTAAAAACAGAAGCACTTTTCAACCTTTTGATTCTTGATTTAATGAAAAGTTATCTAACTTTATTTGCTCTTGCTCTTAAATAATTCAACTTATTCATATACTCTATTTAATGAAAAAAATCAGATGTTTAAGCACATGGCTGTCAATATCTGAAAGCATCTGCAAAAGATGTGAGCCCACTTTTTAAAAAAGATAATAGCTAAACTTGTACTGAAGGCAGTTTGATAATGTCTTTGACACAGAATCAAAACAATAAGCACTGGCTTTATAGATTTTAGTATTTATTCATGACAACCTGACACATTAATTTTGAATGCCTATGACAAATTTCTCCAAAGTACTATTTTCAGAAAAGTTACCTAGGAAATAGTACATGTGCAACTCACAAATTTTTATTATACTAGATGTATTTGGAACTTATTATCCTATTTCCTGTTCTTATTTTGCATGGGTGATTGCAAACTGTTCTCTCCCAGAACTCTTTAAGAGACTTCTGTAAAATACTGTCACAGAGGAAAGAAAATATGCATTTTTATATATTCACAATATATTCAGAATTTGTCTTTAACTCTTAGCCAGGCAATCTGAGAACTGAAGTTTGAGAACTGATGTTATGCTTAGTATTTGTTATCTCTGATAAGCATTAGCAATTTCAGTCAAAAATTTGCAAATTGTTTAAGACTTTTGGAGAGAGGTGAGACTAAGTAGGATTGAAGAACTGGAGGTGTTTATAGGTAATGGGCATATTTATGATTGAAAGTTTCCTCCTGGAAAAGAGGGAACATAAAGGAAAAGTCATATATGTTCAGCTCTGCAAAATTAATACTAGAGGCTTTTAACTCTTATTTTAAAATTTTGTGTTTTATATAGATATGGCCCCATCTCCATTAGGAATAAATTTGATAAAATAACTATAATGGAGAAAGAGTATGAGAGACCAGAGTGAAGTCTTAGAATTAAGTAAAATATTTAATTATAGCAAAGTAATATATGCACAGAGTAAAGCATCAAATATCTCAGAAGACTTATAGTGAAACCTCTCCACCCTCCCTTCCTTAGTAGTTGTCTCACTCCCAGGAGGTATTTGCAAGCATTTTCCATAATTAATCATTTTGGTCCTAACCTTTAAAACTGTATATTATATTTAATCAGTTGTTTGTTTATCAAGCATAGATCATGATAGGTACTGTTTTTATGATTTTTTTTCCTATTTGTTCATTTCTCTGCTTGAAATATCTTTCTCTAAAATGTCTTCTGAGCTTTGTTACTTCATTTCACTCAGATGTCTATTCAAATGTCACCTACGTTGAGAAGCAACCTCTCCCTCTTACCCTGATTGACTTTTCCTAATTGTACTTACTATTGCCTAACATTATAAATTTGTTGTATATTTATTTACTTTCTGTCTCTTTTACTAGCATGCTAGTTCAGTAACAGAGGCTATCTTTTTTGTTTACTGGTATGTCTCTACTGCTTAGAAGAATGTCAGGCACATTGTAGGAACTCATTAAATATTTGTTAAATAAATCAGTGAGTAAAGTACTTACAATAATGCTGTATATGCAGTGTTATTGGTTAATGTTGGATAATAATAACAATTATCCTTAAAAAATTTGGAAACTTTATAAACTCTTGAGAATGTTTATTTTGTTTATGACATTATTCTCATGGGCACATCAGTTTTAATTAAGTGCAAGCTGGACTTCGGATAAAAATAATACCCTACTATTTCTGTGCACAAATGTTGTTTACCTTAGGCATCTAGGATACATGATATGTTTGTGTGTGAGTGTGCTATATTCTTAATCATTATTACTCTCATGGAAGTGTTAATAGTGAAAACATTGTGAATAAAGGTCTTAATCATGAAACCAATACACTATTGCCTAGTCCTTAATGATGAAGAGTACTTGGAAATATGTTACAAAGAAAACAACTAAATTTATTATTTTATTATTAAAATTTAGCAAACTTTTATTCTGGAATAATTTTAGATCTACAGAAAAGTTGCAAGGATAATATGAAGAGTTCCTGTATACCTTTCAACGAGCTCCCCCCTAATGTTAGTAGCGTGTTACATAAATGTCGTCGAAACTGAGCAATTAATACTAGTAGAATGCTATTAACTAGACTGGACTTTATTTGATTTTGTCAGTTTTTTTCCACCAATAATATTTTTTGGTTCCGAGATCCAATCCAGAATACTGTATTGCATTTAGTCATATGTCTCCTTTGTCTTCTCCAGTCTCCGACAGTCTTCCTTGTTACTCACGACCTCGACAGTTTTAAAGAACATGTGTTAGGAATTATGTAGAGTTTGAGTTTGTCTGATATTTTCTCATAATTAGTCTGGGGTAATGGATTTTTTTTTTAGGTAATGTATTATTGTTAATAATAATCATGTTGCAGAAGTTATTTAGATAGAAACCCTACTACAATTTTAATCTCGATGATTTTTAAAAATTCAATCAATCCTGTCCATGCCAATTGACAACACGTGGGAGTTGGGAATATGATTTTTATTTAAATATGGGTCTGTTTTATTTCTGAAATCTTACTTGTGTCAAGGCATAAATACAAGGGGCAATGTCTTTAAATTGGCATTTATACCTGCCACTTGTTTTTCTGGTAGACAAAACTGTTGTTTTTGTCCTCTTTCTCCTGCACCTGCTCTTCCACATCCTGCTCCTCCTGCCCTTTCTTCTTTTACTTCATATTAGGCAATTCCTGTAATTTTCATAAACTCTACACAGCCTTAAGACTGAGTAAAGCATTTTCCTTTATTACCTCCCACAGACTTTTTATATTTGAACAAAACCTTCACTGCAATAAATAGCATTGATAAAGATAATTCTTATGACCATTTATCTGTTCGTGTCCACTCTTGGTGTGTGTTTCTAAAGATTCTGTTTTTTAACATGTCATGTTCTTGACAATTTTTCTTCTTTTTCAAGTTATGTATTTAAGGCTTCTCATATTCCCAAGTTGAGGCAGATAACAAAGGTCTAGTGCCCTCAACTCCTGATGATACTGTTACGGCTACCAAGAGTAATTGTATCTAATTCTATAATAAATTACAGTTCACACAAACACGATCTGATTAAGATAGTATGAGTACACATTTGTCAACTGGAATTGTAAGAAAATCAAGATAGGAAAACAAAGTCTTCAAGAAAAGTTTTGAGGTGATTTTTAGGAGATTAGGGCTAGATATTCATACTTAGAGAGATTTACACAAAGTTTGCTAGAGACAAGAGGATAAGAAATGGGCAATTGTGAACACTTGGTCAGTAACTATATAATAAACAAATATTCATATATTGCTATATTTCTGATTATTTCATGTTTATGATTTTGTTATATTATGGATTTTTAGTATGACCCTTTTATTCAAGAGTATTTTCTTGCCTATAGTGAAAAACAATTCATCTGATTTGTCTTTATCCAATAATAAAATAATCATTTATTGTTAATATAAAATAAAAGTAACAGTGAACACATATAGTGCATACTCTGTGCAGATCCTAAAGCTGGAGAGATAAGAATAAATTCCCCAAGTAAGGCAATGTGAGTTTACAAGGAGAAGGGGATATTTATATCCACCCCTTGGTTCCCAGTTTCATGTTTTATAGTTGTTAGAGACACAGCAACATATAATGCCTGTTGATATATCATGTATTCTGTCATTAAGGCTGGGCCCCAACCTCTCTGAGTATCATGCCTAAGCTGGTATTTCAGACGCACCTGCAAAAGGCCATTTAGCTTTGATCTATCAGGCTGGCAGCTCCTGAGTGCTATGGTATGTGATAAGGCCAGTGAATCCCACGGCAATGTATCCACGGCCACACATTCTTTGCTGTAAAATACGTTCCTTGTTACAATGCAATATTATGTTGAATTCTTTTCTATGGATCAAATACTGTATGTTTTTAGAGATATGTTGGCTAAGCTCTGTTGGCATCTGTGCATGTAATGCAATCACATATTGTATCCAAAATTTCTGCAACGGTAAGTTTTTCTACCATCTAGTGTACCATAACTAGAAATGGACAATGCCTGGATCTTTGGGGTAAAAAAAAGTAACAAATAGATCATCATTTAACTATCCTAAACATGAATATAAAGTGTGATATTATGTTTATATATATAATTTAAGAGAAAATAGTAATGAAATATAAAAGAAAATTAAAAATGCATCTCACTGATTGTTCTCAGATCCATTCCCTGGACTTCCCTTGTCTTGTTCTGTGTCAGTGGGGACTACACTTCCCCTGCTTCCTGGCTCTTTGTCTTCTGGGAATAGTTTGCCTAGGAAAAACACCAGGGAGAATCAAGGGTATTTTCTAACTCCTTTTTTCAGATAGTACCTTAAGAAGCATCTACATCTTCTCTGTGATTCTAGCTCTCACCAGACAGGCCCTCCCTTCCATGGTCCCAGCATTCCTACCCTCTCTCTTGGTGGGTTCTTCTTTTCACTTTATGGTCCTGGATTCTGGGCTCTGGTTCCCGCCCTTCCAGGTAGCAACTTCATGCAACTTTCATGGAGGTTCCTCATTGTTTTCTGTTTAGTCATTCAGTTTTTCTACCACTTATGTCATCAATTCCCTGTATTAAATGTCCTCTGTTTGAAATATCTACAGTGGTTTCTGTTTTCCTGACCAATGACTAATATGAATAATTTGTCCATTGCTATTGAAATTTGAAAACTTAGATGAAATGAATTATTTTCAAAGAAAATAACATTTAATCAAATTAACTTCAGAAAATATTAACTCAATACAATGGTCTAGAAGAATGAAACTCATCAAGGATTTACCATTACCCCAAAAAACAAAAGCAAGGATAAGGTACAAAGTTCTACTTATGCTATAATGTCTAGATAATCACAATATATTAAACTTTCCACAATGTTTGAAAAATAAAATCTCCAGCTTATTTTTTTAGAATATTTGTGACACTGATACCAAAACCTGACCATGAAAACTTCAAAAAGAAAAATATAGGCTGATTTCATCTTTATCCTTTGTAAATATTAACAAAAACATTTAAAACAAAATACCAACTAAAAAATTTCAAGACTGCATTAATGAAATAAAATCTATGACTGAATGGAAAATACTTTCATATATATTGCTTTATATTAAGGAATCCATCAGACCTATCATTTATTCCTCTTTATATTTTAAAATTTTTATTTATTTATTTATTTATTTATTTATTTATTTATTTATTTATTTATTTACAAGATGACTGGTAAAGGGTTCTTAACTGTTGACTTGGTGTTGTCAGCACCATGCTCTCCCAAGTGAGCTAACTGGCCATCCCTATGTAGAGATCCGAACCTGTGGCCTTGGTGTTATCAGCACCACACTCTTCCAAGTGAGCCACAGGCCGGCCCCTTTATTCCTCTTTAAAATGGAAAGTAAGAAAGTAAAATTTTAGAGATTCATTTACTAACAACAAAAAAAGCAACCATTATATATGCCTTCATTAGTCTGATATTCCAATTAAAAATTATTACAGAGGTAACCAATTAACAAACAAGGCCATTTGATATTAAAGATTATGTTCTACAAGCTCTAACAATAAGTATTAAAACCTCAGCATCTTGGAAAAAATTTATTTTACAAATGCATTTGTTATGGCTACAGAAAACAGACAACGATGGTTAGTTTAAATTCTTATACTATCCTCAAAAAGTAACAGTGTTACTCTTGTCACAACTTGCAGTTTGACATCTCATCAATGCAGATTCTCTGGCATCAATTTACAATCACAAGTGGCATTGGCATCACTTCTTGTTACTGCAGAGAGCATTTTCTCCCTTCTTACTTCTCTAAAGTTCTTTTTCCTAGAAGTTGCTAATAAAGAACACTTGCATTTTCTAATTTACACACAAAACAATTCATTCATTAGATACTGGATAGCAAAGTTGAGAGCCTAAATAAAACTTAATAGTAACCAAAATAGATAGTTAATAGTGATAGATCACATAGGTAGAGTTGTAAATCATAATAAACACATTAAAATATCAAATTAACACAAAATACTGGTATCAATAAAGATAGCATACATAAACATAATATGTCACTTTAACAAAGATTAGAGACGAAATGGCTAATGAACATCAATAATTTGGGGAATAGTTAACGTTGGTCCATACACAAGAAAACTTGAAACATTCTAAATATTACAGTTTGTATATGAAAGAAATTTGGTAGGGGATTCCCCAAATTTAGAGTTTCCTAAAAATTGAAATGACATCATCAAGAATAATTTATTAAATTTAAAGCTACTTTTCTAAACTTTCAAAAAAAAAAAAAAAAACCCAACAAATGTTAGTCAATTATTCCAGGAGACTGACATTTCTTTTCTTTTTAAAAATTTTTTAAATGTTTTAATTTATCAATATGCAATGTAGTTGATTTTCGAGTCCCTTTACCAATTCCTCCTTTCCCCCCTCCCTCTTCCCCACCATCAACATCATATCTGTTTACTTATCTTAACAAGTTCAAGGAATTATTGTGATTGTATCTTTTTTTATTTAGAGAAAAGTTATCACGAAATTGTTGTTATATAAAGGAACTATCAAAGAGTGTTCAGCTAAAAACGGTAGGAAATGTATAACAAAGGTATTTCAGACAATTAGTACAAATATCACTTTTCTGGACATGTTGATGTTTGTGGAATTCATCAGTTTTTAAAATGTGCATTGTTGGTTGTCACTTTTTTCTTTCAATTGAATATTAATTTTATGTATCACTATGTATTAGCAATTTTGTATTACTTTTTCTTAAAGAGTTCTTACAAAATTAAATACGCTTCAGGATCCCAAAACTTACCATTGTCCAACCTGCCTCAAATCTGTGTTGGAATTTGTAAAAATTTGCTGGGAGGCATTAAACTTCTAACATCCAAAAAACAAGAATTCAGATGTTGGGGCAATGTTATCTAGGAACTGAACAAGAAGAAGACTCTAGCTGGTGTATGGGTTACACTTACATACTGGAACAGCCCCAGGCAGTGTACAGTCCTGGAGACCAGTGGTGCTCATTAGCATATTAATATATTTGAGGATGTCTACACCAAACACATGGGTTTAGTGTGTTTATCCCAAGATTTCTTAGAGAGACTTAGCCACAGAAGCCTTAGCCTTGGTATCTGTGCGCATTTTGAAACATATTTGAGAAATATGGAAACAGAATGAATGATTACCATTAACAAATACTGAAAATCAGATGAGATGTTTTAGCAGCCCAGATGTATCAAATATCCAAATGTCCCATTCAGGACCATTTCCACCAGTTTATGTTTTACCTCATGTGTGGTCAATGTGATATTTGATGTTATTTTCCTCCACGGTAAAGGGGTCTACCATAAATCAAGGCTTTTTCCATAGGTAGTTGTTAGCCATTGTATTAGCCCCTTTCTGTTGCTTATAACAGAAATACCTGGAATTGGGTGATTTATAAGAAAATGAAATGTGTTGCTTACAGTTTCAGAGGCTAGGAAGTCCAAAGTCCAGGGAACACATCAGGTAAGAGTCTTCTCTGCTGGTTGCTTTACAGCAATGCAGGGGTCTCACATGGCAGAAAATGGTGGAGCAGAGAGAGAGAGAGACTGTCATGTGCTCTCCTTTTAAAGTCCTCAGAATCATGCCCACAACCACCATTATTAATCCATTCACTATGGCATGGTCCTACAATCTAACCACCTCTTCAAGGCCCCACCTTTCAATTACCATGATAAGATCTCCCACCCTCTTAACATTGTCAAGTTGCGGGCCATGCCATGCGTCCAACAGATTAAACTTTGAGGGGACACAATTCAATCCACTACAGCCATATAATTGTTGAAAGAGACAGTTGTGGTCCTTTGGGGGGATTAAAAGTCAGCTTTTACTGTTGCTTTCTCAGACTCAAGATAATTGCTGGTGAACCATGGTAACTTTCTTGGACTATTGTGGAAACTTATCATTCATTGATAAAAATTAATTGTAGACATGAATAGAAGACAATGGAAAAAATAACCTCAATTTTAAAAGAATTATATTTTTCTTGATTCCTGACCATTTTGTTTCATTAGTGTTTGATACATTCATTTTTACTTTTTAAGTAAAAACACTGGGTCTGTTTTAATTGGGGATATTTTGATTGTTTATGTGGTAACACAGGTTAAGTTTCATTTTCTCAGGAAGGCTAAGTCTCCACCTTTGGCTACATTATTTCTGGTAATCAGCTAATATGCACTTAAATCCAAAAGCATGTAGAGGAGGAGCTTTTAAAGTTTAAGAAAAACATTTTGAAAATATAACAAGAGAAACAAGTTTTTTTGGTGAACAGTTATTTCCATTTTTAAATTGCAAATGTTATTGGAAACTATTTTAGAAATTTTCTGTTTCTTTTCTTTGCTTTTTTTTTTAGTCTATTGGCTCATGTATTTGGCATGAATGTAAACAACATACAGAAAAACAAAAGGAAATGAATCCAACACAGTTTTAATTTCAATTTGCCTATTTTTATCATCCACATTTTTTACCACCTGGAAACTTTCCCCTCACTAGTTAAAAATATACTAATAATTATCAAATACTTTGTAGTTTTAGAGACAGAAACAATGAAATTTTGTTTTCATATTTTATGGCATTATTTAGTATGCTTAAAAGGAAATTTAACTTTAATGATGCCTTACATGAATGCACCAAACATACTACACACAAAATACTACACAAACAAAACACACTACATGCATACACACATATTACGTGTATATATAATAATATTTGTATTTATGTGAGGTAAAAAATTAGGAAAATAAATTATATATAAATATCAAGATATTGGCTTGACATATTCATTTTGCATGAATGTCTTTGAAAAATTAAATCAATTTCACATAATATTGTTTCTATTATTCATGACAAATAAAGGAAATTATAGCTATGAGTATACATGTAGTTTTAAAAAACTTGACCTACGGCAATCAAACAACTAGATATTCACAAAATAATTAGAAAAAAATTAATAACATCATAAATTTTAACTAACAAGTTGTTTGGGCTTAACAATTTTATTTGAAATAAATGTAAGGTAACATTCATAAAAGAATTTAATTTTCCCTATGCTTTTGTGAAAAATATATATTGTTGTAAGTGTATATTTTTTTGGTGTGTGTACATGCATATCTAGTATATATTTTATATGTAATTACAAAGATAATGCATTTTATTCAGATATTAAGTCTGTATTGACTCTAGGGGTATTAAAATCTTGGATTTGGGGCAAGTCTCCTTTTCCCCCACAACTATTCTAACTAAGATCATTCTGGCAGAGTAAAGAATTCTTAAGCAAAGATTTGCTTTTATATATTAGAAAAGCAAATGGTATGAGATTTTGCTAGCACTTTTGTGTAGATAAATGTAAATGCTCTATGCTTTAAATTAACAAAAAGAATTGTGATTTTACAGAGTAGTTTTCCTCACCGTCTTCCTTTCTTTTTCTCATTTTTCCCTTGCTGTATTTTCTTCATTGACTCTTGCTAAACGTTATGATGCCACAGCGTCAAACCCTTTTTTAACGTGCATGATGTGTTACTTCCATGTGCACAGATATTTTTCTCATCAATTTCCATTCTATTATTTTTATTTCCTATGTACATAGATTTTTTTTTTCTAAATAGTTATTATAACCATTTAGAAAAAAGTTTACGGGTTTGTTAATTTTATAATATTGTTCAAGGCTTCTGAATACTGAATGATGATAACAATACAATTCCTTTGAAAACAAAAAAAAGTCACAGATTTTAATAAGCAATAAAGTATTAAAGACATGTGTTGGGAAAACCGAATAATTTAATCAGGCCCCCTTGCCTGCCCATTTGGTTGGGGGTGGTGGGGCACATTTTTTGTAAGCAAATTGTGTGTGTGGGTGGAGTTAGTGCACCTGCATGGCACCACGAACTTGGCTGGTGTCTGCCTCAGGTGTCTGCCGTGCGTGGCCACGCCCTCCAACCTACAGCTTCCAAGGACCTGTTTGCTGGTTACCTAGCTCATAGACCTGCATGTGAGGGGTCTGGTGACCCAGCCCGGCATGTGATGGGCTCGTGACCCAGTCTGGACAATGAGCTTGAGGGGTCTGTGAGCTCCAGACCCAGCCCTAGCTCTACAGCTGGCCCAGTTGGCAGGATTATGGGCAGGTAAAAGCTTTGCAATATGTTATTTTTATTTAAAATTCAAGTGATGTTTATTTTTAAATAAAAAATACTCCGTAATTAAATGCAAACTTGTGGATAATGACAATCAAATGCATGATGATTTTAAATTAGTCTTATAAATAAAAAAATTTTCTCTTATTTGTAAAGTGTAACCCATATAGAGTGTGTACATGTGTGTGTATTGATGGTATGTATTGATGTATATAGGTGGGTACATACATATGTATATAGGTAGTATATATGTGTGTGGATATAAATGTATTAAATTGCTTTAAATTTTATTACCTTCAATAAAAAATAAAATTAGCTTCTTTACCATACTAGTTTTACAAATATTTTACTCTATATTCTTTTTTTCAGTAATCAATATATCTCAAACTTTAACATATCTCATTAAAATAAACCTACTTGTTCATAAATCTTTAACATGAACTATTTAATAATGGGTTTTGTTTTTTTGGAAGGGGCTTTTCTATATCAGAATTCTGTAAACAGGAAGAGGCTTACCATACAGTTCTTTAGAAGAACTCTTTAAAAGTACTACAATATATTATTGTTTGTGTCCATAAAGCTCATAATGGGAATAAAATGCCTGAGGCAAAACATGCCTTCTTTGCCTTCAGAAAGCCAAACATCAAAGAAAGACACTATTTGCATATAAATGTGTGGAGTTTTTCATAAATAAAATCTTTATGCATTGAGATAAAATGAAAATGCATTCTAAAAAATTTCTCTCAGAAGCAGTTTCCTAAAAAATCACAATATAAGGACTACATGTATAAAATACTTGACAGTGATGTCTTGTGATCTTTATGTATTCAAAATCCATGAAGCTTATTTAGTAAATAGATAAAGAAGAAACTTTTGAACATAGAACTTTTCATATTCTACATTTTAGTTGTGATCAAAGGTAGCATTTTTTTGGTTAAATGTTAAAATTAGATGCATCAATTTGGTGAGTTTCCAAAAATAGTGTGATTTCTATAAAATATATATTAAAGAATAGATAAAAAATTACAGAGGAGATAACATATTTGAAGATTACTGGACAATAGAAAATCAAAAAGCTCTGAGTGATGGAATATCTATCATATCTGTTTATTATTATTATTATTATTATTATTATTATCCAGTAAGGGGATTGCAACCCTCGGCTTGGTGTGGTCCACACCACGCTCAGCCAGTGAGCGCACCGGCCATCCCTGTATAGGATCCGAACCCGCAGCCTTGGTGCTACCAGTGCTGCACTCTCCTGAGGGAGCCACGGGGCCAGCCCTTATTAATTATTTTAATTAAAGATTACATGTGGGTAATATTGAGTCTATGAAAATCTGTTAGTTCAGAGATAAAATTATGCTACTTAATTATCCAAAAAAATCTGGGTTTAAACGACTACGTGATAAGCAGCAGGGGTAAATAATTTTTAAGAACAGGCAAGATTATTAGAATTGAACAAATCACCTGCCAGTGATGATGAGACCACTGCTTGGTGGTTACCTCTCCCAAAGTGTGGGAAAAGGTGGTTAGAAGGAATTAAATTTAAATATGAAAAGTAAAATAGAAGGGTTATGTCACAGGATCAACATACATAGTTTATGTTTGTACTTCAAATCTCCCTTTACAGGCTTAAAAATGTTTTAAAAAATAAACACCGTTTGAGTTTTTGAGTATGCGCAATTAGAAAGTCTTTTATAATTTATCATTACAATGTATACACAATTTGTGATGAATTAATATGAACATGGAGTAGGTACACAAATGTTGAATTAGAGGAGTCAAATTTCTTCTATTTTCTTTACAAATCTCGTATTTAATTTGTTTGAATCAGGATTCAAACAATGTTCAAGCATTACATTCTTTGATGCTTGCCTTTTAATCTACAACAATTCCCTTTTACTTTGCTATTGAGTTAATTGTCCCACCCACTGGATTTGTCTATTTGCTTTCTCCTGGTGTGATCCTCAATAGTTTTTGTAAATGGAAATTAGTTCTAGAGACTTGTATAGACTCAGAATCAATTTTTTGGTAAGAATACTTCACTGGTGTTGCCTCATGTTTATTCAGAAAAAACTGATCAATGACAGTCCCAGCCCTCCAATGTGAATTCCTCCATCCAACTTCAGGGAAAGTACTTTGAATTTCCCTCATGTGCAATTGTATTATCTACAAATAGAGATTGTTTTAATGTCTGCCTTTTCAAGTCTATGCCTCTACTTGCTTTCTATTTTCTATTTTGCATAGCAAATACCTACCTGATCTACCTCGGTAGATTAAATGATTGCTCAAAAACATTCACCTTCATCTCCACCTTCATAGGTGGTACATATTTCTCTGCTTCTTGACCTTGGTCTCAGTCATGTGACTTCCTTTTGCCCATGGGATTATAGCAGATATCGTGAAAGCAGAGATTGAAATGTGCCAGTGTAGTTAGATATAACTTCTTGTGTTTTTGTTGTCACAATGAGAAGAGTTTCACCCGGGTTGCTATTTTCCTGTTGTTTGCTAGAATGGACACATAAGAAGCAGAGCTGCTTTCAGTGCATGAAATAGACTTCACATATTGACCTACATAACTGTGATTAAAAAAGAGATTACTTGAAGTAATTGAGTTTTGACTTGGTTTGTTAGACAACATTATTGTGGCAATAGTAACTGAAACAAAAAGCTGGGGATACAGGAATAAAAAAAATGGAGAACACTCCCTACCCACATGTTTCAATAAATAAAATAATTATGTATAATAAATAGCTTGGTTGGATATAAAAAGTGTCAGAGAAAAATTAAGCAGGGAAGAGGAATGAAAAAGCATTTTTTGTAGCAGGACAGTGCTCCTGAAAACAAACACTGAGAAAAAGATTTCTGGGAAAGGTCCATTTCCCCTTTCATGATGGCAACTGGGTGGCAGCTGTGGTTTAACATATAATGGCACATCTCCTGTGTCCCCTGATGAAAGTGTTCTCCTCCTTCTGGAATTCAAGACTTCTAAACATGCAGGACAAAGATTTGCAGCATCAAAAAGTACAAAATGGGTCATTCCCCAAAATGGGTCATTCAGAGTGATGCTAAGTGGGTCTACTTCTTCTACTTCTTGGTTCCTAGACCCATGTATTATACCAATTAGTGACACAGCATTTGTGGATCAAACAGCACTCTGCTGGTGCTGGTTGATATCCTGTGGGTAGGAAAAGCAAAAGTGTATGTCAATTCCAGTTAATATGAATTACTGTCCTTTCCAGGGTTGAAGAGATCCAATGTAGTCAATTTTCCTCCAAGCAGCTATTTGGTCTTAGGAAGGCTTGGTGCCATATTGGGGCTGAACTTTGATCTGTATTGCTGGCATTTTGGACACCTGGCATCAGCAGTAGCTAGATCAGCCTTGGTGAATGATATGCTGTACTGATGGACCCATGCCTAACCTCAATCCTGCCACCATGGCTACTCTGTTGATATTCCTATTTACCAATACCCCGTGTCCAATGATAATGGCTAGCTGAAGACAACTAGTCAAGTTATTCTCTCTACCTGACTGTTAAATCAAAAGCTCTTTCAGGTCAAAATTTCCTGGTGTTAGTTAAATGCGATTCAAAGATCTTCTCAGCGGTGTCCACTCCCAGAGTTCCATATACCTTTTTCCTAGAACTATTTAACCTCAATATTCTAATATTAATACTTCTGAGTCCTTGACCAACTAGCCAAGCCATTTACTACTGCTCATGTGACTAAATACATTCTAACTTTGGAATATTTCTCTTTCCATAGAAAGTACATGACCAAAGATAGTGCCTAAAATCTCATTGTGAGGATTTCCCCTAACCAATATTTTGTAGAGCTCTGTTAGTGAAGACGTAGTGCAGCTGCAGCACATTTTCAGAATGTACACATGTCATAAGCTGACCCATTCACAAAACAAACTCAGATTTTTCTACCTTTTTCAGCTGGTCATATAGGACCCCAAATAATGAGGCCATAAGTGTGACCTGAAGGAGCAGTGCTGGTACAACAGTGGTTGATTAAATGAGCCATGAAATGGTATAGCTTACTCATATCCTGTTGTCTTTATCAGTTTTGATTATGAATACATCATTTCCAATTTATGATGATTGCTCCTGGACATGTCCACCTTTATGACTTGCTAAGTCTGTCAGATTCCAGCTGATAATGGACAGTTTATAGCAGCATCACATGGTGCCCATGGTCAAGTATTCCAGGGTTGCAGTAGCACCCCATGAGCTGTTTCTTAAAAGGCATATAATTCTCTCCTTCAGAGGGAATAGTTTTTCTCCAGAACCCAAGGGCTTGTGTTATGAATCTCCCACTGCAGGTTGGCATAAACTGCACGCTATCGTTTTTCACCATTGACACATCCAACGTCATAGCCTGTGCCAGGAAAATAAACCAAGTCGCAGAGCTACTTGTAATATAGTCTCGATCTGCTGCAAAGTGGAGCCCTTTCCTACTTAGGACCCCACTCAAAGCTGGCAGCATTGCATGTGATTTAGAATAAGGGCCAAAGCATTATTACCAAGTGCAGATACACTACTTTTAGGTCCCCCCAAAAGATGATAAGGTATTGAGCCTCTTTCTTTAGATTGCAAAATGCAACAATTTGTCTTTTATTTCATAAGGGATGTCTAGCACATCTCTGATCACTGGAACCTTAAAAATTTTACTTAAGTGGCAGCAACCTGAATCTCTATAGAATTTATCTTTCATTCTTTAGAGTGCATGTGTCTTATCAAGGCCTCTAATATACTTGTTGTTTCGTGCTTAGCTGTCCAATTAATGTGATATTATCATTGTCATTTCTGGAGAGGTGGAAAAGAATACATTCTCCAGATCAGTGGCCACATAACTTGTATGTGTTATCTGCTCTTGCAAAGGGAACTCTGAGATTGGGGCCACCTACAACGAGTTTACAGTAGTCCATTGCCATCTTCCAGGACTTGGCAATATGGTACCTATGCCTGGTGGTGACATCAAAGGCTACCACAAATCTGGCTGCAGGCAGCTAGTTTTAGTTCTTGGTCAGGAGGTAATATTTGTATCCTTTTACTTCCAAATACTCTCTCATTGCTAAAAACAACAGCACAGGCTGTTAGCAACATTTATTTATTCTTTGCTCTCCTCTTTCACAAGCAGAGGAAACCCACTGAAGCCACTGGCACCAGGATCTACTTCACAGTTCTAATGTAGGGTACTTAGTCTCCTTTACTCCACAGCAGCCAGAATTGTAGAGCAGTGCTGTCTGCTTTAAGCAACCTAGTTCAGTAGATGTTTGTCTTCAGCTAAACCTTTGCTTGGGTTTCTGTCTAGTTTCTTCCCTAAGATGATGATCTTATTTTTAGAAGCTGTGTCTTTTTTTTTCTTTGAAACTTTTTCTATCAATGCCAAGTATTTGAAGAAATGTGTTCAATTGTGAGCACCCAGAATCATCTTAAAAAAATGTCTTCATATAACGTTTTCGTATTGATATCACTATTCCTATCACATTCTAAAATCTATATATTAAATAAAGTAACTGTTAAAGAGTTTTATATATTTAAGTAGAGCTTGAGTTAACTGTAAAGGAAAAAGGTAGAAATAATAGTGTTTTTTAATAGCACCTTTTTATCTTAAGAATAAAACCGTTTCTTGTCCTATTTTCCAAGACCATGGTTGTATTCTCCTTATTCACAGTTGAATTAAACTAAGCGAGGAATGCTGAACTAAAACTAGTCAAATGCAGTAGAAATACAATAAGTTCTGAAGCAATAAACTGATGTAATCACTCATAAAATTATGGTGAAGTTGAGCTTTTCAAAGAAAGGATGAGAATATAGTGCCCATAAGTTTCTAAAATTGTACCTAACCAATAGTTTCTTGATGGAAATTGGAAATTTTGCTGTCTGAAACTTCAATCTAATAATGGAAAGTAATACCCTTATGGAACTTACATTTATTTTAATTTTTCAAATTTAAATAAATAGAAAACAAGTTAGTCTAACATCAACATGATGAGAAACTAATAAAGAAATAAATATTTGAGTCTATCTGTAAGCACAGGAAATAATTTGACTTTGACATATATCGGTCATCTTAAGATATTCATGCAAAATCTTACATAATTTAAATTTACTAACAAAACAGTTTTGAATGACATATATCTACTAAAGAAAAGTCAGTAAGTTAGTATGCATTTGCTTTTGATTTTATTGTTATTATGTTCATTTAAACATTCTTAGGATTCGTAATTTTAAACTTGTTGATATTATTAGTAATGGTCAGCTCTCTGCTGTGTCTCTGTATACATTGCAATATTTGGCTATAGGAAGATGGTTCAAAACATGTAGATGAATTATTTGAAGCATCCTGTACCTTTATTACATTTCAGGGAATTTAAGATCTTTAATTGGTCCCTATGATACTGTGACTATTGAAGCTCTGCTTTCTGAAGCCGCACTTCTGGTGAGACTGTGCTGCCAACACTGTGTCTGTCTGATGGATGTTCTCCTCTAGTAATGAAGATGTGCTGTGTGGATATATGATCACAGCACAGAGAGGAGGTCCCTGTGAATCTTTCTCCTGCTCCTCTTGATAGACCCTCGGTCAGATCCCTGCCTTCCAGACACATGCAACATCTTACCCTGTGGTTTTGCTGTCTCTGAAGAAAAATCACTGTCCTGACATCTGACCAGCTGGTGAGGACTTAGTTCTCATGGATAGCTTTTCCAAGTCTTGCTTCTACTTCTCACACTGTGTTAAAGTGTTGCAAAGTTTTCTTAAAAACCTGAAAAATACATGAAAATGTGCTTAGAACCATAATTGCTACATAAGAGATGCTGTACAAGTGCTAGCTTCAAAGTGTTAATTATGTGCAGATTTTTTTCAAATAAAAGGAAAACATAGGCTTTAAAATATCAAATGATAAATCTGAGAGTTTGCAATAGGAAACTGGTTATAAGTGACATAATTATGTTGAAGCTGGATAGGTTCTTGTGCTGCTATGCCATATAATTTAATGTTATTACCTTAATGAGAATTTCTCAGAAGTTCACTGTGACTAACTTACCTCATTTCTATTTGTTTCTTTATATCATTTGTTTCCTTTGAGTCTCCCAAATACCTAATTTTTACCCAATTGTTAATATTCCATCGTAAAGATGAGGAAATTCGGTCATAGTGAGATAAAATTACTTGCCCAGGGTCATACAGTTGGTAAGTGGAGGAGCTGGGATTTCAATCCCAGCTGCAGCTCCAGAGACTGTGCTCTTAATCACTGTGATATCTTGCCCTGCCTTAGCCTATCTTTGATAGAACATGCTATATCAGTTATTTCTCCATTGATTTATTAATTAGCCAGTAGTAATGGTGCACTCACTGTGCATCATGCTGTAAGGTAGGAGGTAAGAATAAGTAGCCAATAAGGAGGAAAAGGTCTTCAAGTGACTGTTTCCACACATGCAGAGTAAATGTTATTTCTTCATCAATGAATTTGCAATATTGTCTACCATTCACAACTAAAAGAAAGAAATAACTGGGATAATAGAACCAACTATAAGTCACAGAAAGAAACCTCTGCAAAGGCCTATGAAGAGAGCTTCGTAGTGCTCCCCAGCCCCAAACTTCAGTACTTTATTTTCAACTCAAACTGTTCAGGCTGCATTTTGAGCCTGCTCATTTTACTTAGGTATGTTCTTAGGTAGAGATGGGAATAGGTGTCTCCCATTCTCCCTGTATGGACATTCTGCAGAGTTGAAAATTATTAAATTATATATTCTAATTTCTAATATGTACTTTGATTAAACTCAGTTACTTTGCCCTTTTCCATAAATTTTATTTCCCAACTCCTAAAATATAGTTTAACAAGGGATTACTAGTTAATACTTATGTTGAAATATAATTTGTCTGCTATAACATTTCTTTTAAAAAATCAATTGCTCACATTAGGAGAAATATATAAAACAAGTTTGTATTAGTCAGTTTTGTGTTGCCTATACCCCAAACGAGGTAACTTATAAAGAAATGAAATTTATTTCTTACAATTTTGGAGGCTGTGAAGTCCAAGATGGAAGGGTGCATCTGGTGAGGGCCTTATTGGTGGGGACTCCCTGCAGAGTCCTGAGGTGGTGCAGGGCATCACATAGCAAGTGGGGGAGAGCGAGTAAACATCCTCACTTGCTCTCCTTATAAAGCCATCAGTTCCCCTCCTGTGATAACCCATTAATCCACTAACCCATGACTAGACTAATTCATTCATGAAGGCAGAGCCCTCTTGATCCAATCACCTCCCAAAGGCCCCACCTCTCAACACTGCCACATTGAGGATGAAGCATCCACATGAGCTCTGGAGGGGACAAACGTTCAGACCACAGCAAAGTTTGCCATCAATTTTAGTGTTGGGTTCTTTCTACATTAAAAATGTTTTAGTATATAGGAAGAGGAAAATATTAGAAAAATTTCATAAATTGAAAAGTTAATGAGTGATTACATAGCTAAAATACTGTAATTTTAAAAAGGCAGAGCAACAGTACATGGTGCATTGAAGCATACGTTTTCTTCTTGTTCTGTCAGGGGACAGTCAACGGCAGTTGTAACTGTTAAGGTCCCAGTGGTAGCTCTGATGTCTTGCCAAAATGTATTAGAAAAAAAAAATCATATTTATTTAAATGCCCAACCCGAGAGCCTTAGTATTACCTTAGTTGTGAAGATAAAACTTACAGCAAATCAAAATAAAAAATACCTCACAAAGAAAATATGCTTTTATTCATTTATCAGAATTATTTACCTTAGGGACAGAAAATACTTTTTTCTGGCATGCATATGGCAATTGTATTACATCTTGTATAATCAAATACCCCATTTTAATGTAATGTGTAACCAAGGAAACAAAAAAACCCAAACTTTTATCTTTAAAAAGACTATTGATTTTCTGAAAGCCCACTGGAAAAAGTGAAGTAAAAAGAGATCTTTGGCTGCCAGCTTCCCCAGCAACACTGCTAATACAGTGCTCCAAATGCTCTAAAAGAAAAGAAGTGATTAGAGACTTGATGGATGAGCCCCTCAATTTATTTCTTAAAAGGAAGAAGTTCCCTATCTTATATCTAGAGCCACATGAATTGCTCAAATCCAGGTGACTGGGTGAATTCTTTATTGAAATGACAATGGAAGTAATTACATTGTTAAGATTGTCAACTTCTTTTTCTTTATAACTCCTGTGGCAATCCAGACACACTGACATTAGTAACAAAGAGAAGAACAGTTTTATAAACAATGTCCCTTTAAACTTTCCAAATGCAATATCATTGCATTGCTACTTTGCTGTGACTAATAAAGAATGAGTTTTTTGAGACAAATCAGGTAGATATGAACGAATGTACCTCTAGTGTGCATAGATTTGAAAAAAGGGAAAAGATTTTTTTTTTTTTGAGAGATGCATTCATAGTGAATGAAACTAAATTTTGAACAAAGGATGATGAAGCACTGTCTTTTACATAAGTTTTAAACCTATTTTTCTGGACCATTTTTGCAATGTTGGTTTTTAATTGGTTTTCATATGTACATTTAAGTCAGAATTTCAGCCAGGTAGATAAAAGATGCAATTTCAGCTGCTTCATTTAAGATTTTTTTTAAATTTTATTTTTTGAATTGAAACATAATTGATTATAATTATGGGGTACAGAGTTGAATATTAGTATTTGTGTACAGTATGTAATGATCAAGTCAATATTATTAGCATGTTCATCATTACAAATCATAATTAGTCTTTATGTCTCTTACTCAATTACTCTCTAATCCCCCTCAACCTCCCTCTTCCCACCCCTAGTAACTATGGGTCTGTTTTCTCCTTCTGAAAGTTCAACATTTTTTTGTGGAATTTTCTCTTCCTTCCTTCCTTCCTCCCTCCCTCCCTCCCACTCATGAGTGAAGACGTGTTATTTCTCTTTGTGTGCCTGGCTTATTTCACTTATAATTTTCTCCAAGTTCATCCATGTTGCTGCGAGTGGCAGAGTTTCATTCTTTTTATGTCTGAGTAGTATTCCATTTTGTATCTACAGGGGAGAAGTATTAAAACTCTAGATGAAAGAATTGATGATTAGATTGACAAGAAAGGGAGGTATGTGTGGAGAAGTTAAGAAAGTAGAATGGCCAAATTGGATCTATCATGAGAGAAGCATGATATTTACAGTGACTTTCTGGTATCTGGCTTGAAAGATGGGATGAATTCTTGTGGCCCCCAAAGAGATTTAAGATAAAGAAGTATGTACAAGGGTACTTCAGATAATTCATGGAAAAATAGAGTTAAAAGATAATACAAATCTTTCCATGAAATTTTTGAAGTACGCTTTTTTTAAAAAAAATATTTTGTTCTTTTATTTCCATATACATTGTAATGTTTAGGCAGGCTGCTTGGGATGCTATTTCTAAAAAGAATGTTGGCCATTTTTAAGAATGTCCGTTTGGTTTTAAATACTGGTCAGAAAAAGCAGATGATGAAAAAATACATGAGTGATTTTTTACTACAGAAGTGAAAAACTGATTTGCATCTCTAAGTGCAAAAGGTGGAGATATTTAACCCTATCATCAGACTACAAGGCAATATGCAGGATATTGCTTTAACTGTTTGAGAAGGCTGTGATGTGTTACACTGACATAGAAAATTATAAATTGCATTGAATTAGTATCATATATATATATATATATATATATACATGGATTATAATGGAGTATAAGGCAGATGAACTACCGAAACAAAGTAAAAAACAGAAACAAAAACCCAAACCACAAGCCACATACATTCCAAATATTCTAGTGTTCCACTTATAAGAATAATCATTTCAAGCAAAGAAGACTTTAACAGAACATATGGCTTTATAATAACATCAATTTATCAACTAAGTTGTAACAATACTTAATCTCTATTGATGGACTTACATTTTTGATCCTTTAGTACAATACAGAAAATAATTGCCAGTCAAAAAACCCCAAATATTTCTTATTCAAAATCACTTTTGTAAGTTAGAACAACCAAAATAACACTCAGAGGGCATTTCAATTCTACAATTCTTTGCCAACCTGGAAGAAAAATGAATTCAGAATTTTGTACAGTTTGAAAAATGTATGGAAGCTGCCTAATAATTTGCTCAGATTAACAACTGTCAAATAGTTATGTTTCAAATACACTAGATCTGTGTATTCAATTTTAACTATTCTTACAGCCATTTTAACTATAGTATTACTACTGTTATTACATGCATGGCAAGATCTTATTTCACAGGCTACCCATTCTTTAGAACAATATAGTATAATCATACACAAAAATTCTTGGTATTTGTCGGTGTGAGATATTTTCACACTTCTGAATTTCTCTGTACAGTGTCATAGAATCTAGAATATGGAGGTTGCTGGTCCTGATCTTTTGCAGAGTAAGTGCAGCAGTGATGGCCCAGTGGGCTCCAGATGACCCCTCCAGAGCCCAAAATGGTGGCGGTCAGCAGTTCTCAGTCAGCAGCAGCAGCTGTCACTCATCACACACGGCCATTAACTGATGAATCACCTTGCACAGTTAGCTGGTCAGTCCTCTGCTCTGGACTACTGCTGGGGGACCGGGGACCATGAACTTTGCCTCTGCTGTCTCAGGGCTCTCCTTTGCTTCTTTACAAAGCAGCATCTTGAGAGGTAGACAGTTTTCCTTCTTCAGTTTTGAAGACCGCAGTTTCTGTCTTTGAGGCTGAGCGTTTCCTTCATGCTGCTATTCATCATTGTCTCAGTTACTTTGTTCATACTTTCTGCATCTTCCACTCCATCAGAGCTGGTTTCCATGGCCAGACTGCTTGGTGCTTCTGGCCATGCCACCGGTGCAGCAACATTGGATGTCAGGGGGTCCACCGGTTCAGTGCTGGTTTCCATTTCCACTAGAGAATTACTCCTTAAAGAATCTTTTGTTTTCAGGGAAGATGCAAACTCTAAAGGAGAAGCCCAGCAGGTCTCTTTAGTTGGCATTAGCTCCTCTATGCTCCGGATGTTTACCCCACAGAATCTAATGGAGCACTTTGGTTTTTCTCCATTGGGACATCAAGGTTGGTTGGGTGGTTCATTCAGGCCTACCTCCATTTTATCCTGTATTGGCATTACTGAATTCAAACAAGTCTTGTTTTGTTCCAAGTTCTTCTTCAGAGTCTGTACTTTCCTCACTGTGTGTACTCTTCAAGCTGGATCATCTCTGGGATTCTGTTGTCAATGCAATGTTTTCTTCCTAGACATCTTCCTCATCAGAGCCACCTTCATCAAACTGCTGTGTTTTCTCTTTACAACATGCTTTAAAGGCAATATTTCCAGTTTCATTTTTATTGAGAGTAAAGTTGATGTCTGATACTCAATCAAAAGAAACACTGCTGATGTCATCTTTCTTGATCTGCAAGCTCCTCATGGTTGAAGCCAAACTGGTCAATAAAATTGGAGGTCATTTGTTGCTTCTCATAATCAGAAAAGGCAAGATTTGCTGTGTTTCTCTCGTTAGTTTCTCCTAAGGAGCTTGGGCAGAACATCTCTCATTGCTCTCTGACTTCGCTGGAAAGATCTTTGTTAAGTTGGTGTACTAATGTGCTGTTGGGCCCTTATCAATACTGTACATGATACAATTAGCTATCCTTGCTAGATGTCCCATGTGATCTTGCCATCTTCCTGCCTCGGCCTGTTTGTTCTTGTTCATTTCCCAGGCTTCAAGTATTCATTCCATTAATTGATATTTTTGAAAAAGATGTTTAAATAACAAATTGTCACCAGTGGAATCTTGGTCAGTGATTGTGCCATTTTCTGTGTTTTCAAAAAAACTTGCAAGAATCAGTGCAATACAAATTTCCACTTGTGTATGCAAAAAGTTATTCCATGTCCAATATGACTCCAATGCTATTCAGCTCCGTAAGGCTGCCATTTATACTGCTGGTATTCATTTGAAGCAGGCTGGATATCAACCTAATCACATCTAACAGGGTATTCCCCATGGGAGGAGCAAGTGCATTCCATGTAGTTTTCATCACACTTTTCTTGGGTGGCTCAAGCAGGAATTCATGAAAAGATCCAAGTCTTCCTCTGATGGCTTCTAGAACACTCTTGTTGACTGAACAAATTGAATGATTCATGCCTGGTGAGCAGATCTCTATAGGGCCTTCAAGTGCTGGTCATCCTGTCTCATGAGTCAGCAATATCTGTATTGCACTGATGATGGCTGATTAATTTTTCTCCTTGTGGAAGATAATTGATAGAAGCTGCTTTATTATTTCTTGCTTCTCTAGAGTAGCAAGAAGGGGATCTGGTTCTATACTGTTCTGAATTTGTAACATCTGGTCTCTGCTCATGCAAACAATTTCACAAAGTGACTGTGATGCATTTGAATGCCCATCTTCTTCTTGTGATTGATGAACTAATTCCACAAGATTCTAGATAATTTTCTCCTCATTTAACCAATTTGGCGCATCTTGCTTGGGCTGTCAAGGCTCAATACGTGTCAGGAGCCTGAGAAACATACCCACAAGAGCAGAAGTTCCCATATGCTTAATAATAAGATCTACAAAATCATATTTCTTCTTTGAGGAATCCACAATCTGTTCTGGTTTTCTACTGATAAGAATACTAGGCACCTTGCTGAAGAAACTGGAAAGTAGTGGGTTTAAGGAAGGAATATTTAGGAGGAAGCTATATAATTTCATTAGCAAGAATTCACCTTCTCTCAGTCTATCATTCATCTGGGAGACATCGGATGTGAGAAACTCACAAGATATATTTGGATACTTGTATCTGATCTTTTCTTCCATGTCTTGAGGTGGTTCGTCTATAATGAATGAGGCTAAATCTTGGAGACATTCTGCTTTTAACAGAAACTCTACATTTGCAGTTCTGAGCTTTACATTCCTGTAAAACACCATCCTCATCCATTAACTTCTTCAGTGTTACATCTTCTCTTTCTAGGAATGTGTGTGTGTGGGATGATGAGTCAAATTTGATGATGATCAAATTTCCAAAACATGCTGGTCTTTCAAACCAAGTTTAAAAATTGAAAGAAATGTTTTCTTCTCTGTGGCTCCCAGGCCATTATAAGACATCCTGGTAACAGTTTTCTTCCGATTTACTGGATTAGCAGATTAGCAGGAACAAAGTGGGATATGGATATGAAACAGAAGCTTTCCTGGAGGTGCCCATGACCCGCTGCTAGTCGTGCTCGGGCAGGAAACAGGCTCACTGACACCACCCTGAAGTACTCTTGTATTTTGAGTTAAAGTTATACACTTAGATGATATTTCTTAGTGTCTAAATAAATACTTCATAAGAGATAAATAAATGGTTTTCACTTTTATCTTTTTATTATAAAATGAAAGGCAGTTATAGAAAAGCACACAAAATAAATGTATAGCTCAATGAGATATTTTAAGGTAGACGTTCTTGTAACTACTACTCATATCAATAAATAGAAATTTTCTAGTACCTGGAGGCCTCTCCATAACCCCTCCACGATTTCCAACCTCCTCCCTCCTACCAAAAGTAGTCAGTATCCTATTTCAGTTGACCGCTTCCCTGCATTTCTTTATAATGTCACATCCAAGTAAGGATCCCTTGGTAACATAGTTTAGTGGTGCTAATATTTTGCTGTCTTCTAAGTATTCTGTTGAAGAATGCTAGATATTTGACTTGTAGAATATCTGTCTCAGGATCTGGATTTAGCAGGCAGCATATTCATGTCTGAATGTCTTTTCTTTTACTTTTTTTTTGTGTGTGAGGTTATTATAGGTGGTTTTTAATGCATAGCTCCATTAATTCATTGGAGGATGCAAAAAGGTTATATTCCAATTCTATTATTTCTATTTATTTATCAATTGGATACTTTTATAAAGCAACACCTCCCCCTCATCTACTATTTTTCACCCGGTGGAAAATCTAAATAGGAAAGACACTATAAATGCTTGAGTTTGTGCTTTTGTGTATCCATGTTCAAGACTGGTTTGCTATCATCCTTCAATGTTAAACAATAGTTTTTTAGTGTATTATTATGAATAAATACCTTTTTCATTATTGGTCACTAAAAGCCTCTTGAAACTGGCTCTTGGATCATTTTGACACAACTATAATGGTCATTGAAGGCTTCCTTAATGTCTGATATAAAAACAGTTTTTAGACTCATTTTGTACATTTCCTGCTCCAGTCCTGGAATCGGACATATCACTATGAAGCCCCAATTTCTTTGGGTGATAAATGATAATGTAAAACTATACTCTGGGAGTTAGAAATGCTCATTTCATCTGGATTGCTTTCTATATCTAGGCAGTCAGCAAAATACAGTAGAAATGAGCATTTTAATAGCATGAGTTCATATTGATAATTCAATTCAAATGCAGGTTTATGGACTTCTTAAAAAACTTAACCTCTTCTATGTTATACCTGTATTTCTTTCTTCCACTCTAAAAATCTTTATTCTCAAAATCTCAAATGATGATAGTTAGAATAATTCATAATTACTCATTTGTTTTATACAGCACCAGATACCCTATAATCTTGAAATAACAATATTAATACTACCACCTTCAATGCAATTAATGAGGAAAATCAGAATTATTTTCATAAAGTCCCTCCTCATTTATCCCATCATTTAAAAATGTCAGAGCACACAGTGAAACAATACTCTCTCCATTTAACCTTCATTTAGTCTTAGAACTACAAACATCCATAGGTTTAATGCTCACCACAAGTTCTTATAGTGATGCTTTCCAGTCATTTTAGTTGTCAAAAGCTCATCCTGTAGTAAATTCCTCAGGCAGGGCTCAGGGGAACAATATTTTTTAAGTTCCTCATGTTGATAATAGTTTGGACTTTTATAGTTGAAATCAGTTTTGCTGAATTTAAAACCTTCACTTTTTCCCCTTGCATATCATAAATATATCACTCCATTTTCTCTGGGGTTAAAATGCTATTGTCAAAAAGACTAAGGATAAATTTTTTTTTCCCTTTTAGGTCAATTTATATTTTGTGCCTAATGTCAAAAATTTTTCTTTTTCTTTTTCTTGGAAGCCCAACATTTCTTGACATTTATCATTTTGGGACCATATTCTTACGTATGTGATATGCCTTATTGGTATGTAATTTTAACTCTTCTTTGTTATGTTATGTTTCCTGAATTTTAATTTTTATTATTATTTTTTTCTTTTTCTCTTAATCCTCCTCCATCTTTTGGGTGGTTATTAATGTCTATTGGAATTTCTTTCAAGGACTTCCTTTGCCTATTATATTGAATATTTATTACTTTTTTTTTAACCTCTTCTTTCATTTACTTCCAGTTTTTCAAAAAGATACCCACTTTCCCACTTTTAACCTTCTATTTTTTTTTATGGTGTTATCTATTGTGTTTGTTTTTATGTTTTTCTAGTTTACTGTTTATTTCTGAAAAGTTGAGTTTCTTTTATTTCTGACATTTTCCTAGCTCTGTTAATATACTTCTGTTTTTCTTTTGTGTTGTTCTTTAATTTTTTTTTTCATGTCTTAGGTCATTTTTATTGTACTTAGCTCATTTTGAACTAGCATAGTATAGTACATCATCATCAGTACAACATCTTTTTGGTATGCTTTCATATGTTGTATGGAAATTGACTTCAATATTTTTATGTTTCCTATTTTGATGCAAAATTATTTTCTTCTGAGTTTTTAGGAGGAGATCTAGTTCTGGGAGATTTTCCAGACCTCCCTTATTTTCTTCTCTTGTTTTTGTGTAAAGGCAAAACTACAGCAGCTTGCTTTCTTTTCCTTCCCCAGTTTTCTCTAAAATTTCTCTTTCTTTGTTTGTATTGTACTTGTTCTGCTCAATTTTTTCTCCACTCCAGGCAGTTTCTCTTCCACTTGGGAAACTAAACTGGTCAGTTTTGAGATTTCCCTGGGGCCAAACTGCTCCAGTCTTATCAGATGATCTTATTTGCCTCAAATTGGATCTGGCAATATCGCTCAGTTCAGCCACTGTTTTCAAACTGAACTGCTGTGACAGACACCTTGTTTCTTTTTTTGTTTTCTCTTGAACAGGGACTGTTGTCATGTGGGTCTTGTGGTTGTTGGTGGCTGGTCCTTGATCATTCGTATTTTGACATTTGTAGGGGATACTTGGTCATTTGATTTGTTGTAAATATTACTTATGAGTTTTTGGACATACTACCTAGTTGTTTTGTGTGTTTTAAAGATATCCAAAAACTATGTTTCCATAGCCATCTTTCAGTAATCTCCCTCTCCCTCCTTCTTGCAGCATAATACAGTGGTTAAGAGAACTGATTCTGGAACTAGGATTACTTGGGTTCAAATCACAACTCTACCACTTATAAGCAGTGTTACTCTGACACAGTTCTCAACTCTAAAACTGTGGTAATAATAGAATTTAATCTTAAAGGATTGTTATTAGAATTAAATGAATTAATATTATTAAAGTACATAATTATGTCTGGTACATGGTGACTGCAATATATGTGTTTGTTAAATAAATTAAATTTAGTATTACTATATACTAGTCATTTAAAAGTTCAGTAAATACACCATTCAAAAACAGAAAAATTCCATCACTGCCGTTCCTTTATTAACTTATTCCAAATATTTGTAAATCATATTATAATTAATTAGATATATACAATTATTTTGTATAAGGAAGAGACTATTGAGTCGTAATCAATGAATGGTCAAGTAAATATACTAAATTGCTGATAATTAAATACAAGATAGCATAATTAATTTAAAATAATAAGTTTACCATAATGGCCTAGCAACAAAGACCTGATTAGGTTACTGATGCTTTGGAGTATTAATCAAGAAAATAATTATTAGTCTTCCTGAAGTTACTTAGGTATTGACTAAAAGGATTAGATGATAAACTTTGAAGAGATCTTCTGTCTTCATGATCCAAGATGTCATTTATCACATTTAAATTGCTCCCTAACAATTTGATCCTTAATATCACTGTACAGAAAAAGCAACTAGCCATTTCTAATTTCCAATGACCACAGCTATGGATGTAATTTGTAATAAGAGCAATTTAGGTTTGATAAAAGGAAGAACTTCATGAATGCGAAAGAACTTCATGAATTTGAGAATTAAGAAATGAGATTGTAGAATTCCCTTTTATTGGCATATTAAAGGACAGGATGATTATTCTAGAATATAGTGGGATGGATCTTTGATACTGACCACTTATTAATAAAATGATAATATTAATAACAACAATAACAACAATATCAGGGGCAAATATTGGTATGCAAAGTTTAAATAATTATAAAGACGTAGGGGAAAAATAAGTATTCTATAAAAATCTCATAGAAGACTATTAATATAACACTTGGAATATATAAAATAAATAAAATATATAAGATATTTTCTAAATGGGCTAACTCTATAAGCATGTGAATTTAGAGGAAAAAAAAAGGCAGTCATTAACAAAGAACCACTAAACCTTGTTAGAGAAAAGCATGGTGAATCAATCAGAGTTAGGGTACTGACTAATGTTGTCTTTTGAATGGTTTCTCCATTATTGGCCTATCAAGGTTCATTTCGTGTGTGTTTTGACTCATCACAGGTTATTGGTTTGTCTTTTCATCCACAGCAGAGCTCAAAAAGAGCACAGCTTCCCCGCAGAGCAAGTGCTATGAGCAATGTAGTAAATCATCTGCTTCAAGATCTTTCTGCTACCAGGTGTGTTGTTCGACACAAGGCCAAGAGTGTGGACTATTTGCACTGTGAAAAGACAGCAGTGAAATCTAAAATATTAGCATGTGGTGTGAATATACGTCAGTTCTTACTGTACTTGAATCCAGTTCTCCTTGGCACGCTATGCTGTTTTCAAGCTCTGACGAAATGGGTCATTTTTTTTCTCCTTTAAATTCCTTCCCCAAATTGTTTTTTCCAAATGTCAAATTTATGTTTAGAGCCAAGGTAAACCTGCTAACTTCTGTGTCTTAGACTTCCAAAACATAGCCCACAGCATGGACAGTTAAAGAATAATTACAGTATGTAAAGCAGAGCAGTGAAAATTGGAAAGTAATTCCAATTCACAAAATTGCTATTTTTAAATATCTGTCCTGAATTTGCCATGATGTTAAGAGAAATGGGACACTGCAGCACCAGGCCATATCTATAAACTCTAATTTTGCATTTTCATAATCAACTTGCTACCAACATATCTTGTAATTGTGTGCTTTGACAGATAATGTTGACAAAACTATGCCATGAGCTTTGCCGACCTGAGGCTTACATGTTTGAGCAAATAATGAGAAATTGAATCATTCATTTGCCAAATGTCAAAATATTTTTGCTGCATCAATATTTTAAAATATCTCTCAATTTTCAGGTGTTGTTGATTGCTTTCTTTTTCTTTATTAGGGGTTGATGTTGGTCATATTTTGCATGTGACTTAATTTAATAAAATGCAAAGGACTCAAAAACATTTGTTATTGTTTCTGCAAAGCCAGTCCAATTTCATTTTATGCCATTCATTATTAGCATTAGTGACCATTTCTCAGTTTCTGGTTAGAAAATTAAGTAAGATTTGATACTAATATTATAGCAATTAATTTTTAAAAAATGTTTCCGTTATAGAAAAGATAGCATTCATACCATTTTTCTTGCTGTCATTTAATTTTCATTGTTTGAATGAAATTAACCTTTGTATATTTTGAGCAGCAGGAAATGAATAATATTTTTATTTTTTGTTAACATGATTACTAAATTGGTTTTTCATCCTTTTCTTTTTCACAGTGAATTATCTCAATGATAATTAATAACTTGTAATATCACTTTTTACAAGCTTAAGTAAGAAAAAGAGAATAGGGCAGAAAATTGTTTGGCCAAGAAAGTATATATG
Organism: Cynocephalus volans; assembly: GCF_027409185.1. Lineage (NCBI taxonomy): Eukaryota > Metazoa > Chordata > Mammalia > Dermoptera > Cynocephalidae > Cynocephalus > Cynocephalus volans. The sequence goes on along the minus strand of NC_084468.1, from coordinate 103,219,340 downwards.
TGAGTATATGTTTCTGTATATACATTCACATATACCATATGCATATTCATACACAATTTCAATGGTAAAATAATCATGTATTTCATAGCAATTTTAATTTATATGATCTTAAACAATAATAAACCAAAAAGTATCTTAAACTTAGGATATTAAGTATTTAATCAAATTTCTTTTATGCAGCAAAATAACTTTAGGAATATTTTGCTACAAAGCTGAAGTATGGCTGATAAGAAGATGGTGGCTAGGGAATTGATTGGTTCAATATAATTTGTTAGAGAGTTTTGAAATAGTGAGTTAAAAACTCCATATAACTTAAAAGAAGATACAGGTCTTTGTCATTTTCCAGCACCAACATCCATTCACTCTTGCCCCTACTATTTTTGATATAACCTTTGACATTATCATCATCATCATCATTATCATCATCATTATTATTATTATTTTATAATTTCTTTTCTCTGGGCAATTGCGGTTCAGGTTTCACTTCATCTGAACTACTCTTTTTGTTTCAGGGCAGAGATACAATCTTCTTAGGCAATGATCCAATAAATGGGAATTCTAAACCAATGTATCCCTTCCAGCTTACATACATGAACACTAAGACTACTAGTTACTCATCATTCAAAGTCTATTATCATCTTCAGTTTTCTCTCCATCAAAATTGCATGTACTATGGTAACAAGGGGCAATATAAGTCTACATTACTGGTTACTTATTCTATGCTAAACACAGTGCTATCAGCTTTACGTGCTGTATTTCTCAGGACCTTTTCAAATGCAAGTTTGAAATTAACTTAGGCAGAAAAGAAGGAAATTTATTGGCTTACCAAACAGCAGAGTCCATGCATGGATATAGACACAGCTGGAGTCACGGGCTTAAACAATGCATAAATATTAGTACCACCTTGTATTTTTCAATTCTCTTTGTTTTGGTTTTGTTCATCGAAACATCTCTTTCTGCATGTCAAAGAAAATGAATGCCAAGAGCTGCAGATTCAGATACCCCCTTGCCTACACATCAATAATTCTATGTAAGTATAAATTATATGAACATATTCTTATAAATGTAAATAATTGTAAATATAATTACACATATAAATGTAAGTATAAATGTATGATATGGCTTTATATGTATTAACTTATTTGATACTCATAACAACCCTATCAACAGCACTAACATACAAAAATCAACTCAGAATGGATCACATGCCTAAATGTAGAAGATAAAGATAAAAAGCATCTAGAAAAAAATATGAGAAATTATCTGTGTGACCTTAAGATAGGCAAAAATTTCTCAGCTAGAACACCAAAATCATAACACATAAAAGAAATAAAACAAAGTGGAATTTATAAAAATGAAATATTTTTCTCATTGAAATATACCAGTAAGAAGATAAAAAGGCAAGCCACAGACTGGAAAAATATTTACAGTATATGTATTAGACAGATAATTTTTATTCACATTGATGACAGAAACAAAGCAGGTTTCTAAAATAAACCTCACCTTGGGTTGAGTTTCATGATTTCAGTGTAGACATCTTGCTCTAAAAGTGAAAATGGTATGTAGGTTAGATTGTGATTCAGTAACTAGTGCAGAACTTGCTTACAAAGAGAGTTAAAAAAATGAAATATAAGTTAGAAAATGCACATAGACAGTTTTAGCTTTGTGATATAACTTGTAGTCAGTGATTATAACTTCTGTATTTTTACCCACCAATGAAAATGGGACAACTCCAGAATGAGGAATCTCCCTCCCTATGTGAACTTTCCTGTTTAATCCTTCCAGTTTATAATAGACTTTGGAGTACCTTCCAACCCTGTTGGTCTGTGTTTCCCAGGCTGATCTTCACATTTGGCTCCTAATAAACTTCTCTAAAATTCTTTTGCCTCAACAGCCTTAATTTTGGTTGACAACAATATATAGAGCACTTTTATGACTCATTAAGAATATAATAAACCCAACAAAAATGGGCAAAAGATTTAAAAAGACACTTCATAAAAAAAGAGTTATGAGTGACCAAGATGCTCAAATCATTGAGCATGGAAATTAAAAATAAACCACAATTAGATACATGCCATTAGAATGGCAAAAATAAAAAAGAGTGGCAATACTCAGCAGTGGCAAGAATATAGAAATCTGAAACTCTCATACACTATGATGGGGATTTAAATGGTACAATTATTTTAGAAGCTATCGTGTACCTACCACATAACCCACCACTCTAAGGCATTTACCTCCCCCTCAAATGAAAATGTATCTACGCAACAATTTATATACAGGTATTCATGGCAACTTTATTTACAATAGCCAAAACTGGAAACAACTCAGATGCTCATCAGTTGGTGAACAGGTAAAGCTATTGTGGTATATTCATACAGTGAAATACTACTCAGCAATATAATGGAATAAACCACTGATATACAACAACATGGACGAATCTTGAAAACATGCTTATTGAAGACACCAGGTAAAAAGAGCTTATATTATATAAAATTAACATAAAATTCTAGAAAATGCAAATTGATCCTGAGTGGTTGTCTGGGAATGGTTGTCATAAGGGATGGAAAACAAAGGTAAACAAGGAAAATTTGGGGGGAAATTTCTGTATTTTGGATTTGGTGTTGATTTTAAAGAAATGTGTATCTGCCACGTTTATGAAAGTTCAACATTTAAATGGGTGCAGTTTACTGTACATAATTTATGCCTCAGTAAGTTTGTTAAAAATGGTATGTGTGTAAGAAATCAACAAAGCTATGAGCAGTGGAAGATTAACAAGAATAATGTGAGAACAAAAGGATAAACAACAAAAAGTGAACAAGAAAACTACTTTGTCCTGATCAGACCTTGAAAGAAAAAAAAAAGTTTTGGAAATGGAAAACATTCTGCTTAATACATAATACAGATTTGTAGATTTATACAGGGACCTTCTATTGTCAATACTTTACAGGCATCTTTTTTATTCTACATTAACTTAGGTATTAATTTTCTTTTTTTGATGAAATAATAATGATTTGAAAAATTTTTAACCTCTGTTGAAGGCACCAAAATGATAATCGGTTATTGCAGTTAGTTCACAATAGATGATTATTCTCTGTTTGCCTAATCTATTTATTCTGTAGTTCATATTGAGAGGAATAAATTTCTAGCATAGGTAAGACCATGAATCCAGCAGAGAACACTGTGTATCCAGTTCATAAATTTGTGCACACCTAAGACAATATTACAGTTGTAAAATACGTATAGTAGATCCACCTTTTCTTAGATCATGACATATTTACAAATTGTAATTTCCTCTAGAGATGTACTGTGACTAAATTATAAGTCTGCTTTTTCTCCAGTGCCTAGAGGAAAAGATACACCTAATGCATCTTGGTTTAGATTGTACTAGTAAAATATGTTAACTTAGTTTTTTTCCTATGAATCTCATTCCCTGTGAACATCAAAGAAAATATGGGGAGTAGTTTCACCAGTATAGAACACATAATCCACAAACTTGGCAATGATATAAAGTACAAAACTGAATATTTTAGGAAAATCTTTGCAGTGAGGTCACATTATCCATATGCCCGCAAATAAGATTTAGAAAAAAAAGTATCTATATTCATGTAAGTTCTACAACATCCTTTTGTAGTATTGAAATTGCCACAAAAAGATATCTCATATATATATGAGCAATGACTCTTATCTACTGAGGCCTGTGGTAGCATGCACATTTAGCCATTCCATTAATTGTATGTTGGACACAGATTAGACACATATGGAATGCGAGTTTAAGGAAAAAGCACATATTCGGTTTAGAAGAGGACACCTGTATGACACCCTCCAACGCAGTGATTCACTGGATTTTACAAAGAACTCAGGAGGTTGCTTATTCAAATTTCCTACCCTTCTCCCACTCCTTGCATTTCTAGAATGTCTTCTATAACATATTAATTCGTCATCTGAATTAACATCCCATACTGGAGAGATAATGAAACTAGCATTTATTGAGTGTTTTCTGTGTGCCAAACAATAACAGATTTTTATATTCATTAACACTGATGGAGTTCTCACAGCAAAGTACTTGACAATATAGTAACTCATTTACTTCTCAAAACACCCTGTAAGTGGGCGGTATTATTAACACCATTTCACAAATGATGAAACAGCTGGCAATTGGTAGGGCAGGGTTTTAAGGTGAGGCAATCTGTCTCCACCATCTCTCTTTTTTCCACTGCACTATACTGCCTCATATTAGGCTATGTGCTTCATGCATGTACCTTTATTCTTTATTTTTATAAATTGACAAAAATGGTGTACAATGTGATGTTTTGATACATGTATAATTGTGAAATAATTAATGAAGCTAGTTAACATATTCATCATCTCACATGCTAAACATTTTTATGTGTTGAGAACATTTAAAATCTACTCTTTTAGCAATTTTCAAGTATACAATACATTATTATTAACTATAGTCACCTTGCCATACAATAGATCCCAAGAAATTATTCCTCCTGTCTAAATGAAACTTTGTACCAACATCTTCCCATCCCAATCCACACCCAGCCCTTGATAAGCACCATTCTATTCTCTGCTTCTATAAGTTTAACTTTTTGAGATTCTACTTTACATATATTATGACATTTAATTCTCACAATAATATTAAACTCACTTGAGATCTAATTTGTAGATCATAAGACTTAGAATAAGAATATCAGTTATTGAGACATGGGTCTCACACTTGCTGTGTGATATTGTGCAAATACTTAATTTCTCTAAGCTCCTTCCCCTTATCTATAATAGGAGGACAATTGTTGCTTTGTCTCTTTTTGGGGGAAATCATACTGGTGGAAGGAAACAATGTTAAAATGCATTGGAGCTGTAAGGACTATACTAATTTAACGGAGCTTTTTTCTCTTATAAGGTAGCCCATATGAAAGACTCTAATTTTTCAAATGTTTTTCTGAACGGAAACATTTCCCTGAGTACCACGTTCAAACTTCATTACTTCTGTTTAAGACATAAGAGCTCTGGAGGTTTGAGCTCAAAGGTTTGAGCTTAGAGCCTTCATCCTCTTCTTGATATTCTCTGGTTTGAGAAAGGAGATGTCCAGTACTAAATATTATACTCCAGATATGGCACGATCAATACAGACTATTACTGATTTGTCCAACTATCATATTGTATCACATTTTATACATATTATACCAGTTGTGCTGGTTAACACATTTCTATTAATAAAGCCCAAGTTCTTAAAATTTGGGGGCGTTTTGTCTCAGAGATAATGAATTTTTAACTTATTGCCAATCAAAAAGTCAAATTTTCTTTTATATAAACTTCCTGATGTTAAGCTAGGCAGAGTTTTACACCACTCACAGAGAGTGGTTTGGATGGTAGGCCGGTGCAATTTTAGGAAGGATCTGTGTAAATTCTAATTTTATTCTGGAATAAATTTGCCATAGGCCTAAATTTGGTCTCAGCAGTGTGAACTGTAGAAATCTAAATAATCCTAAATATTCTTTACATCAACAATAAATAGAATGACTGCTTCTTATCTGGTCTTTCTCCTCCCAAATAGAAGAAATAATACTGCCTCCCAACCAGTGAACCATAAAGAGCAGTAAAACACGTTAATTTTATAGCCTGTCCTTGTGTATTCTTCCATGCACAATGCTTGAACTAGAGTTGAGGGAGTAAGAAAGGAGGTGCATTCCATTTCTTACAAGGATAGCAATAAAATTCTCACTACCTTTTACATGGCTTGCCTACAAAGACTGGGCTTAGTGATAACAATTTCACTTTCCCCCCATTTTGAAATAATAAGCCATGTTTTTTAAAAATATTTTAATCTTTGAATCCTTAGTGGGAAAACATTCATTATGCCATCATATATCTGAATTGGGAAAAACATCTCCAAATTCTGCATTTAAATATTTGGCAGGTTTGTAAGAATCACTACCCAATGCATAGAATTACCTTCCAAACTAATTTGAATTTTCTGTGAGGTTTTAATAATTAACAATAATATCTGACTTCTTTTGTACCATTAAAGATGTAGCTGACACGAGAAAACGGAGGTATCTCAGGTGGAGGCTATATCTGTGACGTGGTTGCAAATAACAAGGAAAAAGTCTCAGGTGCGCTAGTAAGGTTTCTTGAGAAAGGTAATAATTTACAAAAAATAATATATTGTTATAAAAACAATGAAAATGATACACACAGTTAAGAATGTTTTAAAAGTCATATATCAATGCAAAATAACTGTTAGCTCTGTGATCAACTGGATGATAATATTAACATTATATTAACTGAAATGTTCAGAAGGAAATAGAACTATTTGAGAAAAAATAAAGTCAACTGAGATGAGGTAAAATCTAACTTGAAATATGACAATATGTTTAATAGTGTAATTAAAAGGGCTAAGCCTTTCAGAAGCACTATGATTTTCCGGTGAAAATTAAAATAAAATTCACTTTTTTGGTATGTGGTAGGCAGAAGGATAGTCTCCCTCCTCCCCCAATGTCCAGGCCCCTATCCCCAGAATTTGGAATATGTTACATTACCTGGCAATAGGCACTTTGCAGACATGAATATGTTAAATGTTTTGAGATAGGAAGGTTATTCTGGATTATCTTGGTGGTTCCAAAGTAATCAGAAGGTTCCTTATGAGTGAAAGAGGGAGGCAGGAGAGTGAAAGTGTGGGAGCAGTGGTTGAAGGGATGCAATGCAGGCTTTGAAGGTGAAGGGGGCTAGAAGCACAGGAAACTGGAAAAGTCAGGAACAGACTCTCCCCTAGAGCCTCCAGAAAGAACCTTGACCTCTAAGACTCATTTTGAACTTGACCTCCAGAATTATAAATTAATAAATTGTGTTATTTTAAGCCACCAGGTTTGTTGTAATTTATTACAGCAGCAATAGGAAAGGAATATAATGCAAGGTGAGTATCTTATTTTAGCTCTAGAATATAAATTTATTGAATACTAAAATGGTCACAACGTTAATTCTTCTATAAATCATGAATATGATAACTTTAAACATTTATTGAAAGCAAATACTTTTATGTTTGGAAGTCAGCTATGAATTTTAGATCTCTTGGAATTTTATGATCTGTTCCAACAAAATTCTTAATTTCTAAATTAGATGTTAGTTTTGTATATGGCAGCTTCTAACTCAACTTCTACAATAATAGTGATGTAAATTAGCCTTTCAGATGAATTAAACAGCTGTACTAACAATTCTGTGGTCAGAAATTTGTAGTCATAATGCAATGTCAGGAATTCTCTATATGTAAACTGTTTCTCCTTTAAAACATATATATTTTTTTCCCTTAAACTGTGGTCAGAAGCCAGAAGAAACCAGGAATCATAGCAATGGGTTTAAATTGTGAGAAATTTTAAATTAGAAGTGTTTAACTCTGAGATTTCACCATACTTGCAAATATTTTGCTATAAGCTTATATAGACTCATAGCTTTTAAACATTTTAAAATTCTTATTATATTCCAGTACTGCCAGGAGGCTTAGGAGATATTTAATAAACTTTTTTTTTTTTTTTTTTTGGACCAGTAAGGGGATCGCAACCCTTGGCACGTTGTGGTATGCACCACGCTCAGCCAGTGAGTGCACCGGCCATCCCTACATAGGATCTGAACCCGCGGCCTTGGTGCTACCAGTGCCGCACTCTCCCGAGTGAGCCACGGGGCCGGCCCTAATAAAAATCTTGAAACCCATTTACACTAGCACATTTCAATGAAACTATTTCTGGTACAAAAGAATGTGATAAAATTGATTGCATTGTAAAATGTAGATGTGTCCCCCCAAAGAGACAGGTTTCGTATGTCAAAATCTGATCCCCAATGTAATAGTAGTAAGAGTGGGACCTTTGGGAAGTGATTAGGTCATGAGGGTGGAGCACTCATAAATGGGATTAATAAAAGAGGCCCCAGAAAGATGCTTAGCCCCTTCTGACATATGAGGATGCAGCAAGAAGGAACCATTTATGAAACAAAGAGTGAGCTCTCACCAGACACCAAATCTGCTGGCACCTTGATCTTGGACTTCTCTGTCTCCAGAACTGTAGGCAATACATTTTGTTGTTTATGAATTACCCAGTCTAAGCTATTTTGTTATATCAGCACGAATGGACTAAGACATTAGGTGACTGTGGTTATATTTTTAAACAAATTAATAATTGTAGAGATTGTAAAATGAAATATGGAAATTTTAATAAGTTTTATGTCTCCAGTTTTTGTGAAAATTTGAAGCCTACATTCTACAGAGTATTTTGTTATTTATCTGTTACTCAGTTTATGTATTTGTTATTTGAACAAATAAATGTGCATATCCTTGTTATATTTAAAAAAATAAAATAAAAATAATTGCCTCAAATATAATTACAGAAGTTTTTTTTTCAGAACAAAATATAATTATATGTAGAAGTTTTTTGAAATAAAATTACTTTCCAGCCCAGTTGTCTCCAGAATAACTTTGTTATTTATTTTCTTTCTCTGCCATGCTTGGATCTAAACAAATAAGCAGATGAATGGCACTTAAATTGTAAGTACCTGTTTTATAAAATATACAAGCTGGATTCTGAACATTTTGAGATGTCCTTCAATTTACTAGGTTCTTAGATTAAACTGTTTATCTTACAAGATATTTAAAAATACACTTCTGATGAATTGAAGAAAAAACACAAATCAACATGGAATTTCATAGGTATGCACAATGAAAGGCAAGCAGTCTTTTCCAGCTGTACCTGTGAATACTAATACCCCAATTTCAGCTTCATTGTGGGTGTGGGGGCTAATTTAAGAAAGATATGTGTTGCTGCATCTAACAATTTGTTAGATACTGACATATGGCTTCCCAGCATGTATGGAAGATCCACAGTGGGGTTGGAACATTGATTGCTATGTGAAAGATAGTTCTCAATAAATGCTAGTCCTTCCTTCCAAGTGTGCAGTCTGCTGTTAAATTCTGATGCATTCTTAATTTACATTATTGTAAATGTCTTAGAATTAATGTCTTATGTTATTGTAAAAGCTCTAGAATATCCAAAATCCATTTTTGTTTAAATTTTCCATCTTTTCATATTAATAATGGTTAATTTCATTTGCTAATCCTTATATCTGGTCATCTGCATCTTGCTTCAGTTGACCTTCTTTCCGTTTTGTTTCCTTTGCATATCTTAAAATGTCTCATGTATGCTGGACATTGTATATAAACAAACTATAGAGCTTACGGAGCGTATCAATTTCCCCCAGAAAGTGTAAGCACTGCCCTCTATCAGGCAACTAAGGTGAGGGCCAGATCACTTCAAACAAGAATTTATCAGGACTGGGGCTTAGTTGCAACTTTAGCTCATTTTATTTGACATCTGGTTTCCAGTCATTTGATGTAAGATTTGTTTTCTATTCTGATTTCCAAAAATATAATAGCCGTCTTTGTCTTGTGTGTATAATGACATGCAGGACTTTGGGATATAAGCACTAAGAGAGAAAGATCTGTTTGCTTTTCCATCTTGCCCCACATCTTTCATGCTGGCACGTACATGGCTAAAGTACGTGGGGGCAGAGAATCAGTGGTCAGGGGGAATAGGTTTGAATTTGGATTTCCTCCAGTTCTCTATCTACCACATCTGGCCAGGTGGCCATTAAAGACCCTGCTTGGTCTTCTTATGCCTGGAGCGTTCCTTTACCTAAGGCAGGCAAAATTCCCACTGATGCTTACAAAATATTCCGTGGAGATAGGTAAATGCCAATTTACGCTAATTTACATAGCACCAATTAGTTTAGAATATTTTGCATAAAAGCTGTTAGGTGCCTTAAAGATGTTTATTTGTTTGTTTTAATATATATTTTGCTAGTTTATATACAGGGAGAAATGTCCTGCTATGCTTTACATATCCAAGCAAGAATATGAAGTCCAAATATGTATTGTTGGCCACACTATTTACAATTTTTAAACTTTCTCACATTTGATGTGTAAATTCTAATGTCTCCTAATTTGGAAAAATAAATAGTCCTATTTCTTATCACCATAATTATAACAACAAAACTGAGTTACGGTGACTATCTAATATGTTTTTAATCTTGGGGAAGTCATTAAGAGAAGAGAAAAAATTCAATAACTATAAAATTACAAATGAGAGTAAGTTGAATTTTAACTCTGAATTCAATTTAACAACATTCCTTCCAGATATATCATTTTATCTCACAGCACCACTAATAGCTATAAGGGATATAAAAAAAATGTAAAATCTGCTTTTTTTTCTGCTGAAAGACTTATCTTTACACAGAAAGAAAGCAGAAGAAGGAACCTTAGGCCACAATTCAATGGTTATGGCCGAATCAGACAAAACTGAAACAATTGATTCAGTGTTTTTGCTGCACAAGGGCATAAGGCAGGTATGTGCACTGCACTGCTAGATAGACTTCTGGATGCAGGGAGACCAAACTGTTTAGGCCCACGCTGCTTTTTGCTGTGATTATATAGATCTGGTTAATACTAAGAAGCAGCTATGAGTTTCAGGGCAGATTTTCAGGTTGTAAATCACTGTGTTGTTTTTCTCTGTAGACTGTCATATTTATCATTTGAATAAATGTCCTGCATTGATGAGTCTCTGGTTTCTTGGGAGAAGTGAATTGATTTAGAAAAGTTCTAATCAGCATGTTGCTAGCTGAAAATATATTTTGGTTGCTTAAAGAACATTTATTGAGCTCTAGCTTCCTGAGGCACAGCATGGTACTATGGGGCAGATACAACATAATTGAAAAACATGTTCTTTATTCTTTATGACCATATTAACATGCATTCTTGAAATAATGTACAAAAAATCATAAGGAAACAAACTTGGAATTTTCAGCAATTTATTATAAAGTGAAAATCTGAGAATAAAATGATTATTTGCATGTTAGGAGAGAAGTACTTTAGAAAACCAGAGGAAGTTGAATCTTAAGCTAGGGGAGATAGAGTTGAAACTGACCATCAAAATATAAATAACACAATAAAATTTTCATTAAAATTAGTTTTTTCTTAAATATTAAAATTTTGTTATAAAAGTAAAGATCATCTATATATTCTTATACCCTATCAAAATTGTAAACACTAAAAACCAATTTATAATCCATTTTTTTTCTATTAATCATCCAGGATTTTTACAGAAAGAATTTAAATGCTGATTAATAACTATATCCTTTACAATTACTTTCAGAATCAACAAAGAAAATTTTAGATTAAAGGATTATTTATAAGCACATAATTTTTTAAACATTTGGACTTTGAAAGGGGAAGTGCTCAAGGGAAAATATGTTAGGAAATAATAACTACATTAGGGAAAATTGACCAAAGAATGTCCTTAAGAAATTCTGGAAAAACACACTTTACAATACCCTATTATAAACTAATTGTGACATCACAGATTGATTATTCGATATCAAAAGTTCAACTCATTTCAGTTAGAAATACTACAAAGACTCATTTTAGTGCATACCAGAACGCTGAGGCCAACATCTTCATCAGGATAGGACATAAAAATCTTTCTCTGACTCATTTATTTACATATTTTCCTAAGTAAAAAAAAAAACCAAAAAACAAAAAAAAAAACTGACAAAAACAAAACGAAATTTTTTTTTTAAGAAATGTGAGCTCATAGGCCAAACCTTAAAACGAAAACTATGCTTATTAATACTACTGTTACTTTTGCTACCTAAAAAATAATATCTCTGTAAAGTAGAGGACCCAGATTTTCTGGGTCACTATGTTTCTATCTATCAGGTATGCCATTGTCACTGCTTGTTCACAAACAGGGTCTATATAATCCCTGTCTAATAACAAAGATAACAGAATAAGAATGTTTGAATGTACTGGGGTAGAAAATGTAGCTCTTTTTTTTGGTGGCTGACTGGTATGGGGATCTGAACCTGTAACCTTGGTGTTACAACACCATGCTCTAACCATCTGAGCTAACTGGCCAGCCCAGAAAACGTAACTCTTTAAAACACAAGGCACTGTGCTCACGAAGAAGACTTACTAATGCAAATATCAATTTATACTCTTTTTTTATACTGCATAATAAATGAAGTTGCAAACATGGTCTTCCTTCATGTAGGATTATTTGTTTGTATTTCAGCTTTTCTCTCCTTCTGTGAAAACATGGCATAACTGTCTTCCCAGATTCTTTTTACTCTTTCTTACACCATATACTTATCCTGTGTGCTGTTTTGACTCCCTTAGTTATTGCCGAGGACAGCCCAGGGAAGAGGAACACTCAGCAAGTCCAGAGTATGGGCTTGAGCCCAGGATGTAAAAGGAACATTTAAACAAGTGCATTCACTGTAAACCAAGCTCCTAGATTTAATTTCAACAGTTTCAGACAGGTTTGACAATAAAGGACTAGCTTGACATTTTCTTCTTGGGTACTTAAGTGCTATCTATCATCCCAGGTATCTAGTGATTTCAAGAGCTACAAAGTAGAGGCTGCAGTGCTCTGTCTGGGGAACATATCTCAGGCGAGAAAACTAACGATCAAGTAGTGTTAAGCAGAAATGAGATTCTCTTGTAAAAGTTTAGAAAAATAAGCAAGGATAGGCTGAATAGGAGTGTAAGAAGATGAACTTTAAAGAATAAATAACATCAGAATTTATAAAAGTTCAAAGGATTCAAAGAAATTACTCGAGAGATTTTAGCATCTGATGGGGATAACAAAAGATTATCTATAATTTGATGAATGAGTTTACATGATTTTGGACTGAAATTTTAAACTAGGTTGGAATTTAAGCATATTTGATTATTTACTTTTCAAAGCAACTATTTCCAAAACGGGATGAACATACTAGTTAGGGTGAATTGGATAAATTATTTGACCCTTTTTGATCTTCATTGTAATATTTGTAGATTAGAGGTTGTCTTAGTCAGTTTGGGCTGCTATAACAAAGTACCATAGACTGGGTGGCTTATAAACAACAGGAATTTATTTATTACAGTTTTGCGGGCTAGAATTCTAAGACCGGGGTGCCAGTATGGTTATGTTCTGGTGAGAGCCCTTTTCTGGGCTGCTGTTGCCAATTTCTCACTGTACCTCACATGGTGGAAAGAAAGTGAAAGAGTTCTCTGGGGTCTCTTTCATAAGGGCACAATTCCATTTATGAGGGCTTCATCCTTGTTATCTAATTATCTCCCAAAGACCCCATCCCCTAATACCATCACATTGGGGACCAGAATTTTAACATATGTATTTTGGGAGCAACAAAACATCTGCTATTCAGTCCATCTCATTCTACCCCTTCCCCCTCCCCCAATCTTCTCTTTCTTGCAAGTGAAATATATTCCTTTCATAGCAACAAACTCATAAGTATTAAATTATTCCAGGATTAACTCTAAAGTCTAAAATCCAAAGTTTCACGTAAATATCATCAAAAGCAGGGGCCGGCCCCATGGCTCACTCGGGAGAGTGCGCCGAGGTCGCGGGTTCGGATCCTATATAGGGATGCCCTCACTGGCTGAGCGCGGTGCGGATGACACCAAGCCAAGGGTTACGATCCCCTTACTGGTCACAAAAAACAAACAAACAAACAAACAAAAAATCATCAAAAGCAGATACTGTGTGACTCAAAGTACAATTTATTTTGAAGCAAACTTCCTCTCTGTCTCTGAACCTATGTAACCAAACAGTTATGTACTTCAAAGTGCAATGGTGGGACAGGCATAAAATAGATATTCCAATTCCAAAAGGGATAAATAGGAAAGAAAAAAGTGCTGACAGGTCCCAAGTAAGTCTAAAATCTAACAAGGAAAACTCCATTAAACATTAAGGCTTGAGAATAATCCTCTTTGGCTCCACCCTGTGAACCCACTTGTGCAGTAGTTCCTCCTTTGCAGCTTTCCATGCCTGGGGTTATGGTTCTGTGGCTTTGGGAAGCCCTGCCTCCATACCTCTGCTTCATTTAGCCCATGTTATAGCTTTCTAGAGGGCCCCACTTCTGAGGCATGGGCTGAGGGCATTCTGGTTTACCTGAACCAGAGAGAAACTTGCTCTGTATCCTCACACTCTGCCTTTGCCCTCTGGGCCTGTCATGAAAGTGCAGCCCTGATGATGTCTGAATTGCCTTGGGTAAAGGGTCATTCTTCCCTTGTCTTGAAGAATAGAGCCTGATTACTGTTGAGATGGCTCCTTAGGTCCATGGTTCATATCAATACTTATCTTCTTATCAAATGGTAACTTGGCCGCACCCTTAGTGTTCTCTTTCGAACATGCTTTCTCATTTTTTGCAATATGATTAGGCTCAGAATTTTCCAAATCTTTAAGTTCAGGTTCACTTTTGCTTAATGCTTCTGATTTCAAATCATTTCTCTTTTCTTGCATTTTACTATAAGTTGTCAGTAAGAACCAAGCCAGTGCCTCAACACTTTGCTTAGAAATCTCCTCAGGTAAGTATCCAGTTTCACCATTCGTAAGTTCTGCTTGCCACAAAACACAAGAATACAGCCACAATCGGCCAAATTCCTTGCCAATTTATGCAAAGGATCACCTTTCCTCTAGTTTCCAATAGCATGCTCCTCATTTCCATCAGAGATCTCATCAGAATTGCCTTTACTGTTAAAATTTCTACCAACATTCTGTTCATTATTATTTAGGTATTCTTTAAGAAGAAATAACATTTCTCTATAGTTCTCTATAGTTCTTTTTTTTAATCTCTGAGCTGTCATCAAATTACTTTTAAAAGTTCATTTATTGTAGTCTAGGCTTCTAGCATGCACCTCAAAACTCTTCCAGCCTCTATCCATTATCCAGTTTCAAAGTTGCTTCAATATTTTTAGGTATTTGTCACAGCAGCTCCTCCACTTCTCATTACCAATTTTTTTTCTGTGTCAGTAAAAGCTGTTATGACAAAGTACTATAGACTGGGTATCTCATAGAAAACAACAGTTTATTTTTCACAGTTCTAGAGGCTGGAAGTCTGAGATCAGGGTGCTAGTATGGCCCAGTAAGTCCTCCCCTCCAAGTTGCAGACTACCATCTTCTGACTGTACCCTCACATGCTGGAAAGACAGCAAGAGAGCTCTCTAGGTTCTCTTTTATAAGGGTACTTATCCCCTTCATGAGGCCTACACACTCATGACCTAATTATTTCCTAAATGCCCCATCTCCTAAAACCATCACATTAGGAGTAAGGATTTCAACATATACATTCAAAGAGGGGGCACAAACATCCAGTTCATAACAGGGGTAATTATAGTACTAGCTTCAAATTGCTTTCACAGAATAAATGACATACTGATGTAAAGGGCTTAGAAAGTGCCTGCTGCTTAGGTGCCCTATACGTGTTAGAAATTAATTTTATAAACTAAAACATATTTTGCATAGTAATCATTCTCAATAAGGTACTAGCAAACAGAATTCAAAGAGCAGATTACATCCCAGGGTTGCAAGGATGGCTCAATACATGCAAATCAATGAATGTGGTACACAACATCAACAGAATGAAAGACAAAACCATATGATCATCTCAATAGATGCAGAAAAAGCACTTGATAAAATTCAACATCCTTCATGATAAAAACTCTCAACAAATTAGGTATAGAAGGAAAGTATCTCAACACAATAAAAGCCATCTATGACAAACCCACAGCTAACAACATCCTGAATGGGGAAAAGTTGAATGCGTTTCCTCTAAGAACAGGAATAAGACAAAGATGCCTATTCTTACCACTCCTATTTAACATAGTACTAGAAGTTCTGGCCAGAGCACTTAGGCAAGAGAAGAATAAAAGGCATCCAAATTGGAAAAGAGGAAATCAAATTGTCCCTGTTTGCAGATGACATAATCTTATATAGAGAAAAATGTAAAGACTGCACCAAAAAACTTTTACAGCTGATAAACAAATTCAGTAAAGTTACAGGATATAAAATCAATATACAAGTTAGTAATACTTTCATACACCAACAATGAACTTAGTAGAGAAAGAAATAAAGAAAGCAAGCTTACTTACAATAACTGCCAAAAATATAAAACACCTAGAAATAAATCTAATCCAGGGGTGAATGATCCCTGCAACAAGAAATACAAAACACTAATGAAAGAAATTGAAGAAGTAATACAAAAAAATTAAAAGACATTCCATGCTCATGAAATGATAGAATTAATGTTGTGAAAATGTCCATGCTAGCGAAAGTGATCTACAGATTCAATTCAATCCCATCAAAATACCAATGACATTCTTCACAGAAGAAGAAAAAACAGTCCTAACATTCTTATGGAACAAGAGAAGACCCCCCAATAGCCAAAGCAATTCTGAGCAAAAAACAAGTAAAGCCAGAGACATAACACTGCCTAACTTCAAATTATACTACAAAGCTATAGTAACTAAAACAGCATAAAAACAGACTTTTGGACCAGTGAAACAAAATAGAGAACCATGAAATCAACCCACATACTTACAGACAACTGATCTTTGACAAAGGCACCAACAACATACATTGGGGAAAAGACTATCTCTTCAATAAATGGTGCTGGGAAAAGTGGATATCCATGTGTGGAAGAATGATCACTGTATACAACAACCAGCTCAAAATGGATTAAAGACCTCAATGGAAAATTTGAAACTATAAAATTTCCAGACAAAAATACAGGTCAAATGCCCCAGGACACAGGACTAGGCAAAGATTTTATAAATAAAACCTCAAAAATACAGGCAACAAAAGCCAAAATAAACAAATGAGGTTTTATCAAACTAAAAAGCTTCTGTAGCAAAGGAAACAATCAACAGAGATAAGAGATATCCTACAGAATGGGGGAAAATATTTGCAAAGTATATATTTAGCAAATAGCTAATACCCAGAATATACAAGGAACTCAATTCAATAGTAAAAAATAAAATAAAATAAAATAAAAAATGGACAAGGGAGCTGAATAGACATTTCTCAAAAGAAGACATACAAATGATCAACAGTTATGTGAAGAAATGCTCGACATCACTAATCACCAGGGAAATGTAAATCAAAACCACATTAGATATTATCTCACCCAGATAGACTGGCTATTATCAAAAAGACAGAGAATAACAAATGCTAGCAAGGATGCAGAGAAAGGGGAACCCTTCTACACTGTTCTTGGGACTGTAAATTAGTACAGCCGTTATGGAAAACAGTATGGGCAGCTTCTCAAACAACTACAGATAGAACTGCCTTATGATCCAGCAATCCCACTACTGGGTATATACCCATGTCAAAGGGATACCTTCACCTCCGTGTTTATTGTAGCTCTATTTACGGTAGCCAAGATATGAAGCTAACCTAAATGTCCATCAACAGATGATTGGATTAGGAACATGTGCTATATATACACAATGGAATACTAGTCAGCCATAAAACAAGAATGAAATTTTGCTGTTTGTAGCAACATAGATGAACTTGGAGAAAATTACTTTAAGTGAAATAAGCCAGACACAGAGAGAGAAATGCTGCATTTTCTCACTCATATGGAGGAGCTAAAAGAGAGAACAAAACAAAAACAATAAATAATAACAATAAGTTGAACTTTTAAAAGAAGATAGAAAAATTGTGGTTACAAGAGGTGGGAAAGTGGAGGGGGGTGGGGAATAGTGAGAGGCTAGTCAATGGACACAAAGTTACAGTTAAATAGGAAAAATAAGTCCTATGGTGTACAGTTGACCAAGGAATCTATAATAAACAATGATTTACCACTTGTGACTAAATGACTAGAAGAGAGTAGATCAAATGTTCTTATCACAAAGAAGTGATTAAGTTTTGCCATGATGAATATGCTAATTACCCTGAATAGATCATCACACATTGCATACATGTATTGAAATAAAATGCTGTGCTTCATAAATGTGTACAATTAATACATTTCAATAAGATAAATAAATAAATAGAAAGTGTCTGCTGCTGCATAAGTGCCCTACTCATGTTAGCAACTTGTTTTGTTATAAACTAAAACATATTTTGCATAGTAAGCATTGTTTAAGTAATTTATATATACTCCATATTTGCAAATCAGTGATTAGTAGAGGCTCATATACGGTGTTTATTTCTTTTGATTTTAAGCATTATGGTTATTTGAACAGACTCTTAGATCTAACCTTCCTAAGTACAAAATGTTAGAGAATCATAATTATAGGGAGTAAAATATATGAAATATGGGCTAGCAATGATTGCTCCACCCTCTTTCCTATCTATATGTCCTTAATAATATTTTCTGACTTAGTTTGATTTTTATGATATGATTCATTTCTATGAATTCAAGAGGTGTTGAGAGGAGACAAATATATATGCTAAGAATCATGTATCTCATTCTTTTCAAAGATAAGAAGGCAAGAAGATGGAAATAGAAAGTCACAATTAGCTCACAATTATAAATTTCATCATCTCCAAATATGTAAAACACAAGATTAAATTTTTCAAAAAATAAAACAAAAATGCACGGAGGAACTCTGTTTGCTAAGAGGACACTTTTTTCCTAAGCATTGTTATTAACAAGAAGACAAACAAGTCACGCAAGAATAGAGGCTAAAATCTACCAGCCTCATATGGCTAACATATCACAAATGAAACGTTTCTCATTTCTATTAGCAGAAATCATGCCTGAATGAAAGACTTACTGAAGCATAGACATACATCTGAGGATGCAGAAAATCATTGGGTACTACTTGAGAAAGCGGCTGAGCTTTATTCTGATTCTCTCTGAAGTTTGCTTTCAGGCAAGTACCAGATGGATTGTGTATTAGAAAATATTTTGTCTGGAACATTTCCTGATGTCACTGTATGGAGACAATGAGACAACTCATTTTCTTATGAGTTTTCACTACAACAATCTGGAGATGAAATTCCTGATGGGAGTAGAGAAAGGGTTTTTATAATTTTTACATTGATGCGGGCAGCTCCGCCTTACTAAAAAAAAAAAAAAAAAAAGCTCTCTCAATTAGTCTATTTTGGGAGCAGATTTTCCAGTATTTAATAGGTTGGTATTGTGCTTAGAATTTAAAAATAAAAGGCACTAAAATAACAGCATCAGTTACATCAGCGTATTTATCGCCTGGAAAGTGATGGAATTAGATGGCATTGATTTTTGGCATGATGTACTACGATCCTCAGCCATCTTTTCAGGGCCTGACTGCACCAATACAATCTTTTCCTCAGGAAGCCCAGGGCATTCTCTGCATTTAGACACAAGAATTCCAGACTACTAAAGTGATTAAAAAATAATCAAGATCGTTCCAGAAGCTTCATTTTCTAACATGCTCTAAAAAGTTTTCCCTTAAAAAAAGAGCTCTTTCCAATCAAATTTTATGTTTTTCATTCATTCTTTGCAATTCAGTTATGTACAGTTCTATTGATTGTATCCCTTGAGACTCCCATCTGAGTTCAAGTAAAAGCACAGTTGCAGACAGGTTTAAAATCTATCACTAGTACAATATGACTTTTCTTAAAATATCACTATAAAATTTATGATAGAATAAATAAATTTTGGTTGTTAGGTAAGTGTGCTTTGGGCAGGAGGGGCATTTATAATTCTCAAAAAATACTTTAAAACCTTATAGACTTTGATATTATTTCAGATGAATCGAAATTTGCTGATTTTTTTGGACTGAAGACAAAAACTTAATTTACTAACACTAAAATTGTTGCAAATACTAAAAAGTTGCAAATTTTTTATCGTGCTAAAATATTTTCATGTTTGTAATGCAAAAACCTGAGAATCTCAAATGTAGTTTGTACTTCATCAGTTAAAACAAAATCTAAGTGGATTTTAGGACCAAGAGTTTTGTTAATGTTAGAGACAGCGATTCCCTCAGCACTATTTTTTTCCAGCTTTATTGAGGTATAATTGACAAACAAAAATTTTATATACATATTTATGATGTACAACTTGATCTTTTAGTATGTATATTATATACATGTGAAATGATTACTATAATCAAGCTAATTAACATATCCAGTTACCACTTTTTTTGAGTGTGGTTATAACACTTAAAATTTACTCTCAGCATATTTCACGTATACACTAGTATATTATTTGTATTCACCATGTTGTACATGAGATTTCCAGAACTTTTTCATTCTGCATAATTGACTTTATAACCTCTGACTAATATTTCCCCATTTCTCCCAACCTCCAGCCTCTGGCAACCCCCACTCTACTCTGCTTCTATGAGTTCGATTTTTTAAGATTTCATAAACAAGTAAAATCATGCAGTTTTTGTGTTTCTGTACCTGGCTTATTTCACGTAGCATAAGGTCTTCTGGGTTCGTTCATTCTGTCACAAATAACAAGATTTCATTCTTTTTTTAAGGCTGAATAGTGTCCTATTGCAAGTGTGTGCATGGGTGTGTGTATATATCTGTGTGCGGATATGTGTGTGTGTATCACATTTTCTTTATACATTCATGCATACATGGACACTTTGGTTGATCTCATATTTTGGCTATTGTGAATAATGCTACAACAACCATGGGAGTGCAGATACCTTTTGACACACTGATTTTACATCCTTTGGATAAATACTGGTAGGATTGCTGGACCTGGTAGTTCTATTTTTAAGTTTTGAGGAACCTCTATACTTTTCCAGGATGGCTGTACCAGTTTCCATTCCCAACAACAGTGTACAAGTGTTCCCTTTTCTCCTTATCCTAGCCAATACGTGTTATCTTTTGTCTTTTTGGTAATAGACATTGTAACAGGTTTGAGATGATAACTCATTGTGGTTTTGATTTGCATTTCCCTGATAATTAGTAGTGTTGAGTACTTTTTTCATATACCTGTTGGCCATTTGCATGTCCTCTTTTGAGAAATGTCAACACAGGTCCCTTAGCCCATTTTTAAACTGGATTATTTATTTATTTTGCTGTGGAGTAATTTGAGTTCTTTCCATGTTTTTTAAAATTTACCCCTTATCAGAATATTTTCTCTCATTCCATAGATTGTCTCTTCACTTTGTTGATTATCTCCTTTGCTGTGCAGAAACTGGTTAGTTTGATGCAATTCCATTTGTTTATTTTTGGATTTGTTGCCTGTGCTTTTGTGGC
Source organism: Cynocephalus volans (assembly GCF_027409185.1). Lineage (NCBI taxonomy): Eukaryota > Metazoa > Chordata > Mammalia > Dermoptera > Cynocephalidae > Cynocephalus > Cynocephalus volans. The sequence goes on along the minus strand of NC_084468.1, from coordinate 103,198,311 downwards.
CATAAGCAAAATAATCACTGCTCAGATAATAGCAAGAAGCTTTTTTTCCTGTTTTTCCTGTTTTCTCCTAGTAGTTTTACAGTTTTACGTCTTATGTTTAAATCTTTAATCCATTTTGATTTGATTTTTGTATATTGTGTGAGATAAAAGACCTCGTTCATTGTTCTGCATGCAGACATTTGGTTTTCTCAGCACCATTTAGGGAAGAGACTTTCCTTTTTCTATTGTGAGTTATTGGCAACTTTGTTTTTCTTTTTCTTTTTTTTTTTTAATTAAAAATTTTTTATTTGGGCATTTTCATTTTAGATAGAGCTGTTTTTCAGAAAGGCAGTTAAGAAAAGATTTGATGATAAAACAGCCTCAGAATGTCTTCAAAGATATACTAAACAAAATCCTAAAGCATTTAAAAAAGCCTACCAAGAAAAACCCTGGAGCCTTGGCTCTTGGAACTAGCTGGGTCATGCAAGGTGTTAGAGATTGAGAGTATAGGGAAAGCTCCCACAACCACCTTCTGAAGTCAGTCTCTTAACTTTTATTAGGCCATGTGGTTAATTGCATCTGCTCCTACTCCCTAAAACTAGATTTTTTCTGACATGGGTGAATGTGTCCCCCAGAAGTTCATGTATTGGAAACCTGACCCCCTCATTGTAACATAAATGCATGTACCATAATTGCTGGATTATCTATACTGTTGCATTGGTCTGTATATCTCTTTATGCCAATATGATACTGTTTTGATTACTATAGTTTTGTAATATGTTTTGAAATCAGGTTGTGTGAAGCCTCCATCTTTTTTATTCTTGCTCAAGATTAGTGTGGCTACTTGGGGTCTTTTGTGGATCTATATAAGGTTTAGGATTTTTTTGTGTATGTGTAGAAAATGATGTTGAAATTTTGACAGGAATTGCAATGAATGTGTAGATCACCTTAGGTAGTTTGGACATTATTAGTTCTTCCAATTTTGCTGCATCCAAAAGTTTTGGTATGTTGTGTTTTTAATTAATTTATCCCAAGATATTTTTTTTTTTTTTTGTCGTTTTTTCGTGACCGGCACCCAGCCAGTGAGTGCACCGGTCAGTCCTATATAGGATCCGAACCCGCGGCGGGAGTGCCGCCGCGCTCCCAGCGCAGCACTCTACCAAGTGCGCCACGGGCTCGGCCCAAGATAATTTTAAATTTCTCTTTTGGTCTGTCCTTTGACCCATTATTTATCAGGAGCATGTTTTAGTTTCAACATATTGTAAATTTTCTATCTTTCCTCCTGTTATTTATTTCTGGTTTCATGCCATTGTGGTCAGAAAAGATACTTGATATTATTTCAATCTTCTTGAATTTTTTAAGACAAGTTCTGTGACCTAAGGTGCATGCTAGAAAAAAAAAAAGTATATTCTGTTCCTATTGGATGGAATTGTCTGTGTGTGTGTGTGTGTGTGTGTGTGTGTGTGTGTGTGTGTGTGTGTGTGTGGTGTGAGTGTGTGTGTGTATGTGTATATATATATACATGTATATGGTTGATGTGGTCTGTAGTATAGTCAACTGTCTGGATGATCTGTTCATTACTGAAAGTGGGGTATTGAAGTACATTACTAATATTGTACTTCTGTCCATTTCTTCAGTTCTATTAATATTTGCTTTATGTAATTAGGTGCTACAATATTGGTTGCATATATATTTATAATTGCTATATCCTCTTGATATACTGACCTCTTTATTATTATACAATAACCTTTATTTCTTGTGACAGTTTTTGACCTCAAATCTATTTTGTCTAATATAAGTTTAGCTACCCTGTTCTCTTTTGGTTACCCCTTGCATGAAATATCTTTTTTCTATTTCTTTGTTTTCTGCCTATTTGTGTCCTTAAAGTTAAAATGAATATCTTCTAGGTAGTATATAGTCATATTTTGATCTTTGAATTATTTCAGCCACTATATATTTTTAATGGGAGATTTTATTCAATTTACATATGAAGTAATTATTGGTAGATATGGATGTACTATTGCCATTTTCTTAATTGCTTTTGGACTGTTTTATAGTTACCCTTTCCCTCTCTTATTGTCTTTATTTTTTATTTCATAATTTTCTGTAGTGGTTTGCTTTTGTTCCTTTATCTTCTGTGTGTCTGCTACAGTTTGTGTGTGTGTCTGTGTGCATGTGTGTGAGGCTACCATGAGGAGTACAGAAAACATAAGTTATAGCAATCTATTTTAAACTGATAGCAACGGAGTTTCAAGATGGCGGCGGCTGCGGCTGCTGGCGCGGAGTAGCTGAGGTGGAAAAGGTGGCCACTGGGCCTCAGGCAGCGGGGAAACTTGTGGACCTTCCTCTGGCCATCTCTTAAGGGAGGACTGCTGCTGCTGGCCGGTCGTGGGGGCTCAACGCCACTTTGCCCCCGGCAGGAGAGGCTGCCTCATTTACAGGCAACAGCTTTGAAGTGTGGAGCAGGAAAAGAACTGATTCTTAGCTGCAAAAGCGAGTCTTGAAACAGGGAACACGGCGCCAGGGCTGCTGTGGATGCAGCCAGGATCCCGGAGGCTGGGGCCGCACTGAAGGCGGCCAGCTGCTCTATTCAGGATTCGAGGTTTCAGGCCGGCATTAAAGAAGATTCCTGGGAGCGCCTGAGCAGCGCCGCGACTGAACAGCCCGAGGCGGCAGCGCCGAGAACACGGAAGGCAACAAACCAGAGACAGAGCGAGCGCCCGACCTGGCACAGCACTGTGAGTGATCCCTGGCACAGCTCTGTTCGGGGGGTGGATGCCCACGCGGCTCCTGCCTGCACCACCAGGCCACTCACTGCCCCAGTGCTGCCTCCATTTACCCAGGTGCGGGCAGCTCCGCCCTGCTCGGCCATCACTGAGCCCATTTGCTTGGCCTGGCGCGGGGCTTTCCGGACCCTGCGGGCCGGCCTCCTCTCCCACTCCCTCCGCGGTTCTCTGGCGGGGCTGGGGGTGTGGGGCGTCCCGACCAGTGTTGGGAGGGCTAGGAAGTACTGGCGGGCCGACTGTCACTCCACCACACCCTGGACTCCGGCCCCGGTAAACTTCCTGTTACTGGGAGGCAGATAACATCTCTGCGACCACCAGTTTGGAAAAAAGCCTAACGAATTTCTGGTTGGGAATAGTGTGGTAGGAGAGTTCCCAGGTCCGCTTTAACCTGCCGGAGAGCAGGCTGCAGGCGGGCACTAGACTTGGTTTATACCGGGGGGATACAAAGGTGAACAAGACCCGAGAAAGATCTACACAGTGCTACAAAGGCACCCAGAGAGACCGGTCGTCTGTGCCTAGCAGAAACCTGGTAGACTTCCTGGGTGAGGCGGTGCTGAGCAGGGTCTTGAAGGCCCAGCTGATAGACGAGGGGTGCAGAAGACACACCCCAGCCCAGCACAGTGTGCACAGAGTGGGGAGACGTGCGGCCAGGGAGGCGGAGACTCGACAGAAACCACACACCCGGTGGGGTCGCCTCTGCACGATCTAACAGCCTGGGACAGAGCACACGGAACGGGGAGAAGTCCTGTACAGGAAGTGAAAGCTCAACAGAGATCACACACCCTGTGGTACGTGATCCACCAGCCCAGCAGAGTACAAGCTGACCAGAAAGGTGGATCCCTGGAGAAGCCCAAGACCCGAGGCAACCACAAACACAAGACACTAGAGGCCAACTGAGCAGTCACGGCGAGAACCATACCAAATTGTCAACCGCAGCAACATCCTAGTTAGTCATTAGTCTCAAACCGGTGGACTGTGAAACCCCCTGCCACAATGAATAAACACCAAAAAAAAAAGACACCAGAAATACAAAAAATCAAGAAAGTACACCACCAAAAGTTAATAAATCTCATACTCTAGATCCTATAGAACAAGAAGCACTTGAAATAACTGACAAGGAATTTCGAGTGATAATTCTAAGGAAACTGAATGAGATACAGGAAAACTCAGCTAGACATCATGATGAAATGAGGAAAAGTATACAGGATCTGAAAGAGGAAATATACAAGGAAATCAATGTCCTGAAAAAAAATGTAGCAGAACTTGCTGAACTGAAGAAGTTATTCAGCGAAATAAAAAACACAACGGAGAGTTTAACCAGCAGGCTTGTCGAAGTTGAAGAGAGAACCTCTGAACTTGAAGATGGGCTGTTTGAAATAACACAAGCAGACAAAAAGAAAGAAAAAAGAATCAAGGACATTGAAGAAAATCTGAGAGAGATATCAGACAAACTTAAGCGCTCAAATATCCGAGTCATGGGTATTCCAGAAGGGGAGGAAAATGGAGATTCCATTGAAAACATATTCAACAAAATAATGGCAGAAAACTTCCCAGGTATAGGAAAAATCACAAATCTTCAGATCCAGGAAGCTCAACGATCTCCAAACGTATTCAACCCAAAAAGGCCTTCTCCAAGACATGTCATAGTCAAATTGGCAAAACTCAGAGACAAAGAGAGAATCTTAAAAGCTGCAAGGGAGAAGCGTCAAATCACCTATAAGGGAGCCCCAATCAGGTTAACATCAGACTTCTCATCACAAACCCTAAAAGCTAGAAAGGAATGGGATGATATTTTCAAAATACTAAAAGACAAAGATTGCCAGCCAAGATTACTCTGCCCTGCAAGGCTATCCTTCCGAAATGAGGGGGAAATAGTATATTTCTCAGACAAACAAAAACTGCGGGAGTTCACTACCACAAGACCACCCTTACAAGAAATCCTCAAGGGAGTACTGGGTTTGGTTCCTGAAAAATAACTACCACTGCCATAAAAACCTAAGAAAAATCTAAACCCGCTAGTACAATAAAAATGGCATTCATGAAGAGAAAACAAGCTAACAAAAACACTATCTACAACCTAAGGAACCAACAAACAAAGAAACCTAACAGTAAATCAGAAAGCAAGGAACAAAAGACACCTAAGACAACCAAACAACCAATAAAATGCTAGGAATAAATCAACACCTTTCAATAACAACTCTTAATGTTAAAGGCTTAAATTCCCCAATTAAAAGACACAGACTGGCTGACTGGATCAAAAAGCAGGACCCAACTATATGCTGCCTACAAGAGACCCACTTCACCCATAAAGATTCACACAGACTAAGAGTGAAAGGATGGAAAAAGATTTACCATGCAAACAGAAAAGAAAAACGAGCTGGAGTGGCTATTCTTATATCTGACAAAATAGACTTTAAACTAAAAACCATAAAAAGAGACAATGAGGGACACTACTTAATGATAAAAGGACTGATCCATCAAGAAGACATAACAATCATAAATATGTACGCACCCAATGTTGGAGCAGCCAGATTTATAAAACAAACTCTATTAGACCTAAAGAAGGAAATAGACACTAATACCATAATAGCAGGGGACCTGAACACTCCACTGTCAATATTAGACAGATCATCTAGGCAAAGAATCAGTAGAGAAACACAAGATCTAAACAAGACTCTAGACCAATTGGAATTGGCAGATATCTACAGAACATTCCACCCAACAACCTCAGAATATTCATTCTTCTCATCAGCACATGGATCATTCTCCAGGATAGATCACATATTAGGTCACAAATCAAGTCTCAATAAATTCAAAAAAATTGGAATTATCCCATGTATCTTCTCAGACCACAATGGATTAAAACTAGAAATTAATAACAAACAAAACTCTGGAAACTATACAAACACATGGAAATTAAACAGCATTCTACTTAATGACATATGGGTCCAAGAAGAAATCAAGCAGGAAATCAAAAAGTTTATTGAAACTAATGAAAACAATGATACATCATACCAAAACCTGTGGGATACTGCAAAAGCAGTATTGAGGGGAAAATTTATTGCATTAAATGCTCACTTCAGAAGAATGGAAAGATGGCAAGTGAACAACCTAACACTTCACCTTAAAGAACTAGAAAAACAAGAACAATCCAATCCTAAAGTTAGCAGACGGAAAGAAATCATTAAGATCAGAGCAGAACTGAATGAAATTGAAAACCAAAAAACAATTCAAAAGATCAACGAATCAAAAAGTTGGTTTTTTGAAAAGATAAATAAAATTGACAAACCATTAGCATGGCTAACAAAAAAAAGAAGAGAGAAGACTCAAATAACAAAAATTAGAAATGAAAAAGGCGATATTACAACTGATTCATCTGAATTACAAGGAATCATTCGAGACTACTATAAACAACTATACGCCAACAAATTTGAAAATCTGGAGGAAATGGATAAATTTCTGGACACACACAAGCTCCCAAAACTGAACCGTGAAGACGTAGAAAATTTGAACAGACCAATAACAATAAAGGAGATTGAAGCTGTTATCACAAGGCTCCCAACAAAGTAAAGCCCAGGACCAGATGGATTCACAGCAGAATTTTACCAAACATTCAAAGAGAAATTGACACCGATTCTTTACAAACTATTCCAAAAGATTGAAACGGACGCAAATCTCCCAAACTCATTCTATGAAGCAAACATCATCCTGATACCAAAACCAGGTAAAGATATAACCAAAAAAGAAAACTACAGGCCGATATCCTTGATGAATATAGATGCAAAAATCCTCACTAAAATACTAGCAAACAGAATACAGCAACACATACGAAAAATTATTCATCACGATCAAGTGGGATTCATCCCAGGGATGCAAGGTTGGTTCAACATACGCAAATCAATAAATGCGATACACCATATTAATGAACTCAAACACAAGGACCATATGATCATCTCTATAGATGCTGAAAAAGCATTTGATAAAGTTCAGCACTCATTTCTGACAAAGACCCTCTATAAGTTAGGTATACAGGGAAAGTATCTCAACATAATTAAAGCCATATATGCCAAACCCACAGCCAATATCATCCTGAATGGGGAAAAGCTGAAAGCTTTTCCTTTAAGAACAGGCACCAGACAAGGATGCCCACTCTCACCACTCCTATTCAACATAGTGTTGGAAGTACTAGCCAGAGCAATCAGAGAAGAGAAGGAAATAAAGGGCATCCAGATTGGAAAAGATGAAGTCAAACTGTCCCTGTTTGCAGATGACATGATCCTATATATCGAACAGCCTAAAACCTCTACAAAAAAACTGTTGGAATTGATAAATGATTTCAGCACAGTAGCAGGATACAAAATCAACACACAAAAATCAGTAGCATTTCTTTTCTCCAATAGTGAACATGCAGAACGAGAAATCAAGAAAGCCTGCCCATTTACAATAGCCACCAAAAAAATAAAATACTTAGGAATTGAGTTAACCAAGGAGGTGAAAAATCTCTATAATGAGAACTACAAACCACTCCTGAGAGAAATTAGAGAGGATACAAGAAGATGGAAAGATATTCCGTGCTCTTGGATTGGAAGAATCAACATAGTGAAAATGTCCATACTACCCAAAGTGATATACAAATTCAATGCAATCCCCATCAAAATTCCAAAGACATTTTTCTCAGAAATGGAAAAAACTATTCAGACATTTATATGGAACAATAAAAGAACACGAATAGCCAAAGCAATGCTCAGCAAAAAAAATAAAGCTGGAGGCATAACACTACCTGACTTTAAGCTATACTACAAAGCTATAATAACCAAAACAGTATGGTACTGGCATAAAAACAGACACACTGACCAATGGAATAGAATAGAGAATCCAGAAATCAACCCACACACTTACTGCCATCTGATCTTTGACAAAGGCACCAAGCCTATTCACTGGGGAAGGGACTGCCTCTTCAGCAAGTGGTGCTGGGATAACTGGATATCGATATGCAGGAGAATGAAACTAGATCCATACCTCTCACTGTATACTAAAATCAACTCAAAATGGATTAAGGATTTAAATATACACACTGAGACAATAAAACTTCTTAAAGAAAACATAGAGGAAACACTTCAGGAAATAGGACTGGGCACAGACTTCATTAATATGACCCCAAAAGCACGGGCAACCAAAGGAAAAATAAACAAATGGGATTATATCAAACTAAAAAGCTTCTGCACAGCAAAAGAAACAATTAACAGAGTTAAAAGACAACCAACAGAGTGGGAGAAAATATTTGCAAAATATACATCTGACAAAGGATTAATATCCAGAATATATAAGGAACTCAAACAACTTTACAAGGAGAAAACAAGCAACCCAATTAAAAAATGGGCAAAAGAGCTAAGTAGGCATTTCTCTAAGGAAGATATCCAAATGGCCAACAGACATATGAAAAAATGCTCAACATCACTCAGCATCCGGGAAATGCAAATCAAAACCACATTGAGATACCATCTAACCCCAGTTAGGATGGCTAAAATCCAAAAGACTATGAACGATAAATGCTGGCGAGGCTGCGGAGAAAAAGGAACTCTCATACATTGTTGGTGGGACTGCAAAATGGTGCAGCCTCTATGGAAAATGGTATGGAGGTTCCTTAAACAATTGCAAATAGATCTACCATACGACCCAGCCATCCCACTATTGGGAATATACCCAGAGGAATGGAAATCATCAAGTCGAAGGTATACCTGTTCCCCAATGTTCATTGCAGCACTCTTTACAATAGCCAAGAGTTGGAACCAGCCCAAATGCCCATCATCAGATGAGTGGATACGGAAAATGTGGTACATCTACACAATGGAATACTACTCAGCTATAAAAACGAATGAAATACTGCCATTTGCAACAACATGGATGGACCTTGAGAGAATTATATTAAGTGAAACAAGTCAGGCAGAGAAAGAGAAATACCACATGTTCTCACTTATTGGAGGGAGCTAAACATTAATATATAAATTCACACACACACATACACACAGACACACACAAACCGGGGGGGGGGGGGAGGGAAGAAGATATAACAACCACAATTATTTGAAGTTGATACAACAAGCAAACAGAAAGGACATTGTTGGGGGGGAGGGGGGGAGGGAGAAGGGAGGGAGGTTTTGGTGATGGGGAGCATTAATCAGCTACAATGTATATCGACAAAATAAAATTAAAAAAAAAAAACAAAAAAAACTGATAGCAACTTAACTTCAACCATATACAATAACTCTACACTTTAAATTTTCCTTCTCCCATGTTTAATGTTATTGATGTCACATTTAAATCTTTTATTTATTGTGCATCAGCTAACAAATTATTGTGGCTATAGTTATTTATATTTGATGGCTTTGTTTTTAACTTTTATGTTTGTGTTAAAAGTGACTTACATACCACCACTGCAATATTATTTTGAATTTGACTATGTTATTTTCACAGTGAGTTTTATATTTTCATATGTTTTCATGTTGTTAGTTATCATTTTTTGTTTCAACTGAACAACTCCCTTTAGCATTTTTTGTAAGGCAGGTATAGTGGTGATGAATTCTCACAGTTTACATTTGTCTGGGAAAGCCTTTATCTTTCCTTCATTTCTGAAGAACAGCTTTGCCAGGCATAGTATTATTGGTTGCCAGTCTTTCAGCACTTGAAATATATCATTCCACTCTTTTCTGGCCTGCAATATTTCTGCTGAGAAATACAGTTTTATTTCTTATAATAGTCTTATGAAGATTTCCTTGTATGTAATGAGTTGCTTTTCTCTTGCTGATTTCAAAATTATTTCTTTGTCTTTGACTTTTGAGAATTGATTACAATGTGTCTTCATGAAGATCTCTTTATATATAATCTATTTGGGTTTCCTTGGGCTTTATGGATCTGTTGTTCATTTCCATTTTCAGATCTGGGAAGTTTTCTGTCATTATTTCTCAGCCCATTTCTCTTTATTTGCTCCTTCTGTAACTCTCATAATGTATATGGTGATTTGCTTGATGGTGTATTATACGTACAGCAGGCTTTACTCTTATAAATCCTTTTTTCTTTTTCTTCCTTTGAGTGAGTAATTTCAAATGAACTGTCTTTAAGCTGACTCCTTCTTCTGTTTGATTGAGTTTGCTGTTGAAGTGTTATGAAATTTTCAATTAAGTTATTTTGTTCTCCAGTCCCAGAATTTCTGTTTGGTTTGGTTTTTGTTTGCTAAACTTCTCATTTTGTTCATCTGTTGTTTTCCTGATAATTTATCTGTGTTCTCTTGTTGCTCACTGAGCTCCCTCAAGATGATTATTTCGAATTCTCTATCTGATAGTTTGTAGAGTTCCATTTCTTTAGGGCTAGTTACTGGTGCTTTATTTTGTTCCTTTTATTTGTTCTCAAATGATTTGTGAACCTTGAGGCCTTGCATTGGTGTTTGTGTGTTGAAGAAGTAGGGACCTCTCTCAGAAATTATAAACTGGCTTTGTCAAGATAACCCCTTCACTAGTCATCCCATCCAGAGATTATGGGCAGTCTTTCTGGTGGAGTCTGTGGGCAGATTTATTGCTGAAATCCTTAGATGGACGCCTGGGTTAGCAGGTTGGTGGGCCTGGTGTCTGGATCCACAGATGGCAATTTGGTGCCTGGGTCCACAGGGGCAGAGCTGGATGCTTTGTCTTCAGGGGCCAGCCTTGCACTGGAGTCTATAGGGGTAGGCCTGATACCTGAATCTAGGGAGTGGGAATGAAACCTGTAAATTGGGGTACACCTGGAGACTGTGTCTGCTAGGGCTGAGCTGAAGCCTGGCTTCACAGGGGCCAGCTTGGAGCTGGCATCGCCCTGGAGCCTGGGTCCACAGGAGATGACCTGGTATGGGGGTAAGTCTGGAGCCTTGGTCTACAGAGATTGTCCTGTCACCAGGGCTCACTGAGGTTTCCCTCATGCTATGGTTCCTGGTAAAGTGGGTTCTCACTTTACTCTCTTTCCCCAGTGTGGAGGGTATCAATCACTACACTGCACTGCCCAAGCGTGAGGGAGGAATGATGACAGTAATACGAAACTGTCCTGCCTATCATCTTCAATGCATCTTTTTTTTTTTCCTTCTGTGCCCCATGCAGGTGCTATAATCACTCACCTGGATGCCTTAGTTCTTGGGAAGGTATTTTTGTGTTTGCATACTTGTTCAAATTTATGTCTCTGTGCGGGGACAACCGCTGCAAACTCTTGATCTGCTGACTTGCTGACATTATTCCATCAGCTCCTTTTCTATTGATCTGTATTTCAAGACATTTTCTGTCCTGGAGTGGTTTTCAGTGTTTATATCCAAATTCTAGAAATGTCATCATGCAATATTCTATACTTGAGGAAATAATGTAGGTTAAAAAGCTAAATTCTTTGCGTATAGATTCACAATAAACTATAAACTATTTATTATAGAAACCTTTGTCTGAAGAAAAAAAATGAGATTATGCAATGATTTATGTAAATAAATAACCAGTCCCTGTCAAAACAAGTATATCTAAGAAAAATCCACGATTGTTTATGATTCAAATAATTATGTCATGAGTAGATAACCTTTTTGAATTAGTATTTATTTCACTTCAGTGTGCATTAACATTATTTTAACTCCTGGCATATTGTAAGAAGCTTACAAAAGCTGGTAGTCTGGAAATAGGCATAGTAGATTCTTGTTATTTGTGATAATTATGTTTTATAAAATACCATGAACACAGGATAAATGAAAAGTGAACCATTGCTCGCATAGGAGCAATACAGAGTTAGGTTCCTGTGAGCCTCTGGTCACAATATTTTCATCAACTGATCAGTACATCTTTTTGTTATATATATATATATATATATATATATATATATATATATATATATACACATATATATATAAATTTAAAGATATGATACATACTTTTGATTCTTTAATATATTATTGATTAACATGGAAATCAAAGCCAACAGCACTATCCCACATGCCTGAATGAAGGTTATCTAACACACATATTTTCTTCATAAAGTATATCACAGGCTTCATGTGCTTAATAACACTAAACAGCCCTTTAATTCTACCCTTGGAGGCCATTCTAAACAGCAAAATTACCAACAAAACCCTAAAAATTGTAGAAAATGTGGCTCTAAATAGAGCATAAAAAGGACACTTGTTTATAGGATGAGACCTAAAATAAGAAGCTAGAGCATTACCTTCTCTGACCTCAGCTGGGAGCATGCATGTCAGGTGTCTCGAAACCTTTGCCACTCTGTGCATGTCTGAAAATGACTTGAAAGGGCCTTGAGTATTGATTTTGGAGCTACAAATAAATTTTATAGAGAAGAATTCATAAATATGGAATTCAAAAGTGATAAGAAACAACTGTAATTTGTTGAATCCTACTCTGTTTCTCCACCACTAAATATTTAAATCTTGCATAGAGTGCTATTTTTCTAGTCATAATCTGAAACTTACAGACAAAAGTTTACAATGTAGCAGCTTGTCTTAGAAATTAAAAGCAGTGATAACAAAGATATTTACTTTACCATATTGTATACAGTGATTTTAACTCATTGAACTCTTGGCAAATTGTCTACTAAGCAGTTAAAAAAAACCTGTTTTCTTGCAAAAATTCTTTTAATTCAACCATACTGTTAGATTATTACTCAGAGATTTTAGTTTTATAGGAGTGAATACACTACTGAGTCAATGAACAAAAATCAATAAAACAGAGAAACTTGTTAAAATGAAGTAAAATTTGCTAGAACTATGTATATTTTATTAAAAAAATAAATTAATGCACATGAAGAACAAATAACAGAAAGCAGGGGATTTCTACAGTTAAGTTGCTACTCGGAATCTTATCAAATTGATAGTAATTAAAAATTTCTGCTATCTGGAAATATGGTTGGTAGTTGATGAGTAATCTGTTTATGATATAAATTCATTTCTTAGTGGACAGGTGGAAGGGAGTTAAAAGACCATTTCTGAAAAAGGCTATGATTGATGTTAACTGCTACCTTTCTATAAGCCATGAATTGAATAAGAGTAGAATCCATGTTAGTTTTTTTTTCATGGCAAGATTAAAACACGCTGGTGAATAGAATCTAAATATATTCCAATCCACATATAAATATAAAGATCTTTACCCAAACAGCTTTTCTGTTAAAGTAAGATTTTGTAAATTGTTTAAGAGATGTAAAATGCTGTCTGTGAATTCAGGCATTGGATTTATGCTGCATACATCACTGATGGTTATCAAGCCAAGAATCATTTATAAATAATCCTCTGTGGTTTTTGTGAGGAGTGGAGTTTTCTATTTAATTAAAAATACTTGTTTAACAGATTAAGAATATACAACATGAAGTAATCCAATTTCAAAATGTTGAATGCAAAATTTATGTATTTAAACAATCTAGACAAATATGAGTTTTATATATACTAACTATATCAGATTGTGCTTCAAAAAGTTTGTGGAAAAATAGAATTAAAAGATAACACAGACCTTTTCATGAACTTTTTGAAGTACCCCTGTATAAAGGTTCATCTAAACTACACTATTAGAAAGAGAGTTCATTTATTTTAAAATGCTATAACAGAAAATACATATGTACTGTTTTATGTAACAAAAAAATAAAATATCAAAATCTATAACTACGATTTTTTAGGAAAGAGGAAAATAGTCAAATTATCTAAAAGAAGAGTATTTTTAAGTAGCATAGAATTGGCAAACAGTAGTCTGTGTCTGAACATTAGTTCTCTGGCTCTAAGTCTGGTGACATAAGCTATCCTCACAGCCTTCCTCAGAATCTTATTCTTCTCAGGTGCTATGGATCAGAGCATGTGCCCTTTCTTTCCTGGGCTGATATCAATATCCCTGATTGAGAAACAAATTTTAAAAAGAAAGAACTACTTTCAAAGTCCTGATGACACAAAGAACACGTTAAACTGAACCCTGATTGGCTCCAATTTAGGACAATCACACTGAAACTGCATCCCCCCTCCGGAGAACTCTAGGACTTGGCGGTTAGTATTTTGCACTTACCCATCTTTTCATAACACCTCATTGAACTAACTAGGGGAGTTTAAGATGAAACTTTCCAAATAATCCCTAACTCATGCACAGTTTGATCAAATTAAACACTTAAAAAAGTTTCTTACAAGAGCAGAAGACAGATATAGGGACATAAACAAAAATGATAGATGTGAGACTTTCAGTTTCAGCTCCAGCATGTAAAGAGCTTAGAAGTCATCACTCTCATCCTTATAACAAGAAAAAGCAGGACAAACTGAAAATCAACACCTTTTGTTAGACCCATCAGAGAGTTTAGCTCACAATAGAAACTTCCCAAACTGAAACACAAAAAGAAAAAAATAACAATAACAGAAACAAACTAAACAGCCTAACCAAAACTGTGAAAGAATAATAAATGGTTCAATAATATACACATAAGTAGAATTAAAAAGAAAAAAGAGAGAACAAGGCAGAAGAAATATTTGAAGTAGTAATGGCTGAGAACATTCCAAAAGTAATGAAAGACACCAAACCACAGATCCAAGAAGCTCCGAGAACACCAAACAAGATAAATAGAAAACAAGGAATATTGTTATACCAAAACACTGTTTCCCCATTCTCCCACCACTTTTCTCAAAATGTGATGTTTTTGTCTTTTCTCTTGGTGTGAATATTTTCCTAAGTGAATGTGTGCTAGTGACAATTGTTGGAACTTGACTCGCCCACTATTTGTCTGTTCTATGAGGCAGTTATGACTATTATATTGGTTCTGAAGGTGTCATCTAAATGGGATATGCATAACAGCAGTCTCTCCCTAGCCATTAGAGCAGGACCTGTTGCTGACTGGTCACTTTCTTGCAATGTTTGCCCCCCCAAAGTGAATAACTATTATTAGTCTTTTACCTCTAAGATCCAACTTATTTCTAAGCTCCTTTCAGGGATGTGTGGGTTTAATGGCCACAGACTCAGCTGCTTTATCTTAACTATGGACAAGAAGCTTAGCAATAAAAAGGTTTTAAAATGCTTTGTGGCCAAGTATCATTTATTAATACAAATTATCTCTGATTTATGTACTTTAAAACACCACATTCTATAGCTAGTGATGTGCAAAGTATGACCTTGATTTATTTTGCTAAATGAGGACATTATAAATCATGTTCTGAAAGATATTCCCCGTATACTATTTTTCATCTGCTCACCTTCCCCACCATGGGATAATTACAAACAGAACTTTAAGAGAATATTTAGAACATGACAAGCTCTGTGAATCTGTTTACTTTATACAATGCATTCGTCCATTATATGTTGCTTATAACAAAATATATAGAACTGGGTAATTTAGAAAGAAAATGAAATTTATTGCTTACAGTTTCAGAGGCTAAGAAATCCAAAGTCCAGGGAACACATCTGGTGAAGGCTTTCTTTGGTGGTGACTTCAGTAATGTCAGGGTATCAAATTGTGAAAATGGAGGAGCAGAGAGCAGAGAGAGAAAGAGAGAGCAATCTAACCTCCTCATGCACTCTCCTTTTAAATCCTTCCAAACCATTCCCCTGATCACCATTATTAATCTATTCCCTACTGCATGGTCCTACAATTCAATCATCTCTTCAAGGCTCCACATTTCAATTACCATAATAGGATTTCCCACCCTCTTAATAGTCACAGTGGGGGCTAAGTGTGGCATAATCCTGCTGACGATGACAATTATAGAGCTAGGGATGGGTCTGGAGCTCACAGACCCCTCAAGCTCGTTCACAAACCCTTCACACACAGGTCTATGAGCTAGGTAACTGGCAAAAAGGTCCTTGGAGCCTTTGTTGAAGAATGAATAGTCTTTATTCAGCACACACAACACTATGAGCTAAGCCGTCTATAGGAGAAACTCAGAAACTCAACTGTTACCAGCAAAGTCCCCCCCCCCAAAAAAACCCTGAAACTGAGCAACTGCCAGCAGAGTAAAACATGCTCTATTGCTAGATGCAACTCTCTGTCACCAGCCTGCTTCGCAAACTGCATAACACACAAAAGCAATAACTAGAAAGATACATGAGTGCACATGCACACTAACTCCACTCACACAATTTGTTTACAAGAAATGTTGACGGAACCTGACTAAATTATCCTATTTTCTCCACACTAAGTTTCTAATACATAAAACTTGGGGGACACAATTCAAGCTTCAGGGAGTTATGGGGGGACATAATTAAATCCCCTACATAGAGTGTATCAGTAAGAGAACATACGTCTCATGTCTCTGTGAATCATGTCTGGTACATGTGAATTTAACACTTTTATATTGTTATGTGGCAAATAATCAGGTTCCTCATAACAGTAGTTCATAATTAGTTTTTACTAAAGTATGAATGCTCGAGAAGGGTGTATATATTCCCCAGATCCTAAATATTTTGGGAATATCAATTTAACTGAGTAATTTTGGGGAATTGTATTTTCAAATGAATGGTGATACCCTCAAAATAGTTGTTTCAATGGATTACACAATGAAAATAATTCAGGCAGTACTAAAACTCTGTTACTTTAAAAATAGCTACTTTTAATTTTAAGGTTTCCACTTATAAAAAAGTTAATTTCTGAGGTTTTCTCTGACAGCTACATGTAATCATTTGCAGAGAATTTTTCCATTCTTGGCCTCAGGCCTCACTCTCCACCATGAAACATAATATGTTAGTATTTCTTAATTGATCCAAAGAATTATCAAATTTTAGTGTTGACAGAGACTCTAGAAGCAGTCTTATCCAAAGTCCTCACTCTCTTATCTCACTGATGAAAAATAAGGTTCAGGTTGAGGAAATGGCTTGATTAAAGAAGATTCAAAGATTCTTAGCTAGTTAAAATAGAATTTATTTAAAATTAAAATTATTTCTGAATTGTTAAAAATAATAAGTCAAGGAAAATTTCAGAGTACTTGATAGCCATGAAAAACACAATGTGAGATATCAAATAGAATAATGAGGTGTGGTATTATATTTTCCATTAAAAAAGATGATAAAGTGACTTAAAATCAAGATTAAGAGTGATGTCATATTAGGGCATATGAATAATTTTGTTCTTCTTATGTGTTCATGTTGTGCTTTTTTAAACAACATGGGGCATATCTTGTATTTTCATAGTTTTCATCTCACTAGACACTAATAATCTTAATACTATTTTCAACATGTAAATGACTTTATGAATGTATTGACTAATTCTAAAGTTCTTCTGAAGTATATTTTAAAGGCAAATAATCTATAATAAATAAATAATTTTAAAGGCAAATAAAAAAATACATCAAAGCATTTTTAAAAAGTCAAGCATCAGAAAAGGAGAGAAGAGAGACAGAAAGAAAAAAAGTGAGAGCAAGCAATAGAGGGGAAATCTGGTCCACTGGGCTGAATTATCTAAATTCAAAGTGTTCTTGTTTTTTTTTTTTTTTTTAGTCATTCAATTATGGAGGAATAATAGTGGCTCCGCATGTAGAACTGAGACAAGTCAGCAAGAGAACTAAACAACATGTTCCTTCGGAATCTCCATCTTTTTGAATTTCTTGCCTTGCATGCTATTTCATGCATGCCATGATGAATTAACTAAAGGATGTAGTGAACAAACATTACAGGAAATATCCTACATATCTTCAGGTTTATATTTAAATACTTAATAGTAATGATCAAAATGGAAACTGCTTGTTTTTATCAAGGCAGGGAGAAGGTGTGGGGAGCACCCGTCTCCCTGTCAGGGTCACAGAGGTCTCACACCTTCCTTCCTCCACAATATGTACACTTGAGAAAAACAAGATGGGGGTGGATTGAGAAGACCTCTGGTCTGCAGTCATCACTGGAGCAAGTCAGGGAGGAAAGTGCAGGGAGTGCCCACTCTGCTGTTCAGCATGCAGAGGTTTCAGTTAAATAGGAGAAAGAGACATTTTCTCTGGAATGTGGGATGCACGCTAGTTCACTATGGCGATGACTGGGTCTCTGAGTCATTGACATGTACCCTGCATCTTTGGAGGTGTGGTTAGGAGCATGAGTGTGCACATAGTTACTTTTGGGTGTGATGCATGGTTGAGCTCTGCGTGGTTGCTGACTTGCTGACTAGAGCATGGGCATACACAGAAAGACCTTGGCTCTGTGGCCCAGAGTATACACTAGCCCACTATGGTGATAACACCAGTGTCTGAGGCATGGGTAGGCACAGTGAAGCCACTGAGTGGGAATCTGGAGTGTGGGCACTTGAGGGGTGGCTCTGGTTCTGGGGTCTGGGACATGCAGGGAGCTGGAGGGGTGTCAGTGCTGGTTTTGAAGTGACACAATAACAGCTGCTTCTTGGGGTGAAAGGAGGAGCTGCATCTCCCTCTCTGGGGTTCTCCAGAGAGAATGGCTGTTGGTTACCTAAGTGAAAGAGATGCCAGTGTCCTCTGCAAAGCAGGCCACTGGAGACCATGGTAGTTCCTGCAGTGTGGCTGATACCAATAGTCTTTGCCTTTTTTCTTTGTTCCTATCTATCTCTTGGCATCTCATGTAGGTTAATATTACCAGTAATCATTTATGTGTGGATATTCTCTGTTTTATTGATTCACTGTGTTGCTGCAGATTCTTAAATGGGCCCTTGAACTTACCAGAACTATTTTGGTCTGTGGATTGCTGTCTCTCTCTATATTATTTTATGAAGAGATGAAGGCTGGTACCCCCTGCTCTACCATCTTGGTGATGTCACTCCAGAGTGTTTTATTTTTATGTGACACATTTGAATCATAAGTGCTATATTATTTAGTTGTTCAGGCATTTGTACAAGTGACTCTTCAAGCAATTCTACATCTCTGATTTCTGTGTTCTAAAATTTTGGCCTTTTCTTGTCTCTCTTACTACTAGACTCCCTTAGACAATATGCTGTTTTTTATTTGTGATCTCAGTTTTGTTGATATCTGGTTATTGTGGTATTCTTATCAGGATCCTCTGTGTTGCAAAGGGCAAAGAAACCTTGGCATTATGAAATGGATATTTCAAGAAATGACCAATGTGGCCTTAATTTTCCCTTCAGCTTGACTAAATTTTAGACAGTTATTCCTAACCATAGACTCCTGATCTCCTTTTTCTTAGAGTATTTATCTTCAAAAAATCATAATTGTATTTTTTTTCTTTGTCTCTTTTAAAAGAATTTTGCTACTTTTAAAACCTAGAATCAATCCTTTGTCAACCTAGGATTGATCCTTTTGAAATGAGATCATCAAGGAAGAGGATTCCCCATCTACTAGTCTATGGAGTATAGGAACCTAACTTCAATGGATGCCAATTAGGAAACACGGATGGCTTAATCATGGAGAAAAAAAAATTGCAAACTCAGGAATAAGGAAATGTGCTTGAAACATCCCGTTGATCAGTCTACTCCCTAACATTCTTCATAACTTTTCCACTAACTCTCCCCAGCACCTAAAAACCCTCCTGACTTTTTTCTCAGCAAAATTTAGTTTAGTCTTTCTCTCCTACTGCAGTAGTCTCGAATAAAGTCTTCCTTGCTTGTTTATCTTTGCCTTCTTTTTTTGCTTTGACAAAACCTAGGATGACTTCTGCACTGCATTTTCTGTCCCAATCTCCCTTTGGATTCTTGGGAGTCAAAGACACTCATTATGCTCAGAGAGGATCTACGTCTATCCATATCACACACAGTCCTCTTATTGCCAAGCTTGTGCCTAGATATGCAACTTTGCATTTCTCACTCTAGATGTTGATGCTTTTCTCCAGACATGTTTTCAAATCTATCTGTATGACTGGCCAAATTGTTGCCTAGTTGTTTTAATCTTTTGAAATTTAATCTTTTAAAATTGTCAAACTACTAAATGCGTATTAAAGTTCTAAATAATATGAAAAACTACTAAGTAAAAAATGAGAGTTCTCAACTTATAACTACTTTCCTCTAATCCCTTTTGTTCAATGGTTTACCATAAACTGATGACTTTTGTGTTGATTTGTTTTACTTTGTGCAAATGTAGAATCACACTAATCATATTTATCTGCCTTTTGTTATTTTTACTCACTGATGTATCTCAGAGGTATTTAGTTTCTGAACTTTTGTAAAATTGATATTTTTGAGGTTATTGCATGCTATATTCCTACATTAAACATTGGTAAAAATCAAAGCACTTATCAAACTAGAATATGTTAGACACACAGTCATTGAATTCCCTGAAAGGAATGATACCAAGGGTTGAGGAAAAGAAATCTAATTCCCTTGGAATGTTTTATGAACATTAACTTTGAACAGAGTTTTCTCTCTTATGGACCTTTGAATTTCAGTGGTAACTTCTGTAGATATAGAACAATTTTATTAAAGTACAGAAGAATTGGTCGAAAATAAATTGGCTTATTCAACAATTGATCATAATGACATATTGTTCAACATGAGGAACTCATCAATAATGAATATTTCTAGTCTTTGGTTTCCAATTATTTGTAATTTTGTGCATCATGAGGACTCTTTTGCAATTTTTATGCACCTTTAAGTATTTTCATCCATTTATCAGAAATTGGTGGTGGGAGAAGGACTAATATATTTTTTTGTGAACTTTGGGAATGTTTGAAAAGTTTGTACACATTTCTTAGCATTTTGATTCAATTTTCTTCTGTAGACATGTCACTGCATGTGCATTGATATTACACATACCCTGCTATAGCTTCAATTCTGAGAGCAGAAATAGTTTGAAATTGTAGTATTATAATGACATTTAAGGATAAAAATTATGTTTAAAATGGTGCTGGAAAACCTTGCATAATAGAAAAATACATATGCAATGGGAAAAGATAAAAGCATGATTAAAATAAACGAAGTAGACATTATTGACAGAATATGAATTTAAAAAGTTAGAAAACAGAAAATGTTATTTAAATGGTGTTTAAAACTTTGAAATTTGCCTTTAGACGAATGACCTAGGGCTAGAAATAAAATAAAAACTTCATGAACCAAACAATACAAGCATTATGATTAAAAGAAAATTAAAATAAAAAAACAGAATGTGGAGAAATGCAAAAATACATAAGTTGAAAACATCTCCATGTGCACAAAATTAGTAATATGTGCAAGTAAATAATCAGTGTCTGTCAATTCATTTGTCATTTCAGCTAATTTATTTATCACCCTATCAACTACTTTAAAATGATTTTTGTATAAATCTCTGAACAATTAGTGTGCATGATACCTAACTGTCCACAAATAACCTTAATTATATTTGCTATTTCTATGAAAGAAATGAGATCTTCTCTACCATTCATGAAAAACAAAAGCTATAAATTAAAATCTCCATAAAGGAAACTGCTAATATTTGACATATTATTTGTAGTAATAAAATGTATTTTATTTTTGATTTATAAGTTGAATTGTATCTCCATATACAATGTAACATATTACAATAGAGTGAGTCAAATTAAGATCCTTGGAAATATTATGTTTCCAGATATTAGTGGACAGATTTAACAGCCATTTATTCTTTGGTTTTTGTCAGTCATAGCAGAAGCTCCTGTTATCTGTCTTTGTGCTCTTGTTTCCTTCTGGAGATGGCAGCACATCACAGAGCAGACACAAGAGTAACAAGGGAACTATTCTGGGCAACATTGTCATTAAGAGACACTACTATTTCCAAAGAATGCTCCTTTTAAAAACAGGGAAAAAAACTTGTTTAACTTTAAGAAAAATGAATTGATCCCTAAAATTAAAGACAACATTAAGGAAAACACTCTCTCTAAACCTTAAAAACTAAAAGAAATCTTTAAAAGAATTTGAAGAAATATTTGACTCTTCAAATGAGATCTGATTTCTAAGAGGTCATCAGTGAGAAATATCCCCTTTCTAAACAAAAATTTTTCTTCAAACAAACCAGATATAATAGAAAACTACATTTATTCTTATGAGAATTATATATTTGTATTTGTCATCCATCATATTCAAACTTGTTCACTCAATGTAGAGAAAATATAGAAAGGCAGAGCTCCCTTTATGTGGGCATGTCACTTTAGTGTAGTAAGTTGGGATGACAAAGAAAACATTTCTTTCTGTAATAAGCAAACATTAATCTAAGAAAACTTTAAGGGAAAATGGAATTCAATTTGCCAGTGGATCTTACAATAATGTCCTTATATTACTATATAAGATTTAAAAAGCATGTTTATATAATGCCTAAGAATGAAGCTTGTTCCCATTTTCATCTTACTGTTATTATATTCTCAATTCTCAAGTGCTTATAACTTCTCAGTCTATTGTAGAAATTATTTTAAGGAACATAATTCATCACTTTGACTTTCTTGAGAAATCAAATACGAACTATAACACAGAGTAGTCTCTTCCTAAATAAGAAGAAAATGGACAAACTGAAAGAATATGAAAAATGACAATACACTGGATAAATCTCAATGCCCTACGGAAGGTCAAACATTGGAAAATTTTCTCTGGGAAATAATATCTACTTGGGAAAAATAAATTTTTACAATTAAAAAAGAGAAATAATTAATTAGATTCAAGTTCACAGTAAATAATTCTTTATTTAGAATAGGTGTGCTTGTATGTGTATTGTACGTGGTATTTCTATCTGTATCTATATAGATATAGATGGATAGATATAATGCTATAATACTAGATATAGATAGGTATAATACTCTATATTCTAGTTCCATAGTGACGGAAATCCCTTTTGTTTACTGAAAATCACAAACAAAAAAGGAGCAGGGAAAATAATAGCATTTGCTTATGTTAGCAGCTTCTTAGGGTTCTTTTTTTAACTTGGGTCATTCCATTGAAAAACTGAATAAAATCAGAGCCTAATTTTCTTCACAGATTTATTTGAATGTATTGAGTCACTTGAAAGTCCTTAGAAATTTCACCAGCCGTAACTAGTCCAAAATGCAAACACTATTGTAACTCTGGTTTGAATGGGTAAGCCTTGTAGAAAGCTATTATCGTATATCACTTATGTGAAAGAGTGAATGTGCCTGTTTAAACAATTTAACTGAATTCCAGTCAGGTGTTTATGTACTGCCAAAAGTAATTTGTTTAACATTTAAAATTTTGGACCATCCATCCTGCCCTGAAATGTTAGATGAGATAGTCAATAGTACAAGGTATTGAATCGATATTTTAATATAAACACGTGACAAGTCAAGCCTCTAACTCCATGCTTTTAAATTTCTTGAAAATATTCCCGCCTATATTCTGTTTTCTTTAAGAAATATGTGATCTTTCAAGTGAAGGTTCTAACAAATTTTTTATTTAGTGGAAATGTCAACAGAATTACCTTGGGAGGCATGTCAGTGTGGAAGGAAGCCCTTGTCGTGGAAAGTTCACTGAAGCTGGGGCTCTGAACAAGAGAGAGAATCTGAAGCCTCTGCTCTTCTCTGTCATGGATTCATCCCTTCTCAGAGGAAGGGCCCCCCACTGGGCCCTAATAGCATTTGTTGTCTCTTTTATATGCCAAACATGTAATAATATTACATTTGCAATATTAACTTAGGTAATTTTTATTTCTGGAAATTTCTGTTGCCTTTCAACCCTGCACCTACTAAAGATGAGCTATTGATTTCTTATGGGAGAGGACAAAACAGAGCAAAGAAAATGGAGAAAGTTCAACTTAGATCTTCAGAACAGTCTTTTACAAGACTCATTAGTAAAAAGACAATAGGAACAAATAGCGTGATTTCAACAGCAACAGTCATCTACATGAAAGAGAAAAGCAGTTTCTAAATTCCAGAATTTATTTTCAAACATTGAGTCAAGTTTGGAGTTCTTAGTTCATAGTCTATTCTGTTTTGTTTTGTTTCTTTTGTAAAAGTCATAGGATAGACTGTAGAGGCCAGCCCCCACTCCCACAACATTTTGAAACATTTCCCTTTAGCTAGAAGTCATATAGGAAAAGAAAGGAAAGATAAATGGATGCAGAAAGCCTCAGACTGCTATTTCTTCACTCAGAAATAGGCAGCATTCTAGACTGAAAAACAAAATTGAGCAAAATAAAGTCTGCTTTCTTCTGTTGATTTTAGATCTGAAACATAATGAAACATTTAGCTTTATATAATTGTCTACCTCTAGAATATATGTACCTAATCAGAGGAGTTATTTCTTAAAATATGCTATAATCTAAAACTGCAAAGCAATGAAAAATTATTTTTGCTACAATATACCATGGTTTAGTTAAAGAAGAAAAATAATAACAGGTATTACTGTTATTTAATAAATAATATCAGTAAAATAATAACAGGTATTACCGAGTGCCAACTGTGGTCTTGGAACTGGGCTAGGTGCTCTTACATGCATTATTTCAAAATCAGACTTTTAACAACTTGTTCAAGTTTTCCTGACCTTGTAAATGTGATTTGCTAATTATAAATGTTATTGCTTAGGTTTTTGGTATGTATATTTTATGCCAGATTCACATGCTGTGGCGATTTTAAAGAGATGTTATCACTGAGATACTTTGGAATAATATAGCATTCTTTGTTGATGATCTACTAGTTTCTGACCTATTTTATTGTTATTAATGCAACATGTTGGAAATGAAAACAAGCTCTTATTAAAAGCCAGATTTGGCAACAATTTTAAGCAGAGACTCATTTCAAATACTACTGTTTAAACATGTAAGTCCTTTAACCTGAAAGCTAAATAGCCTCTTCTCTTAAAATTGCTCTTTTGAATCATATTGAGGAAATTGATGTCTTTTTTTTTTCTGAGAGTCATTTATTCTAAGACTCCTTATTTAATCTGAAGTAAACAAAATAGAAGGCTATGAATAGATGAAGTGTGCTGTGTTCTGCACTATATGTGGGATTCAAACATATACCTCAATATTACCTGTCACTGACAACTAATAAAATTGTAGAAATCCTGTGAATAAATTTCTCAGCAGATCAAAAGCAAATTTCATATGTAGAGTCAACTGCTTATTTTGGAGAGCTGTTGCTATTTATGTTGCAAAGTTGCTTGTTCTCAAAATTGTAATTCTTGAAATTTTCTAAATGATATGGAGTAGTGTTACCTTTTACAGTAGTTAGTAATAAAGTCCTTCTGTGGTATGATATCTCTGGAACAAGTAAATCTGGCCTCTATACCTGTTCTTGAATAGGCCCTAGGTACCAAATTGCAGAAATTTAAGGATCAGCTTCTAAGATAAATGCATTCTGTAAATCATTCAGAAAACTTTTGCTAGTGGGGTTAATAGAATATAGGAAATACTCATTCTAATCCACTCATCCGATGATGGACATTTGGGCTGGTTCCAACTCTTGGCTATTGTAAAGAGTGCTGCGATGAACATTGGGGAACAGGTATGCCTTCGACTTGATGATTTCCATTCCTCTGAGTATATTCCCAGCAGTGGGAGCAACAACATGGATGGACCTTGAGAGAATTATATTAAGTGAAACGAGTCAGGCACAGAAAGAGAAATACCACATGTTCTCACTTACTGGTGGGAGCTAAAAATTAACATATAAATTCACACACACACACACACACACACACACACACACAAAAAAAAAAAAAAAAAAAAAAAACCAAAACAAAACAAAAAACCGGGGGGGGGGGGCAAAGAAGATATAACAACCACAATTACTTGAAGTTGATACGACAAGTAAACAGAAAGGACATTGTTGGGGGGGAGGGGGAGAGGGAGGAGGGAGGGAGGTTTTGGTAAGGGGCAACAATAATCAACCACAGTGTATATCGACAAAATAAAATTAAAAAAAAAAAAAAAGAAATACTCATTCCAAGATGTGTTAAGATTAGACCAGCCTCTCAGTCTGAGGAATGCTGTTCATAGTTTCAAGCCTGAAGACTCCTGATTCTGACATATGAAATGTCACCTTGCTGAGTCTGAAGTTCCAAACTAAATGGACAAAGATAAATGATTAGCTTAGCACTTCACATGATGTGGCATCAAATGTTGGCAAAATTTTGGATCTTTACAGAATGGGGTGAGCAGAGACAAATAGAACACCATGAGGAAAGTGACTGTGTGATATTTTAAGAAAAGAAGAGGAGCATGACTTAAGATAGGCAAATGCACGTGTCCATATTGCACTGTGTGTAAAAACTAAGCTTGAATGTGCTGTGTCCTGTGTTCTAATGAGCCGAGCTGGGTGAGCACAGGTTGGGGATGTCTGTGTACATCAAAGAGGAAGGCTGGAAGCAGCAGTGGCTGGACTTTTGTAATAGATTTCACTATCATGAACTGAGTTTTTCCACTGGCTGAAGAGAAGGTGACTTTTGTTACATAGAAACTGATGAGGAAAATAAAAGATTTTCAAATAAACCTGTTTTTTGCATGTAAATGTGTGCCTTACAAGTTTTTAAAGTCAATATTCACGTTAATTACAAACAATTGCTACTCAATGAGTATTCCAAAGTATCCAGAATTTTAAAAATGTTTTCTACAATAAACATGAAGTGAACAACAGAGATGAATAGCCCAACCGTCTTGGGACTTGTCTCAAATAATGCTTAAATTTAAAACTGGTAAAATGCTTGGGTTCAAGGCAGGTTGCTTTTGTATAAATAAAGATGACTCTGGAAATTTACTTGCTCCTAAAAAATATTTTTTGAAAACTGTAAGTATGATGAGATTCTGGTCACTATGGTGAACTAAGCTGATCCAGAGAGACAACTCTACCTGCTGCAGGCACACACACACATACACTACCACATGCATTTGTGCTAGATATAATGTAATATTTTAAAATTATACAGTTGGTTGTTCAAATAAGGAAAGGAATGAGCAATTTTTAGAAACTAAAAGGAAACTAGATCATTTGGTGGATGTGAATTGAAGCAGGAGACACAGAAGACAGTAAGAACCAAATAAAAGCTTTAGAGGTTGGGGTTGTAATGATCTAACAGAAGTGGGAAGCAGAGCCTTGAGCTTGCACAATATGGAGAACAGGTACCTCCATGAACAAGTTGGGGATCTACTGACTAGCCCATCTAGGAATAAGAACCAGAGCAACTGTACCTGCTGGCACTGGGAGGCTACAGAAAGGTGGCAGTCTAAGCAGAGCTATGAAAGGATGAAGTGTGGACAAGGAGGCATGTGAATCGCAAGCTTGACTTGCATTGTGGTGGGACTGACATAATACTACCGACGTGGTTCTGGAACTTGGAGCCAAGAAACTGATATAAAACTGGTTTAGAACAGTTGAAACTGACAGGGCTCTTGGAAAAACAAGTTAAACTATGGCCTGGACAACCTGGGATTTGGGGAATGCCTATAGCAAACAATCCTCACTGAAAATGAGTTCACATTCAGAAGTTATAAACCATGTAAGATAAAAATCAGAGATTTACACACTGTGAACTGGAGATAAAAAAAATATGGTTAACAGACACAAGGAAAGATTACATTTTGTAATGATGAGCATGCTAATTATCTTGATTGGATTGTCACGCATTGTATACAGGTATAGATATTCAACTCCATACCCCACAAATATTATGATCAATTATGTTTCAATAAAAAAAGAAAAACAAAACAAAAATATGGAATAATTTGTTTGAAAAGTTCAGTGAGATTGAAGATAATTCTGGCAATCTGGCATTCTTAGTGTCTGGATAAGCCATTCTTAAACAGAACACCTAAAAATCTGGATAATATATTTGAAATGTCGTTTTAATTGACAGTTGAACTGGTAGGAGGTAAGAAAGAAACTTCAGAGGCCACAAATTATGATAAATGTGAACCTAAGGTGTTAAGAAAGGACTAAAACTGGCATTCACCCTGAGGCATCAGCACATCCCTGGTGATTTGGAGTTTTTGTTTTTACACTAAACTACTAAATGACATTATTTAGGTACAAGACAGTTGACTTTTTGATGGTGCAGTGAATATTAATTACATGAAAAAAGAAAAGATAAACCTCTTAATAATTTTTGCTATAGTGAAGTCACAGCAGAGGTAAGATTTTAATCATGTTGAGTAAGATTTTAGGGGGTCTGAGGTTTGGCTATGCTACTTTTTAAAAATCAAAGCATAACATACACAAAGTTCTCCAATTTTGAGTGTACGGATTAATGAATGTTTATATATTTGTTCCTGGCACCCACCCACGTTAAGAAATAGTGTATTAGGGCAGACCAAGATATCTCTCACGTATACACTCCCTATTCAATAACCAACTAGGAAAACTGTTATTATGACATTTGTCATATTATATTTATTTTGCCTGTTTTTTCACTGGGTAAAAATGGAATCTTTGGTGTCTGGCTTCATTTACTCAGCACAATGACTGTGGGATACACCCATGTTTTGTGTGACAATACTTCATTCTCATTGCTATGTAATATTTCATTATATGATTATACCACAATTTATTTATAATATCTGCTCTTTAAAAAATTTGGGTTGATTTCACTTTTTGGCTACTAAAAACAGGACTGCTATAAATTTTCTTGTACATGTAGTTCAGTGAACATAAGTACACACTCTTCTGTTGATTACATACCTAAGAATAGAATGGTCATATGGTACACATATATTGAGCTTTTGCAGATACTGGTAAACAGTATTCCAAAATGGTTGTTTCTCACCAGCAGCATATAGAATTTCAGTTACTCCACATCCTGGCTAATATTTGATAGTATTAGGGTCTTTAATTTTACCACCCTAGTGGTATGAACTGATATTGTATTGAGGTTTTAACTTGCTTTTTCCTGATGAGGGATGTGGTGTGGTAGAACATATTTCAAATTCTTATTAACCATTTGTATATTCTCTCTTTTTAAAATGTCTTTTAAGAATCTTTTGACTAGTTTTTTTTTAGTTGATTGTCAGCATTTTACCTTTTGATTTGTAGGAGGTTTTTCCATATTTTGTGAATAAATCAGTTTTTAAAATTTTTATCACATGTATGAAAATTACCTTCTCCTATCCATGAGCTGCATTTTAACTCTCTTAATGCAGTCTTTTTTGCTAAACAGAAGTGTTTAATTTTGATGAAGTTGCACTTAATATTTTATTTATAGTTAGAGCTCTTTCTATGTCCTATTTAAGAAAAAGTTTCTGGTGTAACAAGAACAAAATGAATAAGCTACAATAACTATGATGTTTTATTTTTAACCCCCCAGAGAACTTACAATAAAGAGAAACCTAAATATGAATATAAATGAATTATATTTCATAATCTGTGTGGGAAGAACAGAATGGCTGAGAGAGTACTCCTCAGAGCCAGGGGACCTTCACCTGGTACGCAGCAGGCTAGGAACAGGGTAAGAGAACTGAAAGAGGTTTCTTTTGGGTACACAGGGCACTAAATGTATGGAAGCAGTGAGAGAAGATGAAGACTGGGCAAAAGGGCTGAGAAAGACCTTCACAATGCTGAGGGCCCTCACTCAGCATACAGTCACAACGTTATTGCTGAAGGATGGGAGCAGAGTAGGAGGGCTGTGAAAGATCCTCTGAGCTACACAAGACTTTCACCAAATGCAGACAGGTGCATGGAGGCTGGAAGAAGGGTAGGTTAGCTGAGAGAAATCCCCACAGTGCACAGCAGGCCTTTTTTTTAGTTTAAAGCAGTGGCCCACTGTCCTCGAGCAGCCATGCAGCAAGGTGGAGAAAGATCTTTCAAAAGTGAAAATCCAAGGGCAGTGCTCTTGTAGAAATCCTCAGTAAGATGGAGGAAGCTCTCTTGTGCCTTAATTTGCTAAGAAGTTTTTGTTCTATTTTACTTAAATATGTTTTAATATTTGGAAAATTTGCCTTTCTTAACCTATCCAGTCGTAGGAATTTTCTATCATTTTATCTGTTAATGTAATGAATTCTATTAAGTTTTGAATGTGGAATCAATATTGCAATCACTGAATTAACTCTGCTAGGTCATTATATATTATCCTTTTTCTGTATCGCATATTTCACTTTGCAAACATTTGACTTAGGACATTTGGATGTAAGGTCATGAGAAATTGATCTATGATAATCCATCCTAAAGATATTCTTGTGAAGTTGTAATGTTAAGTTTATGCTTTTCTAATAAAACATATTGGCATGTGATACCTGTTTTTGCATTCTATGGAAGAGTTTGTATAATTGCTATATATTTTTTTCTTCTTTAAATATTTGGAAGAATGTACTATGAATTCATCTCTGCCAGGAGACTCCTTTAAGTCAAATATTTCAGTAACAGATTCAGTTTCTTTAATAGATATCAAACTATTAAAATTTGTTATTTCTTCTTTTGTCAACTCCAGTAATGTGTGGGTTTTATTTGGTTTTTAAGAATTTTGTACATTTTATTCAGATTCTGAAATTTATTGTCCTAAAGTTATTCACTGTATTTTTATAACATCTTATTGATGTTGTCAAATCAGCAGTGATGCCTTCTTTTCCATTCCTGATAGTAAAGTTTATTTTTCTTGATCAGTCTTACTAAGCATTTATAAATTTGATTAATCTTTTCAAATAATCAATTGTATTTTTTAATTTTTTCCATTTACTTTTTTCTATTTTTTGATTTCATATTTCTTTGTTTCTATGTTTTTTTCTTCCCTCTTTTATATTTCTTAGGTTTTATTTGTTGTCCTTTTTCTTGCTTCTTGAGCTGGAAACTTAAACAGGTGATAAAAGTTATGTAGCTTCTCCTACCTCCCCCATGTAAAGCCTAATTATACCCACATACATTTTTTATTTTTCTGATTAGAATAATTTACTCTTTTTATGTAATGCAATTAGGATATGTGGTTATTTGTTTAACTGAAAGATAATTTAAAGATGGTCATAATAAAATTTATACAAGCATATTTTAAACATTAGTTTTTATCTTAAACCATATAGATACAAATGGAATTATTCATTATTTGTATTGTGTTGAATAGCAGGATGCCAAAATTCTTGTCCGCCTGGAACCTGTGAATGTAACCTTGTTTGGAAATAGGGTCTTTGCAGATGTAATCTTATTAAAACGAGGTCATACAAGATTATGGTGGGCCCTAATCCAATGACTGATGTTCTCATAAGGAGAGGGAAATTCAGACACCTACAGACAAAGAGAGGAGAAAGCCATGTGAAGATGGAGGAAGAGCTTGAAGTGATGCATCTACCAGCCAAGGAGCACGTAAGATTTCCAGCAACCACCAGAAGCTACAAGAGAGACATGGAACAGATTTTCTCTCAGAGCCTCCAAAAAGGAACCAATCCTGTCAGCTTCTACACTCTGATTTCAGACTTCTAGCTTCTGGAACTGCAAAAGCATATATTTATGTTGTTGTTGTTGTAAGCCACCAAGTTAGTATTATGTTATTAGGGCAGCTTTCAGAAACTAAAACGTTAGCTAATCTCTTGATATGGAATGAATGAATCTTTTCTTTGATTTGGGTTCACTGACTAGAATTCCAAAGAGACTTTTGCTTTTTTCTCTTAATGTGCAGTTTCCAGTTTCAATTTTTAATGTAAATAAAAACATAAAAACACTGTGAAGCAATTTGAGTGCAGGATTTACTGAGATATTTATGATTCATCACCCCAATCCTTTATTGTTGTCTTGTTGCTAATGTTGCTAAATAGTTCAACTTTATTTTTATAAAAACAACCATCTTTGTTTCACATTAGTATTTTTGATTTGCATAATAGTTTCTTAAGCAATTAGAGTTTGAAGCAAGTACAAGTGGGTGTTGGTAAACATGCAACTTAGGAGAGTTGGCTGGTTGCAAGTACCCACCTGCTATGAGCATCAGTCAGTGGGCTTCATGGAAGAATGAAGAGAAATTAGGAACCCAGAAAGTCTGTTGTTTGGGAAAGATAAATCTATTTTGGTTTTCTTGGATTTTATTATTTTAACTTTTTTTTTTCAACACATGTCCTTTTGGTAAGCTGCCTATGAAACAATTAAGGTAGAAAGCAAGGAGGGAGGTGAGCAGGAAGTAGGAAAGAGGAGGGAAAAACATGTCTATGGATGATCTCCTATGCCATTTATTGATGTCAAATTTTACATTGAAAGGTATTCTTCTTAAGCCATTTATGCTACTTCTGATCTACTTCCTCAAGCTGCTAGGTGATATCAAGCAAGGAACAGAAGCAATAATTTATCAGAATAAAAGAAACAAAAATAGACAGGAAGGTAAATTGCTTCCATCATGAGACCATAAACTCCAAATACACCCCAGATAAGTTGAAAATACTCTGCCTTACACTTTCCTCTAGTATAGACTTGATAAGGTCAAAATTTCTTAAAATCAGTGAATGTGTCTTTTGTGTTTACCAAATAATATCTGTAATATATTTGACATTTAATACATGCCAGGAAATGTTCTAATTGCATCATTGTTCTTATTTAACTCCCCAAACCATGTTTGATGTAGATGTTATTTTCCTCAATTTTAAAGATAATTGAAGCATGTTTTAGTAATTTACCCATTCCTACTCAGTTAAAGAGATCAAGCTGGGATATAAATAAAGAACTTGTACAGATGACTACTACTTTATATGCCCGCTCATGTAGCTTTAAACACGGTGCTGGGCACAGGGCAATGTTTATTTGATATTGATTGATATATGTGGTGGATTGAATGGTGGCTCTTCAAAAGACATATCCATCTCTTAATCCTCAGAACCTCTGAATATTACCTCATATGAAAAAAGGGTCTGTACAGATATAATTAAGGATTTTGAAGTGAGGAGATCATCTTGGACTATCCGGATGGGTCCTAAACCCAGTGACTAGTGTCCTTATAAAATTCACATAGGAGAGAAGACAGACAGAAGATCAGAAGGCAATGAGACCACAGAGATGGAGACTGGAGTGATGTGGCCACAAGTCGAGGAATGCCAACAGCTACCAGAAGCTGGAAGAAGCAAAGAATGGATTTTCCCCTAGAGCATCCAGAGTGAATGTGGTCCTGCTGACGTCTTCATTTGACACTTTTGGCCTCCAGAATTGTGAGAAAATAAGTTTATGTTGTTTTAAGCCACCCATCTGGAGTTAATTTGTTACAGCAGCCACAGAAAACTTATACAATATAGGAGGTTAAAAAAAGGAGGAAAAAAAAAAAAATGGAAGAAGCAGATCGAGAGTCTTTGAGAGACATTTGTATACGTTATAATTATATTTTTGCATAAAAAGTTGCAGATCTCTGATTTTCCTAATTAATAAATTTATCTATCTACCTTTGAGATATTCACTAATATGAATTTCAAGTTATTTTTAAAAACTTGTAACTTTTTATTTCTAAATCAATAATTTCCTAAAAGAAATAAGGGGGTCTTCAAAAAGTTCATGGAAAGATTCATATTATCTTTTAATTCAAGTTTTCCATGAACTTTTTGATGCATATGAACATGTAAAATCTTGCAAATAAAAGCAAAAGTAGTAATAATCAGCTGGATGAAATCTTGCATAATGATAGTATTCCCTGAGCAACTGCTGAGTTAAGAGTTAGAATCTCTGTCATTTCTTTCACTACATTTTTTGGGATATTTTTTTCTCTAAATTTTAGACAAAAGAGTAATATTTAGTAGGAGAAATCAGTAAATCTCCTTCACCTGACGCCGAAAACTGAAGCAAATCTGATTCTTAATGGCAAAAATTTATTTGTGCATTCTCTGGGTAAAGCGGATAAGAAATTCGTATTAATTGTACTTTTTCTTGAAGACATAAGCACATGCCTGATTAAGTTGTGAATTTTTACAATTGAAGAGAGTAGGCAACGAGTATATGCAAGTCAGAGGGATGTTTTCAAAATATAAATCAATACATCATAGTACTGCTAAAAGCCCCCAATGTCTTCTAATCATTCTTTAAAATAAAATCTAAATTACTGCTCCTGGCTTAAACTAGCCTAAATGATCCAGTCCTTGAAGAATTAATTTTTATTTTTTCATTTGTTTTTGTGGTAAATTTTACATACTGTGAAATACAGTGTATAAATTTAATTAATGTTAACAAGTAAATGCAATCAACAATACAAAAACTATAAAAGATTTCTGTCATTTGAAAGAATTCCTTTGTTCCCTGATTCATTCAGTCCCCATGCCCACAGGGTATTGCTGTTCTTGTTTTCACTGCCATGTTAGTTTCACCTATTGTTGGTATTTATGTGATGGAATCCTGCAGAAATCTTTTCTATCTGGCTTCTTTTGTTCAATGTAATGTTTTTGAGATTCATCTGTGTTGTTTCTTTCTCTCTCTTTTTTTAAAATAGTGGTCTATTGCAGGAATATACCATAATGTATTTTTTTGTTCTCATGTTGAAGACTATTGGTTCTTTCAGTGTTTAGTCATACAGTTTAGTTACACACATTTTCAGTGTTTAGTTCATGCTGCCATGGACATGAACATGTCTTTTTGTGTACATATGTCTTATATCTTCATTTCTCTGGAATAAATACCTAGAAATGGAATTGCTAGGTCATGGGGTAACTGCATATTTAACTTTATAAGAAACTGCAGACTGTCTCCCTGAATGGTATAACCACTTTATATTTTTAGAAAAGTGTGAAGATCCCAGTTTCTCCATATCCTAACCAATCCATGTCTTTTGTTGTATTTAGTTACTTTCCTCAGCTGATAAGGGCACTTAATGTTGGAAGAATAGTGCTATTAGGAAGTTAAGGCTATCCCTAATTGAAGAAAATCAATAAATACATTATTTAACTAATATTTATAACTGTTAATTATGTAAAAATTGTGAGTCACTCTGAAGAAATGAAGCTATAAACATACACTGTCTACAGAAATTATAAGTAGCTTGACATTTCTAGTTCTATAAAAACCATCTTCCCATTAGCTAAAATTTTGCATAAAAAAGACAATGCTTTTATGATGACTTTCTGAAAGAACTGAGAAAATGTTTCCTTTTAAAATAACTACAGTCTAAATTGCCATCATTTGGATCAAGCAAGGGTTTCCTCTTTGAACCCCAGGCTGTCTATTGTCAACCACATTTAAATCTTCTCACTTGTCATTTTACACGGAAAAGAGGATATTTTTTATTACTTGATCAAGAGATTAGATGGAGAGTCTCCGGATGCTGAAAACCTATTATGCTTTCTTGTGGAAGCCCCTATGTGAAACTGCCTTCATTAACCAGGACAGTAAACCATTTATCCATATTTCTTCATTCATTCAGAATACCACAGACTAATTTATAAATAGTAGAAGTTTATTTGGCTCATGGTTTTAGAGGCTGGAAAGTCCAAGATCAAGAGGTGGCATCTTGTGAGAGTCTTCTTGCTGCTTTCATGACATGGCAGAAGGCATTACATGACAAGTATGTGCTTGAGAGAGCAAGATAGGGCTGAACTCACTTTTATAACAAACTTCTCCTTGAGATAACAAACCCACTCCCAAGATAATGAGATTAATCCACTCATGAGAGAAGAGTCTTCATGACCTAATCACCTCTCAAAGGTTTCACCTCTCACCACTGTTGCATTGGGGATTAAGTTTCTAGCACATGATCTTTGGGGACACATTTAAAACATAGCGCCATACAAATTTTTACTGCTGAATTTATTCACAGTTCTAACTAAAAATATTCCTCAGCATTTGAAAATTCAAAATGCACTGTAAACATGAATTTTCAATTGCTACAGAATAGCAGTATTATCATCCACTTTAATATGCATCTGAACATTTATAGATGATGATACAGTTAGAGAAAATGATACTAGGTATATCTAAATGATGATCTTTTTAACGTCTTACTCTAAAAAGCTTTGGAAACCTTTCAGAAGCTTTGGAAATTCAGCCAGTGATAGAAATTATCTTGATATCTTTTATGTTTCTTCTGAATTAACAGTAGGAGTTCCCTGTCAGGCTCATTTCTTGCAAATGATATCATATTTCATTTCAACCATGTATTGAAAAAACATTAATGGCTTACTTTGTGCCAGGCAGCAAATGCCACTTGCTTAGAAAGTAGTGAGAAAAAACATAAAGTAACTTAGTAAATCACAATTTAAACAAAATGATGGTGGTGACATGAAGAAAATAGAGTTATGGGATTGAGTTTCTGACAGAAGAGGGATTCTTTAGATACATGTGCCAAGTATGTCTGAGATGAGATCTGAGTGACAGAAAAGAACTGATATATTTAGGTCAGAGAAACTGGCATTTAGGCAGAAGAAATAACTTTTGCAAAGGTCTGAGCTTCAAACAAGAGATCTTTTCTTCAGGTACAGAAAGAAGGCCAGTGAGGATGAAGTGTAATAATTGCAAGGAGCAGTTTTACCATATGGCATGGCAGAGATAGGCCAAGAACAAAAGGTTTATTGACTAAGTGAATGTGTTTGGATTTTATTCTAAGTGTTTTAGAAAGCATTGGAAGGTTTGAAATAAAACTCTTTAAATAAAAAGCTAGGTTTTGGTTGACAAAGACTAGTCAGTTTGAGAAATTCTGAAATTTAGAGATACAATAAAAAGTCAGGAAAGGAAAGATTATGGTATAGTAAACAAAACTATCCTCTAATCTCTCAGGTAAAATGAAAGTCTGTTTCACATTGTCTTTGCTCTGGACCCAGGCAGATGGGTTCATCTCTATTGGACAATGCTGGTAATCATGCAGGATGAAAAGAGAACATGGTGAATCATGTGCTGGCTCCTGAGGTTTCTGCTCAGAAGTGACACGTCACTTCCACTCATGTTTTTTCTTCATGAAAGCAAGTCACATAAGTCATATGATCAAGCTTGAAGTTTGTACAACAGAGAAATAATAATCCTTCACCAAGATATGGAAAAATAAGTTTTTTTTTAACTGTAAATCTACCAAATAATGCCTCGTGTCACTGAAGTGCTTCAATAATTAACTGTATTATAATACTTAAGATAATACTCTTTATGTTATCATATATTGAAAAGCAACATATTTTCAGTCACTTTACCAGATTTAGATTTTGTCTTATTTCTATAATAATATATAACACATACATGTATGCACACACACAAACACTTAGAAACATTATAGGCAATATGATAATTCTAAAATTCTGCCACACAAAGATACAAATATTAAATGATTTCATGAAATGCCAAGGATTTACCTATTTTATCTTCTCAAAAGGAAATCTGAGTTTAGACCAGATTTGAGAAAAGGGAAATAAAAAAGGTTAATTTAGAAGAAAAAAAAAGAAGAATATATGGCAGAAGAATACAGATTTTTTCGATATCTAGTATTCCTCTTCCAGAGGGATATAGCTGTTGATACCTTCTATTTCAGAACATATCTGAAAGAGAGCAAAGAAACAACGTGACATCAGCAATATACATTACTGTTGTATAGAAAAAACACAGTGTCAAAAATTGCGTATCAATTGGTTTCAATCTTCATGTGTTTTGCTCATTCATGGATGAAAGTAACAGATTTTGAAGTCACAGGACCTTTTCTAACTGGTGACATGGACACTCAATTTAAGACATTATCATCTTGATGCAGAATTCAAACAGAATGCTTTGTCATTTAAAATAGCTGTAGTAATCATTAGTTTCCTTTGTGTAGATTGAAACTTGAAGCTTAAATGACAAAGATTAGATAATGCTCAAATTCACTACGTGATTGACAGTTCGATAGTTAAGAGTCATGAATCACCAATCCTACTTTTATTAATCTCTTCAGGTCCAGAAAATGGGAAAGAAAAAAACTAGCAAATGCCTTAGAGTAATAGCTTATCTAGATGATTATACATAGAAATATACTAAAGGTTTGCATTATTCTCATTTCTGTCGCAAGCTGGCATATTTTTATTCATATACAGGTAGAATGAAATAAGAGGGCTTGTGTGAAGCAGTACAGTCTCCTGACAAGAAGATACAACATTTTGTCCAAGTAAAGGGAGAACTGAAAAGGAAATGAAAGATTCCATACAGAGTGACAAGATTTAGTTCATTATTTATCCTAATTTTCTTAATACTTCCTTGAAAGTTGGTATAGCTAAATCAACATTTCTGTTTGGTCATACTTGTTGTGGTGAGTCGAGTTTAGTTCATTCCAACTTTAACTAACTTATTATGTCTTTTCTAGAAACCAAATGATAAATCTTCTCTTTTTAAAATGTATCACTAGTGCCTTGGTAAGTATTGGTAAATGATTGTATGAGTTGTAGACCAGTTCATTCTTTTCACCTTCAAATGATAGCCTCAGTTATAAATAGCAAAAGATAATTTCAAAATTCAAAACTTAACTGTTATATTTTGATATGACTCACACACACACACACACACACACACACACACACACACACACACACACACACACACACACCATATTTTCAAAGAGTCTTCCCAGGTATACAAGGGGGTTTCAAAAGGTTCATGGAAAAATAAAATTAAAAGATAAGAAATATAAAGCTTATTTTCTGACATAAGATCCATCAAGCTCAAGACACTTTTGTAAGGGATAACTCAAGCTATTTAGCCCATTTCTAAAGAACTGACATCCTGGGAATTTAACCATATCAATACAGTCTTTTTTTTTTTTTTTCACATTATTAACTAAAGTAAAATGGGTGCCCTTTAAAGATTTTTTTAAGATGAGGAAAACATAAAGAAGTTAGAAGCTGACAAAGCAGTACCATATGGTAGATGCCTAATGGTTTCTCATTTAAATTCTCCCAAAATTGACCTGTTTGATGAGAGGAATGAGCAGGAGCATTGGGTGGAGAAAAACTCTCGGTGAGGCTCTCCCAGGCATTTTTCTGCTAAAGCTTTGGATAACTTTTTCAAAACACTCTCATAATAAGCAGATGTTTTTGTTCTTTGGCCATCCAGAAAGTCAACAAGCAAAATGCCTTGAGTATCCCAAAAACCTGTTGCCAAGACCTTTGCTGTCGACTGGTCCACTTTTGCTTTGACGGGACCAACTCCACCTCTTGGTAGCCATGGCTTTGATTGCAGATTGTCTTCAGGATCATACTGCTAAATCCATGTTTTATCTCCTGTTACAATTCTTTGAATGAATCTTTCAGGATCTTGATCCCACTTGTTTAAAATTTCCATTGAAATCTTTGCTCTTGTCTGTAGCTGATCTGGGCACAACAGTCTTGGCATCCATCAAGTGGAAAGTTTGCTCAACTGCAATTTTTTGGTCAGAGTTGCGTGAGCTGAGCCAGTTGAGATGTCTATGGTGCTGGCTATTGTTCCTGGTGTTAATCATCAGTCATCTTCAATTAGGGTATGAACAAGATGAATTTTTCCTTGCAAATTGTGTGGCTGTGGGCTTCATCTTCAACATCCCGTCTTAAACCAAGTAATCCATTTGTAAACTGTTGATTTCTTTGGGGCATTGTCCTATAAAGTTTTAGTAAAGCATCATTAATTTCACCATTCTTCCAACCAAACTTCACCATAAATTTGATGTGTGTTCCTGTTTCAAGTTCAGCAGAATTCCTGTTGCTCTCATAGGGGCTCTATTCAAACTGATGTCTTATTCTTCTTAGTGCCTCAAACCAGATCCTGTACAGACATGTCATAACAAATTAGTACAAGTTTATTTTGATGCAAAATTTTTTTCAGTCTGTGCACAATTTTTTCACAATACGCTTTTCCCATGAGCTTTCTGAAGACCTCCTTGTATATACTCTAATTGCATACTAAAACTCGACCAGAGGGAATTAAGTAGAAGAGGAAATTGCTTTTCCATTGTATCTGGGTGATAATTAGTTTGTGGAAAGAGAAGGGAGACTATGGTTAATCATGAAAATTTACTTCATTATGGACCACCAAAA
Organism: Cynocephalus volans; assembly: GCF_027409185.1. Lineage (NCBI taxonomy): Eukaryota > Metazoa > Chordata > Mammalia > Dermoptera > Cynocephalidae > Cynocephalus > Cynocephalus volans. Next base: position 103,158,864 of record NC_084468.1, on the reverse strand, counting down.
ATATAGTTGATTGTAAAAATTCTCTTCGATGATGACGACTGCTGCTATTGTTTCTTCTCATTCCTCAGTGTCCTTGTGCTCTTCTTACAATCTTCCCCTTCCCTTTGTTTTTTCTTGCATAAGATCTCCTTTGCTTTTCTTTCTCTTTATCTTTGCCTTCTCTTCCTCCTCTTATTTCTTCTTTTCTCCTTCTGTTCCTGCCATTTGTCCTCCTGTTTCTCCTTCTACCTCTGCTCCCAGTTTTCCATCCTTTCTACTTCCCTTCCCTCTAAAGTCCTTCCCCACCCCACCATTTCCATTATTTCATCTTTTCCCAACCTTTCCCAGTCTCGTCTTTATTTATTTATTTATAATAAGAAGAAAAATTTTCTAAGATTAGGACCATCTGATTAATGACAGGTTGGCTCTGATATTTTCTGTGAATTGAGAGTCTGACAGTAGGTTTTGTTCTTTTTTTATTTTAGTTTTACCCTCCCTTAGAAATAAAATCTTGCATGATATTTTTTTATGAAATGTTTCACAGGCAGAGCACTAAGAAATGGAAATTAGAAAATAAAAGAAAAAGGGATATAGTTTCACAGGCAGAGCACTAAGAAATGGAAATTAGAAAATAAAAGAAAAAGGGATATAGGTTGTCCCAACACCCAAAGCCTTTCACAGCATTTCCTACAACATTTTCATTAATGTGTTTCTGAATGTGTATTTTAGCACAAAATCCTTTCATTTGAAGTTGGTTGTTCCATGGTGCTTGCACCTTGTGACTACATGTGTTTTTTTTCCCTTTTAGCTCCAGGTCACTGCTTCATTTTCTGAGGCACAATAATACTTTCTCTTTCCTATTTTTCTCCTAGTAGCTTTTTATAAGTTTATAGTCTAATGTTTATTATACTCTTTCTGAATTTTAATAAATTTAACATTTTCTTACTAATAAACATACATCTTCAGTAATCTCCTTCCACAAAACAAATCTGATGCAAAGAATAGAAACCTCTAAATCCCAGAACTTTTATTTTTAGAAGATGTTCTAAAATGGTAGAATATGTTAAAATACATGTTAGAGTATTTAAAAATCGCCTCATCTAAATTACTTATTTTACATATGGAAACAAAATAATGAGTCAGGGAGGGGAAGGGACAGATCATCAGTGTGTGGAAGTGCCAAGACTTGAACACAGATTTCATTACTCATCATTAGTGCTCACTGTCATCATCCAAGTTTCAGCACTTCTGTTCTATTAAATGACAGGGTCAAGTCCTCAGCTGAACTCTAGAATGCTGGTGATTGGGGTAGATTCAGAAGACTAGCTTGCTCAAAATATGATGCTACATCTTCTGGTGTATCTTCCTTTAACATAGAGACTGGGAAAACTAAACACTGTATGTTCCAGGCTTGCAGCAAAGTTTCCAGTATAACCTTAGTACTGCCAATGATATTTACTCTCATACTTGGTGTTGGAGCTGAATTACGTGAGGAAACAAGCAGTAGTTCATGAGATCCATTTTGCTAGTATGGATTTAGAGTAAACTTGTACCGATAGTTCTGACAGTAACCTTCTGATCTTGTCAGCATAGCTTCCCTGTTCCTGGAACTCAGCCTTTTGATAGTGTCTCAATGATACTTCCATTCCCTGACTGATAAAAATCGTCAGTTTCCTTATAAGGAAAGTTCAGTCATGTTATTCTAGGAGTTATTTTAGAGGCAGAAGATAAGACAGAGAAGTTATGCTCTTCTAGTCCTTTCGGTAACCTTGTAGGCAGTACATTCTCCTTTAAATGTGCTGAGACATTTTTGTCTCTGTAACTGAGATCTCCTCGACAGTTTTGGTATCAGAATTCATTGTGAGCCATGGACCTTCTAGGATTGGGACCTGGAAAATCAAGACTTGTTGTCTTAGTTGTGTTCCAATGAGGTAAGGATCTAGTTTCCATTGGAAGGTGGATGTAGGTAGTCTGTGGTGTGCTGTGGAAAAAGTTACTGAAATGATAATTTGTGAATACTAGATGCAGATCTCTGCATCCCCATGGCATTAATACAAAATGAAACCCAGGATGGAAAGGATTACAATACCAATGGAATTTCAAGATTTTGGTAATCTATATTTGTGATCCTGGGAAATACATGTGGGAATTAATGATCATTTGTGATTACTTGAAATAAAGTGATAATTTAATGCACGACTGTAGTAGAACAAGTGGCAGCTGTTATAGAACAATAAATATTTCTCAGTGAAGTGTCTGTTTCTCAGTGCACTAGAGTTTTTGAGAAAGAAAGTAACAGACTTAGAGTTAACTTGACTCAGGGCATGTCACAGAATGAGGTAATTTCTATGACTTCTTTAGAAGTATGCTATTTGAAGCCCCATGGCTCATGTATTTAAAAGAAGATATATGATTTTTTTTTGGAATCCTAAAGTACTAGGTAGGTTGAATTCATAGCAATGTCAAGTCTGTAATATAAAGATTAAGGCATTGATTAGGAATTCATAGCAATGTGATGTCTGTAATATAAAGATTGAGGCATTGATTAGTAAAGAGTAGGATGCTTCATTAATTCTAAGAGCTCTGAATTACAGAATGCTCCTGTGTATCTCCAATGCCAGAGGAAGCAGACTTTTTATTTCAAATGATCACAAGTGGTCACTAATTCCCACGTATATTTCCCAGGATCACAAATATAGATTACCCAAATCTTGAAATTCCATTGGTATTGTAATCCTTTTCGTTCTGGGTTTGACTTTGTACTATTGCCATGGGGCATGCAGAGATCTGCATCTAGTATTCGCAAATGATCATTTCAGTAATTTTTCCACAGTATACCACAGACTACCTGCATCCCACCTTCCAATGGGAACTAGATCCTTACCTCATCAGAACACAATTAAGACAACAGACTTTCTCCCTTGTCATATGAGGATGGTCCTGTTTTCTATAGAGATCCATTACAGTCACACAGGAGGTTATTACCTTGTAAGAAAATGCCAATTGTCATGCTCTACCTTTCAAGGCAGTCATTATCTCTAGACCTAACACTAGACGCAGATCTCTGCTTGACCCATGGGGTTCATACAAAGTCAAACCCATGATGAAAAAGGTTACAATGCCAATAGCATTTCAAGATTTTGGTTATCTGTATTAGTGATCCTTGGAAATATGTGTGGGAATTAAATCTTTTAGTGCTAGATAAGGAAGAGGAGAACATAATTTAGGTAGGACTGATTTTTAATAAAATGGACTTACTTATCCTTGAGAAAAGATAACCAAAAAAAGTGGCAACAATAACAGATATATCACTACTGAAATGGGATCCCTAATTTTAATGTGGATGTTAAAATAGAGTTGTGGAAAAGCCAGTAGAAAGGCAGAAATGTTTGCCACTCAATGGAGCAGGACCAAAGTAATTATTGGAACAGCCAACTGAAAATGGAGTCCCTGGGAGTTAATAGGCCACTTTGTAAGTTCTTTTTGTTTCATATAACAACATAAAGTTTGAATTTTGTGAATCTAGGCCTGAAAGTAGTCACTATGACAGAGAGCCTTTGTCTTGCACCTAATCCTGGACTTCAATCAGGTTATGGATCCCAAATCTCTTGGTAAGACATGATAATATTGACGGAGGGCCTTGAGAAAACCTTACAAGTACATGCTATAAATCTTCCTCTTGCAGGCACCAGTGTCTTGTTCAGAAGATGACCAATAAGGATCAATAGAATACATTGTTTGGAGGTTTAGATAATAAATAAGTTTTGGGTAAAAATGATTTTTAAATTAGTATGGTATTTCCATAAATCAATTATTTGTTTGTTTCCCAAGCACACGATTGGATGTAATTTCTCAGAAATTGATAGACTTGCTACTTTTTTGGCTTTCAGATGCCTGGGTCTAGGGCTATTATGGTAGATAAGGAGAGGTAAGTCCCGGAATTAATACTTTGGCAAAATTTAAAGCAAAGTCAATAATACCTCTTTAAGGATGTAAAAAAACAAACAAAACCCAGAAATTAGTGTCACCCTGTAAAACTCATAAAATGAAATGGTAGTGGTTTCTATCACATCCACATTTTACTTGCTTGTTTGCCCAAGATAGAACATGGAGAATGACAAAAATTTATTGTAAGTTTAATCAGGAGGAGATTTCATTACTTTATGGTCTTTGTATTGGAATAAATTAACATAACCTCTTTCATCTGGCATGTGACAATAGGACTTAATTTTTTTTTCTATACCTATAAAAAAAAATATTAGAAGCAGTTTGGTCTTCAGGGATTTGGATTTTCTGTCCATCTCACAGGATTTCACCACAGGCTCACTGCACCAAAGATATGATGACAGAAGCTGGTGATAGGAAGCAGCAGACTTAGAAAGAAACATGCCAGAGGACAGGAGATAAACCCATGAAAATGTAAGAATCTGTCAACCTAATGAATTTTCTGAGTGGTAGCGGTCTGAGTGTTTTTGAAATATCCTCTACGATGTGTAAGAGTTCTTGTACCTCTCACTTCTTCTCAGTTTGAAGAAGATATAAGCCTGGTGTCACCGCCTCCCCTCCTCCCACCCTTTTCTCTTCCTGCTCCTCCTTTTCTTTTTTTTTTTTTTTGTCTTTTTCGTGACCGGCACTCAGCCAGTGAGCGCACTGGCCATTCCTATATAGGATCGGAACCCGCGGCGGGAGCGTCGCTGCGCTCCCAGCACCGCACTCTCCTGAGTGCGCCACAGGCTCGGCCCCTCCTTTTCTTTTTTTGTTTTGAGGCATTGTGTATCATATTTGGCTATATTGCTCTCATGAAATTGTTGACATTTTTTGATGGCGTCCAGAGTAAGCTGCTCTAAGAGAATAACAAGAGCAGTTTGTGCAGCTGATCTAGACTCAGGAATAAGAGAAGATTCTCTAGTTAATTTAAGTTGGGAAGCAAGTGCACCTGTGACTTGGCACATAGAACCTGGTAGATTGGTGCAGAAAGTGTTTGTGGTATAACATAAAACTTAAGGCAATCCCAAAGAGGGGAATTGTGCCTTGGTATTCTTGAATATAAAGTTGTAGTTTCCTTTGGCAAATAACAGTTTCTTAGAGACTGAACACCTGACAATGGCATCTGGTCTGAGTCCATCATAAATAGTGTGGAAGCTGATCCCCCAAGTGAATAAACGGTGCTCAGAAATACTTCATCAGAGCATGGAGAGAACAGACAGCTACTGGTGGCATGCCAATTATATTGTACATTTTCCACTATAGAGAAGGCAGTTATTTTTTCCTCACTGGAATAGGTGCTTAATTCTTTAAGTAGATTTGCCTTCCCTGCCTGTTATGGTTCTGCTAGCACTTTCTGCCATCCCTGAATTTACTGTATACTTTATTAATTGCCATTGGATCTGACAATACTACTCATTTTTTATTGAAAGAGCTGAGGCAATGGACTTATTTCAGGAAGAATTGACACTAGTCTTACCATAAATTCATTACCCAGAAATAGCTGGGGTTTTAGGAAAGTGGTATGGCCTCCTGAGGACTCAGTGACATCAGTCTTGAGTCAACAATTCGTGAAAATGGTGCAGATCTACAAGATACAAACTAATCAACTGTTTCCCCAATAACCATGAGTCCTAGAACAAGTAGCAGAAGTGGAAATGACTGCTCTTACTATTGTATCTAATCACTCCAAGTCATGCAAAAATTGGGAGAGGGAGTCATTGTGTTGGCTGGTGGTCAGTCCTGATTATCAAAGGGAAAGAAGACGGCAGCTGCACAGTGGGACAGGGAAAGTATATCTGGAACCAAGGGATTTATCTGGAGTGTTTCCTAGCATTGTCACATCCAGGAATAAAAGTTAATGAAAGACAAGACAGGGCCACTAAGGACTCACATCTTTCAGGAATAAATATTTTGTTCATCTCATCATGTAGAGATATCTGAGGAAAAAAGGAATATGTAATTACAATGAAGAAGGGAAGTTATAAATACCTGGTCTTATGACAGGATGCAGAAACAAGGTCCATAGGAGTATGGTAGCCACCAGTATTTTTCTCTCTTTCTCAGAATTTCATCAGAGAGAGAGACAGCAAGAGTACGCATATGTGTGCCTGTGCATGAGAGAAAGAGAGAGAGAAGAGGGTGTGGTGTAATATAGAATATTTATATTTTGTTACATCTCTTTTCCCTTTGTAACAGATACGAAGAAAAGAATTATGCGAATATTCAAGCACTATGCATGCACTGAGGCCCAGATGGACTGCATTTCAGTAATTTCTCCATTAGGAGGAGCAAAACTGAAAATGGCAGCCACTTCCAAAGTTAGCCTCTCACTTTTAGCATAAAGACAAGGAAGTTTTACAAGAAAATTCAGTTGATTTAACCATTACAAAGACACAAGGATATTGGCAGAATTATGGCTAACAAATGGAAAACTAGTAACATCGTTGAAATAAGCAAAGTGACATTCCATAATGCAATTTGCAAAAGGTTAAGTCGATCCACCAACAAAAGCTTGATCTTTACAAACATTCTCTCTCCCCACAACAATTTCCCAGTGGCTTTACATATCAATCAGAAACTTGTCTGTCTTTGAGCCAGCAACCTTGCTGTGTTACAATTCTTTATCTTACAACAGAGACTTTTAGCCTGCAGAAAGTTTCCGGTCTTTTGCAAGGTTATCATTTTATATGTACTTTTAAGAAGTTAGGCTAAACCTGAAATTACAGGGAACTATACTCTGTAAAATATATTTGCTTTATAAATGTAAGTATACTCCACAATATTTAGTTGCACAGCAAGGTGTATTATATAATACATGGTGTAGTACATAGCACGTGTGTATATATGCACACTGCATTGTGTAAATTTATAATTAGGATCACAGGTTACAGGATATCAAGACAGAACTGAAATAAATGGTGATGGTAAATAAATATTCTTCAGAGATGATTGAAGTGGCTGAGGGAAATTAGGTTTTTCCTTTTATTTAATGAGGGACAGTTGCAATATTTTAAGGTGGAACACGTTGTAATTACTCTTGCTACTGCTGTACAGATTAAGTGTGGAAGAAGTCTGTGGGTCCACGCTTAATAGCCAGAGATGTAAACTGTTTTGACCCACTTCTGGTGGCCATCCAGCAATACAAAGCCTGGAAAAGGAACTTCTGTACCTAGGATTCCACATGTGTAGTTTTTATTCCATCAATCATATGCACTTACACAGGACTTGAGTTTGGAAAGTAGTTATGAATGGAGAAAGTGACTGCATATAGGACATTCTTTTTGCTGGTGACTCCGGGGCCAATGGTTCTGGCATCACCTTCTTGATTTCTGAATTGTAGGTTAGATGGTGTGTTCTTAGAGCCAACAGTTGTTACTTCTCTACCTTCCAAGTTTTTGAAATCTGGAATTGCTTGTAGATTTAAAAAAAATTAATAAAATTAATTATATATAGAACTCAAATGACTAGATCTTTTGCACATACAGTGGGTGGCATTAAAAATAGATTCTTCATGCTGTTGTTTTTTCTCATTTATATTGAAATTTCATTTATCTTATGTTTATTTGCTTAGATAACATATTTCTGGTGTCAATGCAGCTAATAGATTTACCAATAATATACCTTGACCAAAACTTCTGAATGTTACATTATAATTATGCCAAGTGTCTATTGCTATAGAAAACTTTTAATTCTGTGATCAAAAACATGTTTACTTTTAAAATAATTGATAGAGTTTGGAAGTCTTGTCCCTCCAAAACTCATGCGGAAATCTGATCCCCAATGTGGCAGTGTTGAGAGTAGTTTGGGTCATGGGGGAAGATCCCTCATGAATGGATTAATGTTCTCCCTGGGGTGGGTGAGGGCAGGTCATGAGTGAGTTCTCCCTCTATTAGTTCCTGTGAGAGCTGGTTGTTTAAAAGGAGCTGGATTGCGTCTAAGGCCCCAGGGAGAAGGGAGGTACACACAGCTCAGCAGCCAGTGAAGTGAGCCAAGACCCACATGGCACCAGGGTCCAGTCTAAGGCCCTGGGGGAAAGGGAAGCACACAGAGCCCAGCAGCCACCAAGGTGAGCCAAGAACCATATGGCACTGGCGCTCAGTCTAAGGCCCCAGGGTGAAGCGAAGCACACACAGCCCAGCAGGTGCCAAGGTGAGTTCAGATCTGCACAGCACCAGGGGCTCAATCTACAGCCAAAGAAAGCTAGAACAGAGGCCAAGGTGTTGTAATATAGACACTGCCACACCTTCTGTCATTACTAAGACAGTTCACCACCACAGTAGCAGCCAGGGCCACTCTACAGGCAACCTGCCACTCACCTGATTACATTGATATAAGAGGAGTCACTAGTAGAGCCTGCAAATAGAGGAGGAAATCTTTATCCTCATAGCCAACTCCAGAGTAACAGAAGAAGCATGACCTCTACCAGATGACCAAACATAAATGAAAAAAATATGAGAACTACAAACAAACAAGAAGATATGACACCAACAAAGGAATACAGTAATGCTCAAATTCCAGGCTCCATAGAACAGGGAATCCTTGAAATGTCTAAAAAGGAATTCTAAGCAATGATCTTAAGAAAGCTCAAAGAAATAAAAGAAGACTCAATTAAAGAACACAAGGAAACAAGAAAAAAATATCCAGAATATGAAGGAGGAAATTTACAAAGAGATTAATACCTTAAAAAAAAGAGTATAGCAGAACTCCGAGAAATGAGTCACTAAGTGAAATAAAAAATACAACAGAGAGTTTGAGCAGCAGACTAGAAACAGCAGAAGAAAGAATTTCAGATCTTGAAGATTTTTTTTTTCAAAATAACCCAGGCAGACAAAAAAAAAAAAAAAAGTAAAAGAGAATTAAAAATAATGAAGAAAATCTAAGAGAGATAGCAGACAACTTGAAGTGCTCAAACATCTGAATTGTGGGTATTCCAGAAGGGGAGGAGAAAGGAAAAGGTATTGAAAATCTATTCAAGGAAATAATAACAGAAAACATGCCAGGTGTAGGGACAGAGGCAGACCTTCAGATCTAGGAAGCTCAAAGGTCTCTAAACAGATTCAACCCAAAAAGATCCTCTCCAAGACACATTATAGTCAAATTTGCAAAGCTCAAAGACAAAGAAAGAATTCTAAAAGCAGCAAGAGAAAAATGTCAAGTCACTTATAAGGGAACCCGCCATTCGACTAACAGCAGACTTCTCAACTGAAACCCTACAGGCCAGAAGAAAATGGAATGATATACTCAAAACACTAAAAGAAAAAAATTGCCAGCCAAGAATTCTTTGCCCAGCAAGGCTCTCCTTCAGAAATGAGGGAGAAATAGTGTATTTCCCAGACAAACAAAAATTGTGGGAGTTTACCACCACATGACTAGTCCTGCAAGAAGTTCTCAAGGGAGTCCTGCATCTGAAATCTCAATAATGATGATCACTATCATGGATACATAACAGCAAAACCTGCTGTTAAAACAAAAAGCCAGTGAAGAAGAGTAAGAAGCTAAATCATGCCATCTCAAATTTCCAACTAACACTGAAGAAGAGAAGTAAAAGGGGAAGTAATGATCAAAAGATAATTAAAACATCCCTCCCCCCAAAAAAGAAGCAATTAAATGACAGGAATTAAACAATACCTGTCAATAACTACCCTAAATATGAATGGATTAAACACATCATTCGAAAGGCACAGATTGACTGACTGGATTAAAAAGCTAGACCCAAGTATATACTGTCTTCAAGAGACCCATCTCAAATATAGAGACACACATAGTCTAAAATGAAGGAATGGAAGAAGATATGCTATGCAAATAGAAAACAGAAACGAGCAGGAATAGCTATTCTTATATATGATAAAATAGATTTTAAACCAAAAAGCATAAAAAGAGACAAAGAAGGCTGCTATATAATGATAAAAGAATCTATCCAGCTAGAAGACATAGCAATCATAAATATGTATGCATCCAATACTGGAGCACCCAGATATATAAAGCAAACACTCTTACACCTAAAGAAAGAAATAGGCCCTCATACGTTAATAGTGGGTGACCTGAACACCCCTCTCTCAGTATGGGACAAATTTTCCAAGCAACAAATCAACAAAGAGACACAGGATTTAAACTACACCTTAAATGAATTGGACCTGGTAGATATATACAGAACATTTCACCCAACAACTAAAGAATATACTTTCTTCTCATCAGCACATGGAACATTCTCCAGGATAAACCACATACTGGGTCACAAATATAGTATCAGGAAATTTTTAAAAATTGAAATCATTCCAAGGGACCACAATGGAATAAAACTGGAAATCAATAACAAGCAAAACCCTCAAAACCGTTCAAATACATGGAAACTAAACAATAGGCTCCTGAATGACCTATGGGTCCAAGAAGAAATTAAACAGGAAGTCAAAAAATTTGAAACTAATGAAAATAAAGATACATCATACCAAAACCTGTGGGATACTGAAGAAGCAGTACTAAGAGGCAAATTTATTGCAATAAATGCTTATATCAAAAGAGTGGAAAGACTCCAAATAAATGACCTAACACTATGATACCTCAAAGAAGATGAAAAACAACAACAATTCTATCCTGAAGATAGTAGATGGAAAGAAACAATTAAGATCAGGGCAGAACTAAATGAAATAGAGACACAAAAAATGATAGAAAAGATCAATGAAACAAAAAATTGGTTTTTTTGAGAAGATGAATAAAATAGGCAAACCAATAGCTAGGTTAACAAAAAGAAAAAGAAAAAAGACCCAAGTAACAAAAATCAAGAATGAGAAGGGAGACATTACAACCAATACCACAGAAATATCAAGAATCACTAGAGTATTATAAACAACTGTATGGCAACAAATATGAAAACCTGGAAGATATGGATTAGTTTCTGGACACATACAAACTACCCAGACCGAACCAAGCAGAGATAGAAAACATGAACAGACCAATAACAAGCAAAGAGATTGAAGCGGTAATGAGCAATCTTCCAACAAAGTAAAACCCAGATCCAAATGGCTTTACAGCTGAATTCTACCAAACCTTTAAAGAGGAAATAATACCAATTCTCTTCAAACTATTCCAAAAAATTGAAACGGAAGGCATTCTCCAAAACTCATTCTATGAAGCCAACATAACTTTGATACCAAAACCACATAAAGATACAACAAAAAAAGAAAATTACAGGCCAACATCCTTGATGAACACAGATGAAAAAATCCCCAACAAAATATTGGCAAATCAGTACACAGCAACACATCAAAAAAATTATACATCATGATTAAGTGGGATTCATCACAGAGGTGCAAGGATAGTTCAACATATGAAAGTCAATAAATTTGATACATCCCATCAATAAACTCAAGGACAAAAACCATATGATTATCTCAATAGATGCTGAAAAAGCATTTGACAAAATTCAACATCCCTTCATGATAAAGACTCTCAACAAATTATGTATAGAAGGAAACTATCTCAACACAATAAAAGCCATCTATGACAAGCCCACCGCCAGTATCATTCTGAATGGGGAAAAACTGAAGGCTTTTCTGTTAAGAACAGGACAAGACAAGGATGTCCACTCTCACCACTTCTACTTAACACAGTACTGGAGGTACTAGCCAGAGCAACCCAGCAAGAGAAAGAAAAAAATGGCATCCAGATTGGAAAAGGTGAAGTCAAACCGTCCCTATTTGCAGATGACATGATATTATATATAGAAAAACCTAAAGACTCTATCAAAAATCTCCTAGACCTGGTTAGTAACTTCGGTAACATTGCAGGATACAAAACAAATGCCCCCAAATCAGTTGCATTTATATTCTCCAATAATGAGCTAATAGAAAGAGAAATCAAGAAAGTAAGCCCATTTACAACAGTCACACACACACACAAAAATACCTAAGAATCATTTTAACCAAGGATGTGAAAGATCTCTACAATGAGAACTACAAACCACTATTGAAAGAAATTAAAGACAGAAAAAGATGGAAAGACATTCCATGCTCTTGTATTGGAAGAATTAACATTTTGAAAATGTTTATACTACCCAAAGCAATCTACAGATTCAATGCTATCCTCATCAAAATACCAATGACATTCTTCACAGAAATGGATAAAACAATCTCAACATTCATATGGAACGACAAAAGGCCCTGAATAGCCAAAGCAATCCAGAGCAATAAAAATAAAGCTGGAGGCATAGCACTACCTGACTTCAAATTATACTACAAAGCTATAGTAACCAAAATGGCATGATAGTAGCATAGAAATAGACACTCAGACCAGTGGAGCAGAATAGAGAACACAGAATTCACCCCTCAGGCTTACAGCCATCTGATATTTGACAAAAGAACAAAAACATACATTGGGGAAAAGGCTGTCTCTTCAATAAGTGGTGCTGGGAAAAGTGGACATCCATATGCAAAAGAAAGAAACTAGACATGCACTGCTCACCATGTACTAAAATCAACTCAAAATGGATTAAAGACTTAGATATAAGACCTGAAACTGTAAAATTACTAAGGGAAAATATAGGTGAAACCCTTCAGGAACTAGGTCTGGCCACAGACTTTATGAACATTAGCCTGAAAGCACAAGCAACAAAAGAAAAAATAAACAAATGGGACTATATCAAACTAAAAAGATTCTGCACAGCAAAGGAAACAATCAATAGAGTGAAACGACAACCTACAGAGTGGGAGAAAATTTTTGCTAACTATGTATCTGACGAAGGATTAATATCCATAATATATAAGGAACTAAAGCAATTACTCAGTGAAAAACCAAATAATGCAATTAAAAAATGGGCAAAGGAGCTGAATAGATTTTTCAAGGGAAGACAAAGAAATGACCAACAGGTACATGGAAAAATGCTCAACATCACTAGTCATCAGGGAAATGCAAATTAAAGCCACATTGAGATATCATCTCACCCCGGTTAGACTGGCTATAATAAAAAAGACAGAGAATAACAAATGCTGAGGAGGGTGTTGAGAGAAGGGAACACTTCTACACTGTTTGTGGGACTGTAAATTAGTACAACCACTATGGAAAACAGTATGGAGGTTTCTTCAACAACTACAAATAGATCTTCCATATGGTTCAGCAATCCTACTTCTAGGTACATACCTGAAAGAATGGAAATCATCATGTTGAAGGGATACATGCACTCCCATGTTCATCACAGCTCTGTTTATAATTAGCCAAGACATGGAACCAACCTAAATGTCCATTGATGGATGATTGGATAAGGAAAATGTGGTATATATGCATCATGGAATACTACTCTGCCATAAAAAGAATTAAATTTTCCCATTTGTAACAACATGGATGAGCTTGGAGAAACTTACGTTGAGTGAAATAAACAAAGCACAGAGGGATATCTACCCTATGTACTTACTCATAAGAGAGAGCTAAGAGGGAAAGAAAGAAGGAAAGAAGGTATGTTTTCTACCTTCTCAGAGGTAGAGAACATACATAGGGATACAAAGTGGAGTGGGGAAAGGGAGATGGGGAGGTCTGCTGGGGGTAATTACAGGGATAATTCGGTGGGAGACAGGGGGTATAATCACAGTTTGTGGTAATGGGCATGCTGCCAGTATGGATCTGGCCATCACATCTTAGGCACGAGTGGTGACAATTTGCTCTGTACCCCATGAATACTCATAACCAATAAAAATAAATAAATTAAATTAAAAAATATATATCATATATTCAAAGGAGACTGGAACCTCTACCCCCTCTCTCTGGTCTCTTGCTTCCTCACACAACGTGATCTGCTTGTACCTGCCAGCTGCCCAGTTGCCCACTGCTTTCCACCACGAGTAGAAGCAGCCTGAGGCCTGCACCAGATGCAGCTGTCCCAGAATTGTATGCCAAAGAAATCTCTGTTCTTTATAAATTACCCAGTCCAGGTATTCTGTTATAGCTACACAAAATGGACTAATACAATTATGCTTTCAAAAATTCACCTTTAGCTGGTTCATTTACATAGTTAATCATATTGCTGAGAAAATAAAAAGGATAGCTTTGATATTTTGTGGCTTAAAGACCTGTGAAACTTAAAGCATATGTAAATATCATGTGTATTTTACAAAAGAAAAATAATGAAGGTGAAAGAATTTCTGTCGAACACCCATGTCATAAAATTTAGAGTGACAACCTTCAAAAAGTGTTTTATTACTTTAACAAAAATTTTCACGTTCTTGTTAAGCAACCTCTGTTTCTCACAATTTTAAAATGGCTAAAAAAACGTGTCTATGTAATAAACAAGTGATTAAAACTCCATGATTTATTTTTCTGAAGTTATTTGATAGAGTTGTTATTTTAAATAAAAATTTATTTTTATGTTCAATATTTAGATAGATAATAAATATTTTTAACTTGACTCTAAGTACATCATTAGGTGGAACAAGAAAAAATGATTTTGCTTTGCAGTAGACTTTTGTAAATTAAGTGACTTTTTAATGTTATGTTTATGACAGTCTCTCAACCATCTTACCACAAGCTTTTTTAGAAATACTCAGAAATCACATACCCAGCTAGATGGACCATTGACTTATTTTGATTTGGAAATTTCTATACATTTTTATTCTCACAGATAATTTTATTACTCCTTTTAGAGCTTTTTTTTGTAGATACTCAGTAGTCATGGTCTCTGAATGAAGTATATCTACACAAGTAGGTAGACAGTGCAGAGATTTTGTGCACAGATTGTTTAAAATATATTACATAGAAAGACAGCTTGTGTGATAATTATGTTTTTCACCTGTCAAGAATTAATTGTTACTGTATTAGAATAAAACTTGACACACTGCACTGGAAAATGCGAATAATCATCAAGATTCAAATATACTTCCCTAATGACTTCATAGGGCCTGTCACAAATAGATATTTAATAAGCGTGAACTGAAAGTTTATAAACACTACCTCTGCAGATTATGTTTCCTTCCTCCATGCTTATGACCATGGATGAATAAAGTATACCATTACTTCACATGAATAAAGTAAACCATTGATTAGTGTGATTATTTCTTGAGTTCTTAATGTGATAAGCACATGCAGTAAGCTCAAAGTAATTTCTGGTTGACAACAAATTTCAATAATCCACACAATTCTCACTTATGTTTGTCTCAATATCAATAGACTTTTTTTATTTGCTAAATAATCCAGTTAATTTTCTAAAATAACCAAAAGGGCATTTCCTTATCCCTTGTAGATTTCAAAATGCAAAGACACTAGCCTTAACTGGCAATCTTTTATTTACAAAAATGGTGGTGTACATATACATGTGTGCATTAGTAGACATATACAAATGCACATATACTTATGTATAAAAGATGTACACACTAGTTAGGAAAATGAAATTAAGATTTAAAACCAATGGTAGTTCTCATGTGAAATATTCCAGTGATATAAGGAGCAAAAAGATTTACGATGGCTTTTCTGTCATATGTAGGAATGCCTTAATCAGTATGAAATATAATATATAATAGATAAATTATTTATAATTACATATCATTTATGTATAAATATATATTATACATAATTAAAAATTAAATTATTATATACATGAAATAGGTATAAATATTAAGGCAGAAAAATGAGTAAAAGGGGACAATTAGAAAACAACACTGGTGTAACAAAGCTATTGAAAAATGAAGAAAGGTATTTATTAGTAATGTGATATTCAGAATAAATGTTATTTGTGTGTAATTACTTACTTTTTATAAATTGAATAGTTTAAACATACACAATAATTAGTATGAATTTACAGATTAAAAAATGCTTATTATGTTGATGCAAAACTTTGGAAATAATGAGAATTTAAAGCAATAAAATTAAAGTGTACCATGAAGTTTCTGTTTGTTTGATTAGTTTTAATTATTGGGAATTGGCTATGGGGAACACATACTTTTTGATAAATGGTCTTTCGTAAAATAAAAGTCAGGATGTCTTAGTAAATATTGTGATCCAGTAAACAGTTTGGGAGATCTTTTTTTTTTTTTTTTTAATGTATCAGAAAGTTGAGATATTACGTACATGTTAGTGGTAGGACTTTTGCAGAGGCACTTTCCAGGGGATTAAGACTGTTTTAATCAGGATATTTCATCAATACAATACTTGTCCTTTCTTAAGCTTTATTGCATGAGAGAACACATTGTCCAATCAATTAAATCAGTCTGAAAAAGAACCCTTCAGTTAAGCAGGTGTTTACATCATGTGGACAATGCAAGTGGTTAACTACTTGCATTTTCTATTTATCAATTTATATTTTAATTGTGAAAAACCAAAATAAGAAAATAAAATGTTCTAATAGATTTAAACATTTTATTCTATTTAAAATTGAATTTTGGTTCAGAGGAAATATTACTGCCATCAGCCACCATCTGGCAAATTCCTAATTTTAAATATTTCTTAATTCTTACATTTAAAACAAAAAAGTTACAGATAAAGAGAAAATTCACAAATCAAGAATCTGTCTGAATTTTCTCTTGAGTAAATAAAAACTATGTTTTTCTCTGCATTCCTTTCATTTTCAAAGTGAGGGAAAAATCCTGGTATATGTGACAACATGGATGAATCTGCAATGCATTTACTAAGTGAAATAAGCCAGTCACAGAAGGACAAATTCTGCAAGATTTCACTTATATGTGGTATCTAAAATAATTAAACTCATAGAAACAGAGGGTAGAATGGTGGTTGCCAGGCGCTGGTGGGAGGAGGAAATGGAGAGCTGATGATCAATGTACATAAAGATTCAATCATGCAAGATGAATAAGTTCTAGAGATTTGCTGTACATCATTATGCCTATAGCTAACAATACTGGACTATGCACTTAGAAATTCATTGAGAGTAAATCTCATGTGTTTTACCATAATTTAAAAAAGTAAAAATAATTTCAAAATTTTTAAATAAAAATAAATTTTTAAGAAAGTGAGAGTAGTGTTACGTAAGCTGTAATATATGTGCACATATATATAATTGTCTAAGAAGAGCTTTAAAAACTATGACTGTCATTAACTAGGATAGTTGTCAGTTGATCAAGCAGCTTGGTTTAAATATATATAATTAAATTTAAAAAATTATTTAATGTTTAGATAGAAAGTTATTTTTTCAACATGCAAAGGAAGGAAAACATCACAAATTGAATTTAAAGTCAATTGATAAAGAGCAAATTTAACACAGAGAGATTAACATCCTTAATGCATAAAGAACTCTTAGAAATGAATTAGAAAACTTTTAGAAGAAATTTGGTGAAGGACATGACCAGACAAGTTACACACCCCAAAGAAACACACATGGCTAACAAATACATTCTAAGAGGTTCATAAAAGTGGAAATTAAAACAGAAAAATGACATTATTCATTCTTGAACTGAGAAAATGTGATATTCATACTTGGGCCATTAGAGAAACAGTGTCAAAATTTTCTAGTATAAGTATAAATTGGCAAAGCATTTTTGAAGATCAGAATGGACTCCATAAGTAGAAGTCTTTAAAACATTCATACACTTTCAACCATTATCCTATTTTTTAAAGCCATAATGATATAATCAAAGAAAAAAATATTTTTTAAATGTGAAAGGCAGCTAGCTATATAAAGGTAAAAAATTGGGAATAAATTGAATGTCTAACAAATGAAAATGGCTAAATAAATATGAACCTCCATAAAATGTAATATAATGCAGTCATTAAAATCATAATTTTTGAAGAGTATTTAAGGCAAATTTTCAAGATTTAATATTAAATGAAAAAGTAGAATGAAAAACTGCACTAAAAATAACTAAGTATGTTTAAACTCCAGATATGCCTCCGAAAAAAGGAATGAAAAAAATATTTTTTTATAATTTTTTTGCTAAAAGGGAAATTTATTTAATATAAATGCATACCTGAACAAAAAAGAAAGATCTCAGATCAACAATCACCTTTGTACCTTAGAAGACTAGAAAATGAAGAGCAAACTAAGCCCAGACCTAGCAAAGAGAGTAAATAATAAAAATTAGAGCATAAATAAAACAAATAGAAAATATAAAAAAATAGAGAAAATCAAAGAAACCAAATGTTGGTACTTTGAGGAGATCCACAAAATTGACAAATCTTTACCTATATGGACTAAGAAAAAAGAGAAACAACTCAATAAAAATCAGAAAAAAAGGAGTGATCATTACAATCAAATTTACAGAAATCAAAAGGGTTATAAGGGAATACTATGAATAATTTTGGGGCAACAAATTAGATCATCTAGATAAAATGAATAAATTACTAGAAACGTGCCACCTACCAAGACTGAATTATGAACAAAACCCAGAAAGTTTGAATAGAACTGTATATAGCTGGTAAGATGGGTGATTTTCATTTTTCAGTGTCCTGATGCACGACTCCCTTGATGATTTCTTTCAGGGCTGGTCATGTGGAGGTGAACTCCCACAGTTTTTGTTTGTCTGGAAAATAAACTATTTTCCCCTCTTTTCTGAAGGACAGCCTTGCTGGGTACAGTATTCTTGGCTGGCGGTTTTTTTCTTTTAGTTTTTTGAACATATCATCCCATTTTCTTCTGGTACAGGGGCTCCCACATAGGTGACTTGACCCTTTTCTCTTGCTTCTTTTAAGATTCTCTCTTTTTCTTTGAGCCTTCCTGTTTGACTATCATGTGCTTAGGAGAAGATCTTTTTGGATTGAATCTGTTTGGGGATCTTTGAGCCTCCTGAATCTGAATGTCTGTGTCTCTCCCTCTACCTGGAAAGTTTTGGGTTATTATTTTGTTGAATAGGTTTTTCATGCCTCTTCTTTTATCCTCCCCTTCTAGTAGACCCATGGTTCAAACGTTTGTGCACGTAAGGTTGTCTGCTAGCTCTCTTAGATTTCCTTCTTTTTTAAAATTCTTTTTTCCTTTTTTTTTTTGGCCACCTGTGTATTTTGAGAAGTCTATCTTCAAAATCAGAAATTCTTTCTTCTGCTTGTTATAGCCTGCTGCTTAAGCTCTCAGTTGTGCTTTTTATTTTGTCCAGTGAATCTTTCAGTTCCATGAGTTCTGCTACATTCTTTTTTAAGGTATTAATCTCTGCAAATTTCCTCCTTCATATCCTGGATTTTTTTCTTGTTTCATTATGTTGTCTAACTGAGTCTTCTCATATCTCAGTGAGTTTCCTTAAGATTGTTGCACAGAATTCCTTTTCAGTCATTTCAAGGGTTTCCTGGTCTATGGGGACCAGTATTTGAAAATTACTATATCCATTTGATGGTGTCATATTTTGGGGGGTTTTTGTACTTCTAGTATCTCTATGTTGATGTCTGGTCATCTTGTAGAGCAGTTCCTTCTATTACTTTGGAGAGGGATTTGAGGAGAGAGATGTCCTCTTCTTTTTCCAGTCTCCACTGGTGACAGTCCTTGTGTCAATGTAATTGAGTGTCTGATGGGCCACCTGTACAATGACTGTGGCTACTGCTGAGGCACCAAGCCACTTTTGTGGCAGCTGTGGCGGTGGCTGTGGTGAGCTACCTGTGTGGAAGTGGTGTTTTTGTTATGCTCCTTTCCTGTGTCCAGGCAGAGGGGATAGCTGCCCTTGGCTCCTGCCTAGGCACCTTGGCTGTGCTCTGCTGCTGGCCTCAAGTAGCTTATTAAATGTAATTTACTTATGCTCACTTTATCAAGAACAATTGATCTACATAAGATAAACAAAATAGTTATTATATTTCCTGTAATTTTAGATCATAAAATAAAAATACATCATAAGCAATAGTTTTTTGAACTACATCTGCAACCTATTTGCCTCTACAAACATCTTAGTGGATCATTTCTTCCCTCTTTTCGAACTATGTTTCTGAAGCCCATCTTCCTTCCCCCATACATCAACTCTCCTACCAATTTCCAACCACTACATGTCATAAAAATATTTTTAAGTAACAAAAATAACTTTACTACTTTAGTTTCTTTAACTACACTCACATACAAAATTTTCCAATTATTTTAGATAACGCCCTATATTTTATTCATAAGGAAAGCTTTACTTGCCTTTATACAAATATGTTCTTTTTTCTACCCAGTTATTTCCCCATTTGAAAGTCAACTTTTCAGGGGAACTTTTCTGGACTTCTTTAAGCAGAGTCAAGTGGTTTTGTTTTGTTTATTGTTATTTTTGTTTTTTTCATTTCCCTCTTCTTCCCATGGTTTTGCTATGAGTCAAGTAATATCACTGTGCCAACAACCTACGTTTATGAAATTTTAGAGTGGGAGCTTCCACAAGTTATTCTGAAACATATTTCTTTAAAAGGGAAACTTCTAATATTACTCCTGACATTTCTTTAAGAAATATTTTCAGTGAAAAAAAACTCATCATGTTTTATTTTAAATCTGCTCCTGTACATTAATATCAATACACTTTAAAGATTTCTTTTCACTATTTCTGAAGATTAGTTAAGTCAGCCATCATTGTTTTTTGTTTTATTGTGTTGCATTTAATTGTGACTTTTTTTCTGTTTTTAAGACAGTTTTTTGTCTTAAAACTTTTTTGTTTTTAAGCAATTATAAGGTGATTTAGTTTGATTTTCTTTGTGATTATGCTACTTGAGCATAATTGAGGTTGGTTGAGCTTCGTGAACTGTGGCTTCACGTTCATTTTTGTAAAATTTAGCTCTTTTTTCTGCAATTATATTCTCTGCTACATTCCTTTCCTTTTCTTTTTTTTTGTGACAGAGTAGTATTCTATTGTGTATGTGTACCACATTTTCCTTATCCAGTCGTCTGATGATGGACACTTAGGTTGGTTCCAATGCTTGGCTATTGTAAATAGAGCTGCAATAAACATGGGAGTGCAGGTGCCTCTTTGACATAATGATTTCCATTCCTTTGGGTATATACCCAGCAGTAGAACTGCTGGATCATGTGGCAGTTCTGTCTGTAGTTGTTTGAGGAAACTCCATGCCATTTTCCATAATCCAGGCACCAATTTACAGTCCCACCAAAGTGTAGGAAGGTTCCCCTTTCTCTGCATCTTCAACAGCATTTACTATTCTCTGTCTTTTTGACAACAGCCAATCTAAATGGAGTGAGATGATATCTCCATGTGGTTTTGATTTGCATTTCCCTGGTGCTGAGCGATGTTGAGAATTTTTTCATGTGTCTGTTGCCCATTAGTATATCTTCCTTTGAGTAATGCCTACTCAGCTCCTTTGCCTATCTTTTAATTGGGTTATTTGTTTTCTTACTGATAAGTTGTTTGAGTTCCTTGAATATTCTGGATGTCAATCCTTTGTTGGATGCATAGTCCTCAAATATTTTCTCCCACTCTGTAGGTTGTCTTTTTGCTCTGTTAATTGTTTCCTTTGCTGTGCAGAAGCTTTTTAGTTTGATATAATGCCATTTGTTTATTTTTCCTTCTGTCTCCTGTGCTTTTGGGATCATATTCATAAAGTCTTTGCCTGGTCCTATATTTTCATTTAGAAGTTTTATAGTTTCAGGTGTTTTATTTAAGTCTGAATTGAGTTGATTCATTTTGAGTTGATTTTGGTATATGGTAAGAGGTATGGGTTTAGTTTCATTCATCTACATATGGATGTCCATTTTTCCCAGCACCATTTATTGAAGAGGCTGTCTTTTCCCCAATTTATGTTCTTGGAGCCTTTGTCAAAGATCAGTTGGCTGTAAGTTTGTGGGTTGATTTCTGGGTTCTCAATTCTGTTCCATTGGTCCAGTATCTGTTTTTATGCCAGTACCATGCTATTCTGGTTACTATAGCTTTGGAGTATAACTTGAAGTCAGGTAGTGTTATGCCTCTGGCTTTATATTTTTTTGCTCAGGATTACTTTGGATATTTGGGGTTTTTTGCTGTTCCATGTGAATGTTAAGATTATTTTTTCTATTTCTGAAGAATGTCATTGGTATTTTGTTGGGGATTGCATTGAATCTGTAGATCACTTTGTGTGGTACGGTCATTTTCACAATGTTAATTCTTCCAATCCAAGAGCATGGAATGTCTTTCCAACTTTTTGTGTCCACTTTGATTTCTTTCAACAGTGATTTGTAGCTCTGGTTGTGGAGATCTTTCACTGCCCTCGTTACATTTATTCCCAGGTATTTTATTTTGGGGTTTTTTTTGGTGATTTCTATAAATGGGGTAGCATTCTTGATTTCTTTTTCTGCCAATCCATTGCTGAGTATAAAAAACATTACTGATTTTTGTGTGTTGACTTTGCTCACTTCTTCAGGACACACTGGATTTGCCAATGTCCTTCTTGAAATGTGCTGCTTAGAAATTAAAGTTTTTCCAGATATGTCCTTAATTAGAAACACAGCATTCAGAGAACCTGTTTATTTCCTTGAGAAAACACTTTATTTCTATTTATGCATTATAAACTTACCTCCTTTTATTTTTTACAGTAAATTGATAGCTCTATTTAATTTATAATAAACTAAAACTAATAGGTCTTTTCCACTTTATTAATAGTTGCTGCGCACTTGATGCATTCAAAACAAAAACAGGAGTTTTTTCTTTATCCATACACAGTTCTACCATATTTGTTATTTACTATAGACCATGGTTGCTGAATGCCCATGTCTTTCCAATTCTGCTTCTATTAACTTATCAAACTTTACTCCACTTGGTGGCAGTCACAGTTGAATAATTAAAACTTCTACATCTTAATCTAAGGCATTTTAAAACATTTCCATGAGTACAGGATCAAGTTCAAGTCCTTAAGAACACCATTACAGACACCACCTCCAGAGTGATACTGATATATTTAGGCCAATTTTGGGAAAGATTGTTAGAACAGGTATTAATTTATCTAAATATGCTGCTATGTACTTCTTGAACAACAGAATATCTTGAAACACTTTTCCAAAGTCGCTGCCAGATAAGAGTTGTAATTTAGAGAACCCCAAAGAAAGTAACTGTGTTAATTTTACATGACTAGTTCTTAGTAAATCTGTATGTACTACCCAGTGATGTCCACTGCCTGCAATGTTCTCACAACCATTTGGTTAAATATGGAATGGGCTGATAAAGTAGAAGGCAATGTTCTTGGCAATCCAAGGAATGAAACATTAATGGCTAATCAGAAGAGGCTGTTGGCTACTCAAAAAAACAATTGCTTTCTCTTCTTTCTGAGCCTCAGGAAGCTTCATTTCCTAGCTTCCCTTGCAGATCATAGACTGAGCTAAATGATTGACTTCTAAAGAATGGAATTTGAGCGGACATGATGTCTGCTCTTGAGGGACCAAGACTTTTAAGAAGCAGATGTGTTCCCTTCAAGTTCTCTCACTTTCTTTTTCTCTGTTTTTGGATATAGAGAATTATAACATTTTAGGGAATGGCAGAGATAAAAGATAAATGGATGCTTTTTTTTCTGAATCAGACCAGTTGAAAGCAGTCAGCTCTTCAGGAACACCTACTTTAAATGGTTGTGTGAGAGAGAAATAAACTTATTCTTTATTTGCTGTTTTATATATTTCTGGGCTTATTTAATATAGCAGTTAAGTCAACCAAACTAGCACAGCTTGAACTCATTCTACAAGTTACATACAAAAGATTTTAGCCTGTGCTTAAAGAGATTTAATAATAAAAGAAAAAAAAAAACAAACAAACTTCATACAATTTAACATACTTAGTCAATGCGGAGCTTTTATTATAAGAAAATTCATCTTGGTTTAGCTTAAATGTTTTCCTGAAGAGGCTTCATAAAATCCTGTCCTTTCACAGAACCACTCTTTACGTCTTTGCATAATAAATAGGACTATTGTCTCACTTATAACTGCAAAATTGAAGCAGCTCCGTCTTCTAGACTAAGCAAACCAGGAAGTGTTTTTACACTATGCAACTGCCAAGTTTCAGATATGACAATTGTGATTTTGCATCTCAGTGAAGCTACAGTCTACTCAAAATAGTCTGCAGCATACTTTCTGGAATACTATGAAGCAGTAAAGATCAGGTGACAGGTGACATCTTTTTGCATCGTTGTGGCCAGCTGTGAGGGAATATCTGATATTTGAATATCTGAGTGGTAGACACCATCTGGCTCTCTTCTGCCCACTTGGCCCTGCCCCAAGTCAAAAACCTCACCCTGGGTTTCTTCATTCAAAGCCATAAAAGCCATTATCCATCACCTTTCCACTGAGACCATCTCAGAAGCTCCACTGCTGTTAAGCAAGAAGAACCCAAACCAAATTACCTTGCTAGGGCAAAAGGTCTCTGAGGAAGAGGATTCTTTTATTTGGTTGCCTAGTCTTTTAATTTAATGACTATCTCACTAAACATACCTTCATTGGTTCATTAAAGGAAGATCTCCAAACTTAGGTTTTCTTAGAAATTGTGCTAAAATTTCCTCTTTGTGCTTTTATACTACACCTAATACCACTCACATTTTCCCTGATTTTCTGGCCCTAGATTACTGACAATTATTTCCTCGATACTTGAGAGGTTCAGAAGTTATCAAGATCACCCTCACTTCTGAAGTCAATTGCAAATTTGGGGGATCCTGGAAACTACTGTCAGTTTTGATGAATCAACAGAAGAACTTGGAGAACTCAATGAAATCTGTTTTACTTATGGTTATGGTTTATTACAGTGAAAGGATACAGATTGAAATCAGAAGAATGAAGAAATGCATAGAGAACGCTCCAGGAGAGTTACAAACATGAGCTTCCAGTTGTTCTCTCCCAGTGGAGTTGCAGACAGTGGTAACTTCTACCAGTGACAATGTGTGACAATATGCATGGAGCTTTGCCAAATCAGGCAAGCTCACTCAGGCCTTGGTGTCCACAAAGTTTTATCGGGTCTTGGTCAGGTAGATGTGATTGTCCTTGCAGCTGGCCTTAGTCTCCAGTACCTCTGGAGGTTGAGTTGATACCAAGCGGCCCAAGTCCACACTATAAATCACATTGTTAATATAGACTATCTGTATGGCTCAAGGCTCTAATGTAAACAAAGATGCTCCAAAGGAGGACATTCCAAGGACTTAAAGATCACCTCCCAGAAACCAAGTGCAAAGGCCAGAACTCTCTTTGGGTAAGGTTGATCCATTACTGCACAATACTTTACCCTGGACTTTTCCTGATGTGATATAATAACAGCACATATGAAAGTGTTATAGAGGTCCATTTCACCATTTATTCATCAATTCAACAAATAACTATTAAACACTTATGTGCCAAGCTCTGTTTTATACCTTTCCTGTTCTTTTGACCTCAGATTTCCTAAAGTTTTTTTCTTGACTTGTACTCTTGGGTTTAAAGTTTTCCATTGACTTAAATGAGAATACTCCACCCATGATCCTATTAGAAGGAAGTCTTTCCTAGCTGTCAGTGCCTCCCTCCTAGAATTCTATTAGCATTACTTTACCTGGCATATGACTAATGCATTATACCTAACCACCTACACAAGCTAGCCTGATGCTCCCTCTCTCATCTCCTACTACTCTCCACCACTTTACTCCCCACTCAATCCAGTTTCCACCACACTCACTTCCCAACATTCTACAAATATTCTACAGACACTTCTGCCTAAGGGATTTAGCATTGCCAGTTTTCTCTTTTTGGAATTTTATTCTGTAGATATCTGTTTGAACACCTTTCTCAGCACCTTTGTGTCTTTACTTAAAAGACATCTTCTTTAGAAGGTCTTTCTAATGCTCTATCTGAAATTGCAAACCTCTTCCCCAAACTTGTTGTCCTCTTTCCAGGCTTTGTTTTTTCTCCTCAACATGCAATTCAACATTCAATACACTATTTTTGTAATTATGTTTGTTACCTTTCTCTCTCCTTTAGAAGTAGCTATCAAATGTTGCGAATTTTTGTCTATTTTATTCACTATTTTATTATGGGTGCTTAGAATAGAACTTTGTGGATAGCATGTGTTCAATAGATTTTTTTTTTTAATGAACAAATAAATGAATGAATAAACCTCTGTGTATTTTTGACACAAAATGTGCTGCTATTAAACAATATCTTTCTTCTTTTTATTCAGTTGGAGACTTTAAATGTGTGTCCTTAAGTACATGTTTTTTCATATAACCCATTTAGCCAAATGTCTGAAAGTTTAAATTAGTTTTCTGAACTGTACTTGAGGCAGAACAATCTAGGTCAGACTTTGGAGTCAGTAAAATGTAGATTTGAATCTCATTTTTTCTATTGCCAGTTGAATGACCCAGTATAGTTCAGTAATTCCCTAGAAGACTCAATTTTATTACTTTTAAATTATATATATATAATTTATATATATATAAATATATAATATATATATAATTAAAAATATATATATATATATAATATCCACTTCACAGAATTGAAATTCAGTGTCACACAGCATTTTCTTAACAAATTTGTTCCTTTTTTCTACTGGTATGTTTTTAGACATTAATTTCATCCTTTAATTGTTTCCACAATACCTCAGCTATGTTTGTTCAACAAACCTATAATCTGGATTTCAATCCTCTCCAAATCATTACTACAAATTCTTAACTTGACAAGGTTGAGAATGTTGAATGAGAAAAAAAAAAATGAATTTGTTCCTCATAAATCCATTTGGCTTCAAGTGGTTAGTTTTATTTTTCAAAATATTAATCTTATATACCCTATCCAGAGTATTTTTCATTTCAGAGAAAAATGCAACCATATATGCCTATTTTCATTGTTTTGGTATCTTTTCATTTCCTTATAATTACTCAAAAATTTTTTGTCATATTCAAACAGTCCCACCTAAAGTGACTTTTGGTTTCCTGGGATGATATTTTTTCCCAGCCAGGAGGCTTGACCTCTTACAGAGCAGTGAGGTATACTCTTATAATCACTAGTTTTAATTTCTCCTTACAAAAGTTTGCTGCATATGTTTTAATTTGAAAAGTCTCGTCCTTTATGGAGGATACAGAAGGAATATCGTGGCATGAATTTTTGCAATATTATCTGATATCTTTACACCATCAACTCCAGGCAGTGAGCCTACTCGTTCGTTGTTAGTTATGTTCTTCATGTATTTAACAAAACCAATCTTTGAACTTTTAAAAATTATTATAAACCTCAGCAGATATCTAATTAGAAAGAATTAGAAATTCTGTGATATTTTCTAATCTTCATGTTGGCTCTTGTCATTTTCCATCTAATTTAATGTTTTTCCTTCAATATTAATGTAAATATTCTCCCAGCGTTTAATTTTCCCAAAGCTCAGGGTTACCTGAAATGATTTTTAAGATACATCTCATTTTTCTTATTCACATAGAATTACAGAGACTGAAATACTTTCTCTAGAACACGCTAGACTGCTTGAATCATTGTCCACTTCTGAGACATGGATTAGTACATTCCTTCTACCTGAATTTTTAACTGTCTGCTTTCCTAAAATCTAGAATACATTAATTATTATGCCTAGACTTCAATTTCATGGCCTTCAATCTTCTATGATGACAAAATTACTTTCTCTCTCAGTTACCATCATTTCTTCCACACCAACTAATTCCTTCGTGTTCATCACTGTGGAGTCATGGGAAATGAATCAATGAATAATTAATGCTTTTTACTACAAAAGACCTTTTATCATTGTTTCACCATTGAAACACACTGTTTTTAATACTTTACTTTAAAACCCAAATAGGCTATGTGTCCTTATTCTTAAATATTCAATTAGAACTTTGTAACTACTTTTAGATGTCCTTGGTGGTAATATCTGGAATTGGATGTATTTCCTAAGCTTGGGAAAATAAAACTTTCAGCAAAATGGAAATTTTCAGCCGATGTCTAGAGAGACAGAGTCTCATAGTAACAATCATACCTTGCTTCTGAATCAGTTTTGTAATCAATGGTAGAAAAGTATTGCTGGTACATTCTTGATATCTAGATTTTTAAATGTATATTTCTACATTAATAAAACTCTGTTTCTTTCTTCAAATCTTTCATAAACATTGACTTAACTGTGACAGAATGTTGTGGCAATTGACATAATGTGATTGCCCTCATTTAGAATCAAAACAATTTTCCTCACATTTCACTCTCCAGTTCCAAGATTTCATGTCAGCTGTATATATTCTCAATATAATCTCCTCCATTTCGTTTCCTACTGGATCTGTCTATTTCAAATAAATATGACTAGAGGTACACTTCCCACAACTGTTATATTCATGATGTTCTAAAATAAACATGTATGAAAATCACATTCAAATTTATTTTTACTGAGATAGATGTGTGATCAAAAATGTTTGGATGTCACTGATTTAGCTGTTACTATACTGATGCTACTTCTCGTGGAGTGTACAAAGAAGAGTGTTCCTAGTCAAAATTAATGACTCAGCTACTATGACCCCTCCCTTCTTTGTATCACAATCATGGTGTTTTTGCTGGCCTACCTAGTACAGATAGTTAAGCATGAGCCTGCTTGTATTAGTCCATTTTTGTTGCTTATAAAAGAAATACCTGGAATTGGGTGCTTTGTAAGAAAACAAAATTTACTGCTTAAAATTTAAGAGGCTGGGAAGTCCAAAATCCAGCCAATGCATCTGGTGAGGGTCTTCTTTGGTGGTGGCTTTACAGCAATGAGGGGGTCTAACATGGCAGAAGATGGCTGAGCAGAGAGAGAGAGTAGCTCATGCACTCTCCTTTTAAAGCCCTCAGGACCACACCTATGATCACAGTAAACCAACTTAATCACCTCTTCAAAACCCCACTTTTCAATTTTCATAATAGGATCTCCCACCCTCAGTAGTTACAGCAGGACTTAAGCTTCTAATACATAAAACGTGGGGGACACAATCCACATCACTGTTTTTGTACTACACTGAGGTTTCAGCAAAATCTAAACCTGTGGAATACTTTCTTCTTGAAAATATCTCTTCCTTACCGATTGTATCATCACAATCTCCTGACTTTTATCCTTTTTTCATATTTTCTGTCTCTTCTTACACATATATCTTATGTTTTGTTTTTCTAAGGACTTGTCTTTGTCTCACTGCTCTTCTCATTATATGTACTCTTCCTTATGGTTCCATAAGTCCAATGGGGTCTCAAATAGCTTGTAAATCCCATTGACCCTCAAATCATGTTTTTTAGAAAATTTTCCTTTCCTCCTTTTCTTCCTGACTCAGTGAGTTACCAATTGTTCAAGCTTTACAACTGAGAGCCAGTCCTAGCCTTCTTGTTCTCAATGACTTCTATGTTCAATTAGCTATAAATTGTTAAAGTTCTACACTCTTAATATCTCTAATTTCCAACTGCCATTGCACTAATTAAAAATTCATCTGTTTTTGCCTGGGTCACTGGAGTAACCTTCTATTGGATTTCACCCCCATTCTGTCATGTGGAGCAGATTTATTGTTTCCAATTTCAGCAGGGCCCTCAAAATTATTTGACAATCCATTTACTTGTCAGTCAAATGAATCTTGGTTTCACAGCCCTGACACATGTACTAGCATGAGCACAGTTCTCTCCCTCACCCTGTCAAGAAGGTATATGGGGGAGTCTAACAATGTTGCTTTACAAGTAACCATATGGGAACCTATAAGCCTCTAGTTCCATGACAAATTGTCCCTGATCTTGCTGTCTTGCTGTCTTGCCCCTGCTACTGTTTGCCGATAGCTGCTTCTGTATAGCTGCTTGTAAGAAGCCTCACCGTTATTGCGTCCTAGAATGCCAATGGCCCTGCTAAGAAAGTTGTTTCTAGATATTTTGAGAACTTCTCATCTTTGGGATACTGGAATGATTCTGACTTTGCTACTGAGTCAGGGAGATGATTTTTACTCAACCTAGTGCTACATTTTGTCACCTGAGCTCCAAAGCATAATATCCAATGTCCCTCTACTAGGACTTTGAAAGTTTCTGACCCTGCTTCCTAATCATGGGTGCTTTCATTCAATCATGCAGCCACAAATGAAGCAGATCTCTGTCAACTTCCATAGATTACCCTTTATGATTTTTTCCAAAATTTCCCTTAGCCCAAATCTCATTCTACTCAATAGGTATAAAATAGAAGATGACCTTCACGTCTTCATTTTAATGGAACCAGTAGATTCCAGGATATGTAGAGGGAGAAGGAAGGAAGAAGCATATTATCTACTCTACAACAGAAGTAGGGAGCAAAAATATACTTTGTCACCATTGTCTGAATTCATCTTCCTTGTGAGCTTCCCTTAACTTATGTTCTGAATATGGAACACTCTGCTCTAAACATACTTATCCTTTTAGCTGTCCATTCATTCTCTTTACTATAAGTGATAATATTGCTTCCAACTTCACAGAGAAAAAACTAGTTCCTCACCTCATTTATTTATTCATTCAACAAGTGTCCATTGGGAGCTGGACATAAGCTTAAGGTGCAATGGGAGAATTTAGTGGATTGAATTACAACCCCCCAAAACTCACTGAAGCCTGAATTGTGTCCCCCAGGTTTTATGTGTTAGAAACTTGGCCCCCACTGTGACTGTTGAGGGTGGGAAATCCTGCTATGGTAATTGAAAGGGGAGGCCTTGAAGAGGTGATTGGCTTGTAGGACCATGCAGTAATGAATAAGTTAAAAATGGTGGTCATGGGCATGGTTTGGAGGGTTTTAAAAGGATAGTAAATGAAGAAGTTAGTTTCTGTTCTCTCTGGTCTTCCATTTTACAATGTGACACCCTACATCACTGTTACTGCTACCAAGACCCTTACCAGCTGTGTTCCCTGCAATGTGGACTTTCCAGCTTCTGAAACCGTAAGCAATAAATTTCACTTTTTTAATAAAATACCCCATTCCTTGTATTTTGTTATAAGCAACAGAAATGAACTAATACAGGGAAATAATAAATAAATAAATAAAATGTAAACATTGCTTTGGTAAAAATCCATGTAGAATATGGGAGCTTGCCATGAAAGTAAAAGAAGAGTCTGTTAGGGATGGAAATCAAAGTTTTCATAAAGGAATTGAAATTTCAGAAATATGCATTTAATTATATAAATCCTAGGTATTTCTCCCACCAATATCATAAGATTGTTTTGAGAATTAAAAGTTATAAAACAGATGAAGTCAGTTTGTAACATTTCAACCTTAAATGTATGGTTTTATAAGCATATGCATGTGTGTGTGTGCCTCAGTGTGTATGTGTGTTTGAGAGACAGAAATCTTTATAAGAGCTTCATTATGGGCTTGCTGTTTAAAGAAAGAAATAGTTTTTGTCTTTCTGCTCTAATTCTTACAATGCTATGGATAGATCAGATCAATTACGTTACCAAAATTTTACTGGTCTTTCCATTAGGGAACTCTTTCAAGCTTTCTGCATTCTCACTTTGTTTTATTATTATTATTATTTAAAATACTTATTTATGAAAAAGAACAATGAAAAAACTATGTCTGAAAGAATAAAGGTGATTATCTAAATAAATACATTTGATCTTACCATTCAAAGTGGTTTGCAGTAGATGGGAAAGAACAAAATAATAGCTGAGTGTAAAGTAGACCAGTCCAAATTTTCTAAAATTGTAGCATCATTGTTATTGCAAAAATCCCCTTTAAATCCTGTCTTAATAAAATAGTGAAAGAAAAATAGTTTTCCTTCTCTGCTTTGGGAGAATATTGCAGCTCAGGTGTAAGTGAGAGAGCTTAAAACCTATCATAATGGTGTGGTCATGGTAGAGAGGCTTGCCTAAGATTCTTTATTCATACCAGCATGTGCATGACTGATAGCAGCTTAGAGAAATATCACTTCTGGCATTTATGTGCAATAGAAAAGAAAGTCTTATCATCAAAGACCATTCAGGTCTCTTATTGAAGTCATTAACCTCTAAAAGGAGAAACAATTTTAGATGTTTGGTTGTTGTGTTTTTGATATTGTGCCAGTCCTGCCTTGAATTCACACTTCTATGAAGGTCTAATCTATAGCATCATTATATTTTTGAGTAAAGGTTTATTACTCTGGGTTTGGTTAGAAAACCACAACCTCACTAAAGATTGAGATAATGAAGTATTTTCATTTAGAAGGGGCTTATGGGACTGTGGGAAGGGGGGTGTGGCGGGGGAATTAGGGAATAGAGGGGTGGTGATGGAGGTCTGTCACTGATGACTTCAGCCTGGGGCATGGAACAAAAGGTCTCCATTGCTGACTGGGAAACTGCTGCAATTCTCAAGTCTCAGTCTTCAACAGAAAAGTAGGAAATCAGGGAGAAGTCAGAGAAGCCCCAGTGTATAGCCACCACGTTCTATTGAGGGCATTACAACTTCTTCCAAATGTGCCCAAGTTCCTCTTATTGTTAAATTCTAACCTGGAAGCTTACTGGGAAATGCAGTCCCTGGCTTCTCTGCAATGTGGAAGAGTCATTAGGAGTGTGTGCTATAGTATGCAGAGTGAGCAACTAATGATCCAACAAATGCATACTACATTGTAAGCAGGACTTGACATTTGCTATTTGATATTTGCTATTCAATGATAAATACAGTGAAATTCATTTTATGGTAAGAAAGTGAAAATTTCAACTATACATTAAATTTGGCATAGCCTCTAATCACATTCTGAATATTTTGAAATAGAATGGCTAATGAAGAAAAATATTATCCTTTCTTCACCCTGCAAAAAGTCAAACACACATGAGCCTAGTACACTGAATAGCACGACACTGAAAAATATCACTTATCTAACAAAAGTTGTTTTATAAATCATCTTGACACATTTAAATATATCAACTTTTCATTTGGTTAGATTAATTATATGATGAAACTAGATTGGTTTTGCTTACTACTAAATATATTCTGGTAAGAACGCATGTAAGTGTTTGCTCTTCTAGAAAATCCAATTAAAATGCTATTTCTGATTCTAAAACTTTTATGTATATGTATAGTGTATGTACATATGTATAGACACACATATATGTATAGAGACCAGTGTGTGAGTGGATGTGTGTATAAATATATTTATATATATTTAAAGCTGACAATGTGTTTTTCCAAATTGCTAGCTAATCATAGCAATGGCTTTTTATTTATAGCAGTTCAACTTCTTTAATAAACACTGTTATTATGTATAATCCTGAGCCAGTCTAATACCCTAAACTAGTCAATATATAATATTTTTAATACTCTCGGTATTCCCAGTAGGAGAAGAGCCATGCTTTTCCTATAAAAATTCTGCCTTTTGGGCATCAAGTTTTTTCAGCTTTAAATAAGACAAAATTGATTTTGTTGCAGCAGCCTAGCTTTTTGTGGACCTATGTTAGGATACATTTTTTAATTAAATGTCAAATCCAGCCTGGCACTGGAAACACAGTGCATACTTGATGTTTGAGGAAAAGCTGTCAGCTTGTCTCTCCCTGTCAAATTGCCAGCTGCCTTGTAGTGATTAGTTTAGGCTAAGGGATCACTTTTGGGCAGAACTTCATATCACAAATGGCTGAATACTGTGTGAATTGGGGGAAAATGTGAGACAACCTATTTGTCTTTGGAAGATTTAATTTTATATTTTTAATTATTTAAGTTTGTTTTGGGTACTTTTCTCGTAGATGTAACAGTAAATCAAAAATCCCATTCAGAGTAAGGCATTAAAAGGAAAGTTGAAATCCTTCTAAGTAGAAATTAGTATGAACTTTACTTAGTATCTGGTGCTATATAGTTGGAATAGAAAATTCTTATTCTATTTGCCTTGGCAATATTTTATACTAGTACATTTTACGTCTTGAAAAATCCAAGCCAGAAAGCAATTGGTAGTCAAGATATTTGAACCCTGTCTCAGTTCTTTAGAATAACTCACCCACTGTGTTGATGATATTTTTGCAAAATTGTGCAATCCTCTAATAAATTAGAAAGCAGAAACAATCACCAAGATAATTAAGGCCTCCCACTTCCCCCAAAACAAATAAACCAAAAGAAAAGAGAGAAAACTTTACTGGCGTTTTTCCTACTTAGGTATCCAAATGAGAATAGACACAGCTCCCACTACTAGGACAGCTAGGGAAAAAGCAGGATTTGAGACTAAAACAAGCAACAAAGATGAATGGGAATTTGTTCACCAAGCTGATGTCCAGCTGCAGTGTTGGAGGCGTACTTTAGTGGCAGCAACAGTGTCCAGGGCAGTACTGGGGTCTTAGTTTTGTTTTGTTTTCTTTTTGTAAAAGGAGTTAATATCCAAAATTAATTTTTTTTATGGAAAAATAATTGATTAAACATATTTGTGGGATACAGAGTTGAATATCAAAACCTGCATATAATGTGCCATCATCAAATCAGGATAATTAGCATCTTCATCATTACAAAACTTAATCATTCCTTGTATCCATTAACCAATATCTTGTTGACCCCTCTTACCTTCCTCCTTTCCCACCTCTAGTAACCACAGTTCTGTTTTCTCTTTCTGAAAGTTCAATGCATTATTGTGATTCCTCTTTCCTCCCTCCCTCCCTCCTTCCTTCTTTCCTTCCTTCCTTCTTTTTCTTTTGCAACCACTTATGACCAAGGATATATGGTATTTCTCTTCCTGTACCCGGCTTGCTTCATTAACATAATTTTTAACAAGCTCATTCTGTAACAGCAAATGGCAGAATGTCATAAATTTTTATGGCTAAGTAGTATTCCATTGTTTATGTATACAATATTTTCCTTATCCAGTCATTCATCAATGGCCATTTAGGTTGGTTCCATATCTTAGCTATTGCAAATAGAGCTGTGATGAACATGGAAGTGCAGGTTTCTCTTCGACATAATGATTTCTATTACTTTGGGTATATACCCAGCAGTGGGATTGCTGGATCACATGGCAGTTTTATCTGTAGTTGTTTGAGAAAACTCCATATTGTTTCCCATAATGGCTATACTATTATACAGTCCCACCAACAGTATAGGAGGGTTCCCATTTCTCTGCATCCTCACCAGCATTTGTTAATCTCTGTCTTTTCCTAATAACTAGTCTAAACAGAGTGAGATAATACTTTAATATAGTTTTGATTTACATTTCCTTGATGATTAGTGATGTTGAGCATTTTTTCATATACTTGTTGGTTATTCATATATCTTCTTTTAAGAAATGTCTATTCAGCTCTTTTACTTATTTTTTAATTGGATTATTTGATTTTTTACTGTTCAGTTGATTGAGTTCTTTGTATAATCTGGATATTAGTCCCTTAGTCAGATTATAGTCAGATGTATAGTTTGCAAATATTTTCTCCCATACTGTAGGTTGTCTTCTCACTCTGTTGATTGTTTCCTTTGGTGTACAGAAGCTTTTTAGTTTGATATGATCCTATTTGTTTATTTTTTCTTTTTTTGCCTGTGCTTTTGAGGTCTTATTCATAAAGTTTTTGCCCAGTCTTACATCCTGAAGTGTTTCCCTTATATTGTCTTCTAGGTTTTTATAGCTTAAGATCTTGTATTTCAGTCTTTAATCCATTTTGAATTGATTTTGGTATACGGCAAGATGTATGGGCAGAGTTTCATTCTTCTACACACAGATATCCAGTTTCCCCAGCACCATTTGATGAAGAGGCTGTCCTTTATCCAATGTATGTTCTTGTCACCTTTTTCAAAGATCAGTTGGCTGCAAGTAGGTGTCTTGATTTCTGGGTTCTCTAATCTGTTCCATTGGTCCACTGCTTTTATACCAGTACCAGGCTGTTTTGGTTACTATAGCTTTGTAGTATAATTTGAAAACAGGTAGAGTAATGCCTCTGGCTTTATTTTTTATTTTAGTTTTACTCTGGATTTCTATTTAGGGTCTTTTTTTGTTCCATATGAATATTAGGATTTTTTTTCCTCTTTTTGCTAAGAATTTCATTGGTATTGTGATAGGGATTGATTGAGTTTGTAGATCACTTTGGGTAGAATGGACGGATTCAGGACTTTAATTCTTCCAATCCATGAACATGGAATATCTTTTCAACTTTTGGTGTCATTAATTTTTTTCAGCTGTTTTTTCTAGTTCTCATAGTACAGATCTTTCACCTCCTTGATTAAATTTGTGGTTAGGTATTTTATTCTTTGGAAGTTATTATAAATGGGCTTGTATTCTTTATTTCTTTTTCTACTTGTTTGTTGTTGTGTATAAAAATGCTACTGATTTTTGTGGTTTAATTGTACCCTGCAACTTCACAGAATTTGTTTCTCAGCTCTAGGATTTTTTTGGTAGAGTTTTTAGATTTTTCTATATGTAAGATCATGCCATCTGCAAACAGGGACAGTTTACTTCATCTTTTCCAATTTGTATGTCCTTTCTTTCTTTCTGTTGCCTGATTGCTTTGGATATTCCATATTAGGTAAAATTTGAAATTGAAATACTTCCAATATTAGGTAAATAGGAGTGGTAAGAATGAACATCCTCATCTTGTTCTTAAAGGAATATTTTTCAGGTTTTCCCCATTCAACATAATGTTGGTGGTGAATTTATCATATATAGTTTTATTTTGTTGAAGTACCTAATTGTTGAGAGTCTTTATCATAAAGGGATGTTGACTCTTTTCAAATGCTTTTTCTGCATCTATTGAGATAATCATATGGTTTTTATCCTTGATTTTATTGATGTGGTGTATCACATTTATTGATTTGCTTATGTTGTACCATCCTTGCATCCCTTGGATGAATCCCACTTGATCATGTGTATAATCTTTTTGATGTGCTGTTGTTCTGTTTGCTAATATTGAAACATAATTGGTAATACATATTTGTTGAGTACAGAGTTGACTATCAATATTTGTGTACAATATGTGATGATCTATTCAGAGTTATTCGAATATTCATCATTACAAAACATAATTGTTCTTTGGTTCCATCACCCAACTTCACCCTAGCCCCACTTCCCCTTCCCTTTCCTCTCTTGTAATAACCACAGTTCTGTTCTCTCCTCTGAAAGTTCAACAGGTAATTGTGGTCTTTCTCTCTCTCTCTTCTTAACTCCCATTTAAGACTGAGGATATGGGGTATTTTTCTTTCTGTGCCTGGCTTATTTCTCTTAACATAATTTTCTCCAAGCTCATCCATATTACTGTTATTAGCAGAATTTCATTTTTTTAT
Organism: Cynocephalus volans; assembly: GCF_027409185.1. NCBI lineage: Eukaryota > Metazoa > Chordata > Mammalia > Dermoptera > Cynocephalidae > Cynocephalus > Cynocephalus volans. The sequence goes on along the minus strand of NC_084468.1, from coordinate 103,121,959 downwards.
GGCCAAGTATTATTCTATTGCATATATATATGCAATATAGAGATTTCACACTAGAATTCACTGTATAATGATGATATTCTAATAACTATCGAATTCAAGATTTCTCTTCTCTTTCAGAACCTATATATGCAACTCTTTTTTGGTCATCTCTATTTTGATGTCTTGAGATTATCTCAAATTTACCCCGTCTAATGAATTTTATTTAAAAAAAAAGATATCTCTTTTCTGCTGTATTCTTTATTTCAGTGAATGGCATTACCAGTTGCTATTAAATGAGTGTAATTCATCTGTAACCCTATTTTATCTATCTATCCATATTAAAAAGCAAAAGTCATTTTCAGAGAATCACTTTTTATTTTAGTTTTAACAGATTTATTGAGATATAATTCACATACCTTACAATTCACCCATTTAGTGTTCAATTCAATGGATTTTAGCATAGTGACAGAGTTGTGTATCCATCACCATAATAAATTTAGAACATTTTTACTACCCCCAAAATAAGCCTCATACCAATGAGCTGTCACCCACCCATTCACCTTTTTACCACAGCTCTAAGCAACCACAGACCGACTTTTTTTGTCTATAGGTTAGTCTACTCTACACATTTCTTATCAATAAAATCATACAATTTATGGTCCTTTGTGACTAGCTTCTTTAACTTAGCTTAATATTTTCAGTGTCAATCCATGTAGCATGTATCACTACTTGATTACTTTTTTATGGTCAAATAAGTTATTATATGGCAGTATCACATCTCGTTTATCTATTCATTGATTCATGGACATTTGGGTTGCTTCCACATTTTGACTGTTGAAAATAATGTTTCTAAAATTATTCATGTACAAGTTTCTGTGCGGAAAAATGTTTTTTAAAATTTTTCTTGGGCATATACCTAAAGGTGGAATTGCAGAATCATATGGTAGTTCTATATCTGATCATTTGAGGAACAGCCAGATGTTTTTCCAAAGCAACTGCAACATTTTACATTCCTAAGCAATGTGAGTGTTAGAATTTCTCCACATTCTCCTAATACTTGTTATTTTTTTTAAATCTTTTAGATTATAGTCATTTTATAGGGTGTGAAGTAGTGTCTCATTTGGTTTTGATTTGCATTTGCTTGATGGCTAATGATGCTCAGCATATTTTCATGTGCTTGTTTGTCATTCGTATATCTACTATGGAGAAATGTCTATTCAGATCCTTTGGCCCTTTTAAAAATTGGTTCATGTGTCTTCTTATTATTGGGTTGTCATAATTCTCTCTCTATATATATTCCAGATGCAAGTACTTGTTGTATAAATTGGCCAAAGATGGTCTCTGTATATTGGTTCTTAGATTTCTTCACTGCAGGCTGAGAGCCATTAACTCAAAGGTCCATTGGTGCCAACTCAAATTTTTGAACATTAATTATTTTTAAAATAGCCCAAAGAAGCTGATTTTTAACCATTTAGAGACTACCTGCTTTGCATTTCCCATGAAACCTCACACACATCTTCAAATGAAAAACAAAATAAGCCTGAGCTTTAAAGACACCAAGCTGCTGCTGTATTTTTGAGTTGTCTGCCCCAGAGGTTTCCCTGTGAGGGACCAGAAGTTCCCTTGACCTCTGTGCTTCTGAGTAGTGAACCCCACACCATAGCCCACACAGCCCAATAACGCTGTGTGTGCTACTGCCACCTGAATGATGGTCACCTTTTTCTTTGATCAGATACAGGATTTACAAAAACGTTTTCCCATAATGTGACTTGTCTTTTTATTTTCTTGATAGTGTCCTTTGAAACACAAAAGTTTTTATTTTGGTGATATCCAGTTTATTTTTTCTTTTCTTTCTTGTGTTTTTGGTGTCATATCTAAGAAACCATTGCCTAATCCAAGAATATAACATTTATATGTTTTCTTCTAAAAGTTTTATCATTTTACCTCTTACATGTAGGTCTTCGATACATTTTTTTAAAAATTATTTTTTTATTATTTTATTTTATTTTTATTTTTTTATTTTTATTTTTTTTTAATTTTATTTTGTTGATATACACTGTGGCTGATTATTGCTCCCCATCACCAAAACCTCCCTCCCTTCTCCCCCCCTCCCCCCCAACAATGTCCTTTCTGTTTGCTTGTCGTATCAACTTCAAGTAATTGTGGTTGTTATATCTTCTCCCCCGCCCCCGTTTTTTTTTTTTTTTTGTATGTGTGTGTGTGTGTGTGTGTGTGTGTGAATTTATATATTAATTTTTAGCTCCCACCAATAAGTGAGAACATGTGGTATTTCTCTTTCTGTGCCTGACTTCGATACATTTTGAGTTAAATTTTGTATGTGGTATGAAGTAGGTGAACTTCATTCTTTGCATATGGCTATCCAATTGTAGCAGGACTACATGTTGAAAAGATGACGATATTTTTAAAACACTCCCTCTTATTTTGTATTTTTTGTATTGTATTCTTTCTCCTATTCTCATTTCTATTGCCTTAGTTCATATCACCACTTTTTCCCCTGAATTGGTATGGAACAATCCTTTAATTAACTGATATTTTTTTCATTTTCTCCAATCTATTTTCGGTATAACAGCCAATGATTTTCTCAAGTAAGAATTTGATTGTGTCCTTCTCTTGCTTAAAACCTTTCAATTAAGTTTCACTGATTTTGGATAAAGTGTAAATGTCCTAGCATGGCACACAAGTTTTATTTTTTCTCTCACACTTTCCCTTTATGCTACAGCTATATTCCTAGTATTCCAAGTGCATCCCTCTCCATTCTGTGCTTTTTCATATGCTGTCCCCTCTTCCTGGAAAATTCTCAATCAGCGTCCTTTAGTTCTAGCTTTCACATCAGTTCTCTGAGAAAGTCTTTCTTAAACAACATAAGACAGGGTTGGTCTCTCCCATGTATTTGGACCTTGTCCCAATCATGGTGCTTATTATAGTATGTTATAATTGCCTGATGATTGTCTTTCCTCCTCTAGTTGTAGATTCACTGAATTGAAGGACTGCCTTTTACACCATAATTGCTGTGTTGAATTACTTTCTTACATTAAACAAAGTCAGTAAGAAAATACAATTTGAATATTTGAGTCCAATTTTGAAAAGGCTGACCTTGACTGCTGTAGGAGAAAGAGTATGGGTTATTTAGTGAAGAATAAGATTACTACCCTTAAGCAGTTTACTGTGCAATTGGCCATGCTAGATGTAAACCCAGGAAGTACCTACCGCAACCCATTTACGTATTTCCAAGAGTGCATTATAGAAAAATTTTTCTGTAGTTCTCTGGAATATATAATTTTAAACTTCTCAGAAATTGCGTTACTGGTTTCTCCTTTAAAATTCTAAATGTTTGCTTCCTTGGATGTTTATTATGCTATTTCCATGAAAATAAAATCTAATACACCTAGTATGGAAAACATACTGTGTACAAAAGGACACATTTAGTAATAGCAGGGCTGGGGATAGCTTAAATATCTATAAATCTGTTATATATTTGGGAAAGTGGATGGCAAAATAATTATTTTGAGCTACTGGATAGTAATAAATAAAACAAAATTGAATATAATCATTATGAATGTTTCATTTTAATTTATTTCTTTTCTAATGTTTAAAAGCAGATAAACTTTTCACATTTCCAAAATTTTTCTCCTAGTTGGTAAAATATAGATACCTCAAAAGCTGTGGATATAATAGAGGTTGTAGTCAATCTCAATTGCAGTATTAGATAATTAGATCTCATGATTCTTTACTGTGTGGATTAACATTCAGCTAAGCCTTATATTACAGACTGGTTGTTTTTCTTTTACTTTAATCATTTTATGCCAGAGGGTGGAAATTAACCAGAAATTGAATGATGGTGAAACCTTAATAGCTTTAGTAGTTTAAAGCTACTCTAATAATTATACAGAGGAGGTTCTCTGAAAAAAAAAATCCATTGTTTACAAAATCATAATTGTTGCAAGACATTTCTTTCTTATGAGTTCTCCAATATTGCAAAGACATTTAACACAGGCATACACATATGCGAAATACTGACACAACCAGGGTATTTTACTTCTCTTTTAGTATTCTCAAACTAAGAACAAATAATTTAAGTTGTTTTTGAATTAGTATTGAAGCTGCTATTTCCTGTAAAATAACTCACAACTATATGCCAACTATCTTCCTTTAGAGAAATAATTAGCATGATTGTAAAGAAGCAGTAATGTCATATTTAGGAAAAGGCATGAGTAATACCATTCTCTATGCTTACATATAGTACACATAGGCTTTGAGAAGGCAAGTGTTTTCCTTCATAACAACCTTAAGAACAAATTTAAATAAATAGTATTTCCTCAAGAAGCAAAACTAATCTGCAGAAATTTTACAAAATTCATGTTGCTAGCCAACAGCACAGTACATATAAAATGATGCTGAATGAGTTGGAGGTCTTCTTGATACCAGAGCCCAGTGGAGAGCTAGTTGGCACATTGATATACATTTCCTTGCCACAACCTATTACTGCTTTATACTTCTCCTTGACCCAGTGACTATTTCCTCTCTCCAAAGACTACAACTTGAGATCAGCTGTATCTCTTTTATAATTTTATAATATCACATTCCAAAGAATGACTCAGATGAGGGGACTATTAAAGAAAGGTATTCATATAAAAAGTCTGCTGCCGAAAGATAATAAATGATATAATAAATCAAGAGATCCCACAATTAACCCCAATAGATTTCAGGATGTTTCAGACACAGAATAGAAATACAGATAGAAAGAGAGAGAGACAGACAGCTATCTAGAAATATTCCATTTCTAATTTTCAAATATTTTCATGATGTAATCCACACAAGCATAGTTTAAAATATAACTCTGCCTTAAAAGGATGAAAATATGAGCCACAGACTGGTAGAAAATATTTGCAAATCACATATCTAGTAAAGGACTTGTATCCAGAATATATAAAGAACTTTCAAAGCTCAATAATAAGAAAACAAATAAATTAATACAAAAACTAATGAATGATGTGTGTGACACTTAAAGAAGATTAACAGATATCAAATAAACACATAAAAAGATGCACATTCATTAGCCATTAGGGATATGCAAATTTTGAAAAATAAGATACTAGTGCACTCTTATTAGAACGTCTAAAATTGAAGAGATTGACTGTACCAAGTATAAGCAAAGATATGGAATAACTTTAATTCTCATGCACTGCTGCTGGAAATAGAAAATGATACAACCATTTGGCAAAATAGTTTGGCCATTGCTAAATAATTTAATGGATACACAGTATATGACTCAGCCATTCTACTCTTAGGTATTTATCTAAGAGAAATGAATGCATATGTGCATATTAAAGACTTATACATGAATGTTTATAGCAGCTTTATTTGTAATAGTCAAAGAAAAGTGAATGAATGTTGTAGCTCTTTTTGAATTTGTCTGGCATGTCAGGTTTTCTGGTCTTTACTAGAAACTACCTCTTCCCTGTGCAAAAATAAAAAAAACCAAAAAACAAAAAACAAGCGAAAGATTAAACAAATTTTGGTACATCCATACAATGCAATATAAGAAAATGAACATGGATGCATGCATGCAACATGGATGGATATCAAAATCACTATGCTGAGTGAAATAAGTTACACAGAAGTTAAACACACACACAAAGAATACATACTGTGTGATTTCACTATATATAATTCTAGAAAACAAAAATTAATATAGTATAGTAACAGAGAGGAGATCAATATTTTCCTAGAGATGTAGCAAGATTGGAGAGGAGGGCAAGAAAAGGAGGAGAAAGGATTACAAAAGAAAATTTAAAGAGTGATGAGGAAAATTTCCTGAGGGAATTTTAAGAGTTATGGATATATATATACATATATATGTGGATGTATGTATATATATATATACACACACACATGATATACACATACATACATATATATCAACTTTGATGAAGTGTTTATACATGTAATTGGTCCATTTTATATTAGGTAGTTATACATATGTTATGTGTATGTATTTATATATATTTGTGTGTATACAATCTTGATTGTATAGAACGCTTAACAAGTTGTCATATTGTATGCTTTTACAATTATGCATTTTATTCTTTATCAGAAATATAGTTCTACCTACAGGTTAATTGAATAGTCTTTTCATAGTTTTCAAAATGTTTTCCATATAATATCTTTTTAGTGGATGTTGTTTTAATTAGTGAGTTCAATTTTTCATTTGTAAAAATATTTCTCCAGGCCTTATCAAGAAGAGGATCAATTATTCTTCTGGGAATTTTATTAGTGGTTTAGCTACTCAATAGTTTAATTTCAGAAGCTTGGCGATTCCCTGGAGTTTTCTTACTCTCTCCAGATCAGGGATTGGCAAACTGTTTCTGTAAAGGGCTGGGTGGCAAATGTTTAGGTTTTGCAGGTCACCTAAGTTTTCAGCTCCATTCTTTTCCCCTTCCTCTCTTCCTCCTCCTCCTCTACAACTCTCTAGAATTGCACAAACTGTTCTTAGCTCCTTGACAATTCAAAAAGAGGCCACAAGCTGGATTGGCTTGCAGGCCATGGTATGCTAAGCCTTACTCTAGGAACAGGGCTCCCACACTGAAAAGTTTAGTGGGACTGTTCTTCCTGTTGGCACTCCCCCGTCCTGTATGTCTGTACATGGTGACTCTCTTTCCCATCAGCAGCTGTTCTTCTGGACAGCTGCTGCACTCTGGGTGGCTGGAGAGCTCCGTTTATTCCTTTGTCCCGCCCAGCCACTTCTATTCACACTTTTCTGAGAAACTCACTTGGGGCAACACCCAACCACATCTGCCTCTTACTTCTGAACTAGTTGAACTTTTGCTGAAGCCTCCTATTAAATGTTACATGGATAAGAGCTGTTCACCTTTGCAGACTCAAATACTATATTATTCTGTACTTGCTGTCTGGTTGCCACTTGACTATTCGTTTCTAGATGGCTTCCTGACCTCGTGCTAAATCTGATTTTTTTAGCTGTTATTGTCATGTAATTACCAAAGTCCATTTGGATCTTGTTTATCCAGTACTTAGCATATTATTAATCATTTATGACACGAGAGTTCATTTTTCAACTGAAAGTGGGAAAATTACTATCTCCAGTTTTATGCTCTTTTATGTGAATAACACAGAAATGCTTAGACGCTAAAAATTTATTATTATTTTTGTTCAGTTCATCCAGAGCCTCTTACCTGCAGGCAGAGTATGCACTTGCCAGTAGGGAGAATGGGTTGGAGCAGGTTAAAATAACAGTCATATTACAACTGGAGCCGCAATTCCCTGTGGCCTTCATGTGCTGTTGTTGAAATTTGAATATTATCCAAGAAAACTCCCATTTGTCAACCCACTTGCTATTTGTTTGCCTTATTTTTGACCTACCACACACCCATATAATTTAGTAGGTATGTCATATATAACTGAACCCCTATTATAGACAGCAGTTGCTATTTTACCTGGAGTTTCTACATGCTCTTGAAATTAGTGGATAGAGCAATACGGAATGGTGCAGAGAATAAACATTTTACATAGCACCTCAAAATAACAGGATGAACTTTGCTACATTTGTAAGTCTATACAGCTAAAGAAAAGATTAGCAAGTGTATATATTATAGGCATATATGTCCTTAATATTGAAAAGAAAAGCACAAAATCCTGGTGGTTTTGCTTCTGGTGCCATTTTCATCTAGATCAGTTTGTCTGATTTTTCTTGTTATGATTCTTCAGCCCCAGACACAATGAATCACCTAAATATGGAAGGAAATCATTGTGACTGTTCAAGTACAATATGTTATTGATTCCTTAACCACTAACTTCTTGTTCTCTATTTAAAATAAACGCAGGAGCACAGCAAGTGACATATTCAATTTGACTATTAATTTTTCTTTCTGTAGCAGAGACCTGTCTTCTATAGTGAGTATCTTTCAAAGTTTAAGCTGGGAATAGGTTTCAAAGGATTTCTTTAGCATAAGATAACGGAGGCAAACACTGATTACGTGAAAACTACACACGCTAAAATGTTGTACTCGAATGAAGAAAACAGTGAGTACATGCAAGATTTTTAAAAACGTATCTAGATGTTATTAAATTAAAGGGTTACCAATTTTAAATGTAAACATATCTGAGCCATTTATAAACATTATTGCTTATCACTTTGGGTAGTATGGACATTTTCACTATGTTGATTCTCCCAATCCAAGAGCATGGGATATCTTTCCATCTTCTTGTATCCTCTCTAATTTCTCTCAGCAGTGGTTTGTAGTTCTCATTATAGAGATTTTTCACCTCCTTGGTTAACTCAATTCCTAAGTATTTTATTTTTTTGGTGGCTATTGTAAATGGGCAGGCTTTCTTGATTTCTCGTTCTGCATGTTCACTATTGGAGAAAAGAAATGCTACTGATTTTTGTGTGTTGATTTTGTATCCTGCTACTGTGCTGAAATCATTTATCAATTCCAACAGTTTTTTTGTAGAGGTTTTAGGCTGTTCGGTATATAGGATCATGTCATCTGCAAACAGGGACAGTTTGACTTCATCTTTTCCAATCTGGATGCCCTTTATTTCCTTCTCTTCTCTGATTGCTCTGGCTAGTACTTCCAACACTATGTTGAATAGGAGTGGTGAGAGTGGGCATCCTTGTCTAGTTCCTGTTCTTAAAGGAAAAGCTTTCAGCTTTTCCCCATTCAGGATGATATTGGCAGTGGGTTTGGCATATATGGCTTTAATTATGTTGAGATATTTTCCCTGTATACCTAACTTATAGAGGGTCTTTGTCAGAAATGAGTGCTGAACTTTATCAAATGCTTTTTCAGCATCTATAGAGATGATCATATGGCCCTTGTGTTTGAGTTTATTAATATGGTGTATCGCATTTATTGATTTGCGTATGTTGAACCAACCTTGCATCCCTGGGATGAACCCCACTTGATCGTGATGAATAATTTTTCGTATGTGTTGCTGTATTCTGTTTGCTAGTATTTTAGTGAGGATTTTTGCATCTATATTCATCAAGGATATCAGCCTGTAGTTTTCTTTTTTGGTTATATCTTTACCTGGTTTTGGTATCAGGATGATGCTTGCTTCATAGAATGAGTTTGGGAGATTTGCGTCCGTTTCAATCTTTTGGAATAGTTTGTAAAGAATCGGTGTCAATTCCTCTTTGAATGTTTGGTAAAATTCTGCTGTGAATCCATCTGGTCCTGGGCTTTTCTTTGTTGGGAGCCTTCTGATAACAGCTTCAATCTCCTTTATTGTTATTGGTCTGTTCAAATTTTCTACGTCTTCACGGTTCAGTTTTGGGAGTTTGTGTGTGTCCAGAAATTTATCCATTTCCTACAGATTTTCAAATTTGTTGGCGTATAGTTGTTTATAGTTGTCTCGAATGATTCCTTGTATTTCAGATGAATCAGTTGTAATATTGCCTTTTTCATTTCTAATTTTGGTTATTTGAGTCTTCTCTCTCCTTTTTTTTGTTAGCCATGCTAATGGTTTGTCAATTTTATTTATCTTTTCGAAAAACCAACTTTTTGATTCGTTGATCTTTTGAATTGTTTTTTGGTTTTCAATTTCATTCAGTTCTGCTCTGATCTTAATGATTTCTTTCCGTCTGCTAACTTTAGGTTTGGATTGTTCTTGTTTTTCTAGTTCTTTAAGGTGAAGTGTTAGGTTGTTCACTTGCCATCTTTCCATTCTTCTGAAGTGAGCGTTTAATGCGATAAATTTTCCCCTCAACACTGCTTTTGCTGAGCAAAAAAAATAAAGTTGGAGGCATAACACTACCTGACTTTAAGCTATACTACAAAGCTATAATAACCAAAACAGTATGGTACTGGCATAAAAACAGACACACTGACCAATGGAATAGAATAGAGAATCCAGAAATCAACCCACACACTTACTGCCATCTGATCTTTGACAAATGCACCAAGCCTATTCACTGGGGAAAGGACTTCCTCTTCAGCAAATGGTGCTGGGATAACTGGATATCCATATGCAGGAGAATGAAACTAGATCCATACCTCTCACCGTATACTAAAATCAACTCAAAATGGATGAAGGATTTAAATATACACCCTGAGACAATAAAACTTCTTAAAGAAAACATAGGAGAAACACTTCAGGAAATAGGACTGGACACAGACTTCATGAACACGACCCCAAAAGCACGGGCAACCAAAGGAAAAATAAACAAATGGGATTATATCAAACTAAAAAGCTTCTGCACAGCCAAAGAAACAATTAAAAGAGTTAAAAGACAACCAACAGAGTGGGAGAAAATATTTGCAAAATATACATCTGACAAAGGATTAATATCCAGAATATACAAGGAACTCAAACAAGTTTACAAGAAGAAAACAAGCAACCCAATTAAAAAATGGGCAAAAGAGCTAAGCAGGCATTTCTCTAAGGAAGATATACAAATGGCCAACAGACATATGAAAAAATGTTCAACATCACTCACCATCCGGGAAATGCAAATCAGCACCGCACTCTACCGAGTGAGCCACGGGCCGGCCTGGGAAATGCAAATCAAAACCACACTGAGATACCATCTAACCCCAGTTAGGATGGCTAAAATCCAAAAGACCCTGAATGATAAATGCTGGCGAGGTTGCGGAGAAAAAGGAACTCTCATACGTTGTCGGCAGGACTGCAAAACGGTGCAGCCTCTATGAAAAATGGTATGGAGGTTCCTCAAACAATTGCAGATAGATCTAGCATATGACCCAGCTATCCCACTGTTGGGAATATACCCAGAGGAATGGAAATCATCAAGTCGAAGGTATACCTGTTCCCCAATGTTCATCGCAGCACTCTTTACAATAGCCAAGAGTTGGAACCAGCCCAAATGCCCATCATCAGATGAGTGGATACGGAAAATGTGGTACATCTACACAATGGAATACTACTCAGCTATAAAAACGAATGAAATACTGCCATTTGCAACAACATGGATGGACCTTGAGAGAATTATATTAAGTGAAACAAGTCAGGCACAGAAAGAGAAATACCACATGTTCTCACTTATTGGTGGGAGCTAAAAATTAATATATAAATTCACACACACACACACACACACAAACTGCGGGGGGGGGGGAAGAAGATATAACAACCACAACTACTTGAAGTTGATACAACAAGCAAACAGAAAGGACATTATTGGGGGCGAGTGGGGGAGGGAGAAGGGAGGGAGGTTTTGGTGATGGGGAGCAATAATCAGCCACAATGTATATCGACAAAATAAAACTTAAAAAAAAAAAAATATTGGAGGAAAACACACAAAAAAATTAGCCTAAAATAAAGCTATACTGATAATGAAAGAAATCACTGAAAAAGGAAGAAATTTGAAAATTAGAAGAAATATATCCTACAGAACTAATAAAATAGAAGAAAAGTAACCAAAATTGATATTTAATTTGGACAGAGGCCAGTGATTAGACTTGCAAACTTTTCTCATACCCCACACATTCCTCCTATTCCATACGGTTAAAAAAAAAAAAAAAAAAGATCAGATCATAGGGATGAACATTTCAGTATAGGAATAATATACCTATAATTCTTGAAACCCATTTACTTACAATCAATTTAATATTTGTTACTTTTTTAGGAGTTTGATCATTATTCTTATTAAGTGTTATGGCAATAGAAGTTTCAATAAAACTTACATTTATGTAAATAAAATGGGATACAAATATTCAAAGCTGATATTGCCAAATATGATGTGCTATAGTTATATATTTACATGTATGTATAATACATATATATATGCAAACATATGCAATATACATATATTATATATATATAAGAATATCCACGTTCACTTTAGTAATCTAGTATGAATATGAATGGAAGTAAGGGTCACTTCTAATATATTTTTAAATGATAAAAATACATTCAAAATGTTTTGAGTTGTCAATCAACAATAATATTTAGATACTCAGACTCTATAAAATGTAGTGCAATAAGAATTTTAACATAATGCTATGAAATTTCAGAATTCATTTGGAAGTTTTAGTTTGTCATGTTATACTCATGGAAATGTATATAGCTTGGAAGCACTGAGTTGGTTTTTTGCTTCTTGGTTCAGGTTTTAAATGAAACTTTTTTTTAAAGTCACAAATTGTGTTTACTGCCAGGAATGGACATGATTAGGGTAGAAAAGTAGAAACTTCAATTTCAAAACTGAGATCTAAATGTATCTGAGAATCTAATGAACACTTAGAAATCCATTAGATTATGAAACTTTGTTAAAAGTAGGAAAAAAGATGTGAGATTATTAGGCCAAGAGGCACACAAAACAACAAAAGACAACTTTGTATTAAGGTAGTGGTCTGATGATTATTTGCAAAATTTTTCAATATCTGATGCAGATGTGACTGGAGGTAGCATTCACCGAAACTCAGTTTCTTGACATTCTTATGAATATTAGTGTAATTTTTCTATAGAAGATGGTATACATATACCTAGACTTTGGCACTATGGGGGCTAAGTACAAGATAATGTTATAAAATTTCTTTATTTTTTTAGTGGTTTTAGAGATAAAAGGAGCCAAACAGAAATTAATTTGTTTTTCAAATTAATTAAATTAATTAATTTGATATAATGTACCTCCTTATATCATAATGGATTTTAACTTAGTTTTATTAGAGGATATAAAATTGAAGGAATTCAGTTACACGCAGACTGGTATATTAAACTTCTATATTAGATTCACATACCGATTTGGAATGTGCTGACAATTTCAATGGCCCCAGAAAAAATTCTGTCTTTGAAATCTTTGCTTGGGTCCTGTGTTTTCATTTTTTTTTGCAGTTAAGATATTTTTTGTTGAGGAAAAGGAATCCAGTGTTTCCTCTTTATATTTGCTCTGAATAAATATTCTAACTACACAAATAAGCAGGTGATATGGATACACCTATGAAATCAAAGTTTACTGCTTTTACCAATAAAGCTTACAAAAGTGATATGACATGTGTGCACAATATTCATAATCATGTTTGTGCTGCATGATTAGAAAGATTTCAAGGTAAATCCCTATTCATCTAAAATACTCTTATAGAAAGATTTGAGTAGTGGTATAAGAATCAGTAGTTTGTAAGTGTTTTTTATTTAAACAAATTACATAAATTTTTACAAGCAATTTTTCAAATTCTTTGATGATGACCAGCAGTTCCTGCAGCGGACATACCACTTGGAGCTAACAAGTCCTGCTCATTGACTAGCTACGAGAGGTGTGTCTCTGTTTCCTACAGAGAAATGTGTGTTGCCTGTCAACATGTTCACCAAAGTAAGAAGCCAAATGGAAATACTAAGTTCCATGTTCTTTCACTATAAGAAATGGATTGTAAGAAAAAGATAATTTGCTTAGATTAAATCGAAGCAGCCCACCTGATGGTATTGGCCAAGAGGTTCCTAATACCACACTTTTAATTTTTAAATGATTTATTCTGATGGAATTTTAATACCAATCGTAAGAAATTTAATAAAATATACTAGAAATGCAGCAACATAAACAAAAATGCAAGGATATAGATCTATTAAAATTTGTGGTACTCGAATCTTCCAGATCTTGTCTAAAATAGTGAAACCTCAAGGCTTATTACAGAAAACTTTCAATTGCTTTTTAAAAATCAGAAACCTGTGTTGCGCTTTAACTTCTTCCCTGTACTCAGTCTGGCCTTGCTCCTGAAATCGTCTTTCTTCTCACTGTGTCGTCACAATTTTTATTACTTTCTGAACCTTAATATCAGTATACATTTACACTGCAATGTCACCCATCTTACAAATAAACAAACTGTAGAGTGGCAGAAGACGCCACCCCCAGATACGCCATTTTGGCATAAGGATTGTTTTGAATTAAAATTACTTCAGAAATAGCAGGTGCAAGAAGAACACTGTGACCTTCCCCTTTTTCTCCCTGAAAGTAGGAGATAAAATCCCCATAAGGAAGATGTTCTTTTTACACCGGGAGGAAACTAAAGTTCTTATTACCAGGGATGGAGAGTTGAGGCTGAGAGACATCTGTACAAAGAAACCATGTAAACTAACCCTTATCTTCCTCGTTACTTCTCCACAATTAACTTCCCTAGCACAAGCCCCACTCCCTTGTCATATTTTCACAATTTACTACTCTGTCCAACTTAGTATATAATCATTTTTCTTTAACTGCTCCTTTGGGCCTTCATTTCCTAGGAGAGCTCCCATGTCACATAAAACTTATGCTAAATAAATTTGTTGCTTTTCTCCTGTTAATCAGTCTTATGTCAATTTAATTATTAGGCCCAGCCAAAACCCCAAGAGGGTAGAGATAAAATTTTGCCTCCTGTACAAAACAAACAAACAATTATTCCTTCTTGGACTATTGCTTAATGATATGATTTTCTCTTTCTGGTTTCTCTCCTCCACCTCACAGCTTCTTTTCTTAAAGCTGCCTCTCTTCCTTGCCTCGCATCCCCGTATGTCAATTCCAACAGGGCTCCCATCTCCACAGCTACATTAAAGCTGATCTTGCTAATATCCCCAAATACCTCCATGGTGACATATCTGATTGTCACTTCTCTTTCTTCATTTTACTAGAACTCAGTACTATTGGACAGAGTTGATACCCTGTTTTTTAATCTCTTTTCTTCTGACTTCTTTGGTACTTTGTGTATCTCCTTCAGCACCAGCCATTGGCTGATTTCTTTTGTCAGTTCTTGCTTCTAGGCTTGATCTCTAAATGTTGGCGTGCCCCAAGGCTCAGTCCTAAACCTCCTCATCTTTATTTATACCTTCTTCATAGGATATCTCATCCTGTGCCTTTGTTTAAATGTAGCCTTTATGCTGATGACTCCCAAATAAAGGCTTCATCTCACCACTCCTCTGAAACTCCAACTGCCTGCTAGAATGTTTAAAAGACATCTCAAATTATACTGACCCAAACGTGATCTTGATATTTATTCCTGCCAACAAACATGTTCCTCCTCTAGTGTTCCCTGCTTGGGTAAATGTCATCACTATCCTTGTTCTATGAAGTTACGTGAGTATAATCCATCAGTTTACCTCATTTTTTTGACATCAATAACCTAAATTATATCTAGGCTTCCATCCATGTGCATTATCAAATAAAAAACAAATAGGAACTTAGGAGAGGACAGACTATTTAAAAGAATTATTGGATTAATGGGGAAAGCGCAATGGAGGAAGGGGACTATTGGAAATAGGGAATTTGCTCTGATCTTGAGCTCTCCAAGCATCTGAAGGGTTAGGTGGATGAGCTTCCTCTTTTATGGGAAGGAGTAAACAAGGATAGGCAGAATGGCATGTGGGAAATGGGATAAAAGAGTGGCATAATGGGATTGTAAGTCAGAGAATACTTCACTCTGAGGCCAGGCAGTTTTCAGGACGGGTTGTATGTTGATTCTGGCTGAAGGTGGATCAAAGTTTGGAGGCCCAGGGAAGGAGAAAATTTAACTAAAGTTTAGTTAGCAGGCGTTTTGTTCTGATTGGTCAGTGGGGACAAGCAGTTCAGTCAATTATTTATGACACAAAGTAAACTACTTTTGAGGGTGTGTATCTGGCTTTTTCATAGGTAAGTAAGACTGGTATCTGTGAGTGTTCTCTAAGTCTTAAGAGAAAGGGCACTTATTTGTCCTAAGCCATTTCACAGAACACAAACAGCTGGGAGGAATGCTTACCCATCCCTGTTTTCCAGGAGTGCAGGGCTCAACTAAAATTCAACATTGGCAGTATTGTCCCACCATCTATTCTTCATTGATTGAACAGAATTATCTTTTATAGATTATTTGTTCCATGATTCCAAGCTTTTTATGTGTTTTTAAAAAAAATTTTATTTACAATGAAATCCAAATTTCATGCCGTTATCTTCAGGGCCCCATGTGATTAGGAAGTTATCTATTTCTCTGAATTTATTCTGCAGTTCACTCCCTGTTGTGCAGTATGCTGCAAGCCCCCTGGCCTTCTGCATGTTCCTCTAACAGTCCCAGTTCTTTTCCAGCATGAGAATGTGAGCTCTGTGAAAGCAGGGACCTTGTCTGCCTAGCGTGTAGCAGGTTATATTCTCAGAGAAGGAATTTGTCTGACACTGAAACAATAAAAGTTTACTAAATGGACATTTGATATGTCAACATATTTTTCTGAGTAGTTCTCAATTTCTACTTCATTTGGTATATTTTGACAGATACTCAATTTTGAACGAGGTTCACTCACTGATTATAAAAGAATAGCAAAGCCAAACTTCTATTTTTTTGCAGAAATTATGTGACTTCTATAACCTGCATTCATTATTTTCTATAAATGTCTTTAATTTTCTGTCACTTTTTAAAAATGTGAATTACGAATTGTATGACTATACAGGGAATCATGGTAATGCCCATAATTTTTGTGTTGTGTCTATTGAGGAGTGTTCAACTATTACTCAATAGATCTGAAAAGTATATTTGCACTGCCCTTTTCCTGTGTTCTCTTCTTTCCATTTTATAATGCTCAGAATACAACAGTTTTTATCACAAATTCTCCTTCTCTTTGCTTCTTGGGTCAAAGGAAGAAAAAATATGTCATTCCAGTTCACAGTCTTTTGACTGAATTATGAATGACACCAAAAAATAAGGATGACCTTCTTTTCACTCAATTAAGTAGAAATTTGGGTATCTTATACAGTCAAAAGCAATTTTTCCATAAACAAAAGTCTACTGACTTTTGAATGGATCTGCAACATAGAGACAATTAACAATTAATGTTAAAATTTTTTTTTTCTGGTTCAAAATTCCATTTAATAGCATAATCCAAAATGCCTTATCCTTAAAGAATTCTGGATTACTGGTGTTACATAAATGTGGAATAAGGAGAAAAATGACGGGTGCCAAAATTGACTGTGTTTAAAGTGCTACTCACCTAAAGACTGGTATGATAAAAGCACAGCTGAGAGTAAAAATATTTAGTGACCTGAGAGGTTTGACACACTCAGGTTTGATTTGACCCAGTGTTGATGAAACTATTTAGAGAGTGTATAAGATTTCAGCTGTATAAGAATATAAAGTGGACAATGTTAAAATCAGGCAAGGCAAGAACATTATAGTTCCAGGAGGCCTGGCCTCTTGAGCAGAATTGCAGCCAGCACACAGGTGTATAGAGAAGACCATCCAGTCTTCAGGGTCAAGACTGGGAAACACTGAGTGGGATACCAGGTATACAAGTCAAGTGGTCCAACATTCAGCTATCCAGACTCAGTGCATAATTGTGGATCTAAATAGTAATCTGGATCAACCTGATGGAGATTAAGGGAAAGGTGCATGAAATTCACAAAACAACGCTACAAACTTTTAAGCTGAAGGCTCTGGGTAGGTTTCTTATACTGGTTTACATGGGAACAAAAATTATTAGTATTTTGCACAACAATATAAATATTAAAGAGATAAATGAGTATATATATATATCTTTCATTGTCCACATGATATGCATATTCTAGTAGTAAAATCATTAACTGCAGTGTCCGCATGAGATGCATATCCTACTAATGTTATGTAATGTTATGACCAGAATTAGCTTCACAACTTTGATGATAATATCTAGACATCATGAACCTGATATGTAATACCAGACTATCCAAACTAACTGTACTTTGTATTTGTGCCCTGGTAGAATCCTAACAGACTCCAAACATAATTGTTATGAAGCCAGACCATTAGAGGAGCTGGAAAAGAGGCACCTAACCTAGGGACTAGGATGGCACAGGGTGAGTGAGGACTGAGGTGAGGAAGGCTCCTTCTAAGGAATATGGAATGAAAGTGTTTGCCAAAGAGTATGCGGAGATGTGAAAACAGGCAGAGCAGGTTGTATTGGATCCAGAGAGGAAAGACAGGGGCTTTACATGCCTACTTTGGCCAGACATTGTTCTAGATGGTCAATCATACCTTCACCATATTAGAGCTGCATTTTCTCCAACCAATAAGAATCAGACAGAAATGCTGTCCCCAAGCCCTGTTTTGTTCAATTTAAATTCCTTTTACATCTCTCATTTTCCAAAAACATATCTTTTACCTCTTCTTTTTTTTTCTAGTTTCCATTTTTTCTTCTAATGCTAATAGAAACTTTCTTTAGAGAAAGCTTGTTGCTTATTACCCACTGACTTCTTTCTTTTGAATTGTATTTAAGTTGATTTTTTAAAGATGTTTTTCAACAGCAGTAAAATATATTATTTACCTTTGTTTCTAAAGAAAGCTTTTCATATTAATATCATATCTTATATTCATTGGTAACATATAAAATGACAGCTTGTTTCATTTATTAAGAATTCTAGTTGTGGCTTCATATATAGAAGTCAAACTCAATTTTTTACTTACAAAGGCACTCAAGTTTCAAAGAGCTTAGCAAATCAAGAATAACATTAGGATACCACACACTGCAGTCCAAAGAAAAGTCTAATGCCTGGGGCCAGTTTTTTTTCTCCCCTTGAGAAACACTGATTAAAATTGGCACATTTTTAGTTCTAGAGAATGGAATTTAATGTTCTGTAGGATGTATCAAACAATTAAAAGTGAACTGTACGTTCATTTATTCATCAACAACAAACTTTCATTGTACTAGCTGCTAATGTCATCTTGGTGACTTAAAAAAACGAAAACCCAAAAAACATGCTCCCTATACTCAGTCTGTCAGGGATGGCAGATGATAAGCAAGTACAGTAAATTATTATTTAAAAATGAGATACACGGACTCCCCCAAAATGATGACAATTAAGTTAGAAGTTAAGATTACATCAACTCACTTTAACAAATATCAGTGTCTTGATATATATGAGTCTCCAGAAAAGACATGAAGATACAAGAAAGGTGACACTGACCACAAGGAGGTTTAATAATGTCCATACCTATTTCAAACAGTTATTTGAGCTCTGTGGCTTAACAAAATACATGTTAAGTTCAGTTTTTGACTTACCATGAATTATTCTATTTAGTAATAACTGAATTTTTATCTTTTAAAGGCAATTTACCCAGATCAATAATTCTCTCTTTTTTTCAATAGAATGAATTTTATTTATAATTGACTTTTTAGGAAAGAAAGTATTTTCACGTTCTTAACAATGAAATAAAATTACTATGAATTCAATAAAGCTTAAAATAAATGTGTATTTATTATTCAGAGGATAATTGCTATATGCTTGAAATACACATATCTGTAATCCACACTATTATACAATGGCACTATTGTGCATGTGTGGTTATAATGGCACATTACTGAAAATCTGCTGCCTAAACTGGAAAACATCATTATATTTGAATTATCTAGTGGTGATGAAAAAATTCATGTAGCAAAATTTGTGTAGTGTTTCAAATCTGAAAAAGATACGTGTGAGTGTGTCTGTGTGTGTGTAATACCTACTGGCATTTATATATGAGAGATGCATATATATTTATATTTTATATGAGACTGTATATATATTTGAAAGAAATATTTAATTTTAAAAGCAACACTTTGACACAAACAAAATAGATTTCATTTTAGTGATGTGGAAATCAGGACTTAGAATGTTTTGGAGACTTCCAAATATCACACAACTGTGAGAAGCAGGGCACAAGATCAATCATGATATAATTTGTTAAGCATTATGTAAATTCATGTTATTACTTTTTTTTATACTAAATTTATACATATAATCTAGGAACATTTCTTTAAAAGGCAAAAGCCAATGATTTGTATTTTCTAAATTATGTTTTAATACTCACATTCGTAACATTGGCATCCTTGCGTTTATTGATTTGTGTATTTGAGGATTGAGAAAGGCAGACAGCTGTTTTTTGAATCAAGCAAAAGAAGATACTGACACATCTATTTTGTGATATAAATATTTTTCAGTGTGTGGTGACATGGGTGAAACCCCAGCTGTGTACTAGGGAATGTTCTGTGCTTTCTCAGACTACCTTCAAGCCATCAGATTTTGTGAACTGAGCTGATTTGATATGGTGAATGATGCTGGTAATGTTGAAATGGCATGCTTTAAATTTTAGTTCGGGGAATTTAGTTGACATTGGTTTGACACAGATATTATTCCTTAATCACAGGGCATTTTTTAAAACAGGAATCCTACGCATTTCTCAGGTGGATGGAAGATGGACAGATCACACTGTTACTTTAGTGTAGCTCTGTTATCCTTAATTTCAAATGAACCTTTGATCATGTATTACATTCTGTTGTCATCTCCTCAATTATGCAAAAAACCCTTAAATTGTGAGTTGAGATTTTAGTAGATGCAACGAAAAGAGTAAATGAAACAATTAGACATCATCCAGCAGCCTGAGAACAAACAATGTTACCTGCCAGAAAAGATGGAATTAGCAAGCCCATCACCTCAGGAGTGTATTTCTCAGTTGGACCGATTCCATGTTTATTGGATACTCACAACTGTCAGGGGCTGAGAAGAGCCTAAAAAGAAGTTAGAGGAATTAAAAAGTGAAACCAACAGAGTGAAATGATAGAGATAAACCTCAGTTTAATAGTTTGGAAGATTATGTTTTTTAATAAAATGAATTTATAATTTAAAAAAAATATTATTGGTTGACAACAAAACAAAACAAAACAAGACAGCAGCAGTTTCTCTGTGGGCATACTTCTCATGGTTGTTTGCTTGAGTGTTTGGAGTGAAATGTTTTAAGTGAATATTGCTTCCTCTGTTTCCAGAAAAAAATCTGCAGGTGGGGAGAAATGATGTTATTTTGAGGAATATATGTGAATCCACTCTGTCAGACCTTATTTTCCAGTGCAACCTTTTTTCCATCTGCTTAGCAACACTGCCATCTCCCATTCACAGTGCTCTATTTTTACAACAGGAAAGTCTTCTCTGGCGTAACACTATAAAATACTTCTGGATCTGCAAGGCCTCCTCCAAATGCATGTGCTCTATGGGAATATTTCCAGTGTAAGACATTAACAATAATGATTATCAGTATCAAAGAGCTGCCTTTTATGTGAGTAAATCTCACTGTGTCTAGGCAAAGCCTTTAATTTAAAAATGCACATCTATCTTTCCAATTCAAAAAGATATCATTGCTTTCTTATTATGACACTGGAGAGAATGCAAATGAATATTAGCAGTTAAACACCATAAAATAAAAGACCATCACTGTTTAGGGAATACCATTTGGGCATAATGTTTTGGCTATTGTTATTCACTATTTTGTTACAGCTAATTTTTATCGAATCTTTTTTTTTGTGCCAGATACTAAAAAGTGTTTTCACACGACACCCTTCTGATCTGCTCATTATAAAAATGAACAAATGGAAGCTTAGGAAAAATTCTTTCCTCAAGTTTGACAGTTGTAGCAATGTGGTTAGACTGATAACACCAAATTGACAATGGCATTGAGTAACTTGAACTCTCATGCTTTGCTGATGGGTATATAAAATGATATAACCATTTAGAAAATAGTTTAGTTTTATCCACTAAGTTTGAACATATGCATGCTCTCTGAACCAGAAATGTTATACCTAGATCTAAACTCAAGAGAAACAAATTCACACGTGTGACAAGGGACTTATTGTTACTATTATACTTAATGCTGTGAAAAGAAGATAAGCTGAAAGTCTTTGTATAGAAGTCTTGCTTCAGCCTCTTTGAGCATTTGTTTTTAAGAGCCTTCTCTGAGATAGCAGTACGTAGGTAAGATCACAAGTGATACCTCAAAAATGTGGGCTCAGTGTGGTTGGAGTTTTAGCATGGAGCTTATATATTTATTTAACGAATGAAAGTTTGGAAGTATTGGAAACCATAAATCAGAACGTGATCTTTAAAATTCAAGGGATAGAAGTATGTGATCTAATATCTTTTTCAAAGTCATGTGATTAATCATCCATCTTAGCTTGCATGGGATTATCTAATACCTGATAAGAAGAAATGCTTTGGATAGCTGGTAATAGATTTTTTTCCCCACAAAAAACTAAGTTTCTGTAGTCCACTTTCAAGGGGTCCAGCCTCATATTTAAATTTTTATTATAAAATGTCTTTTTTGAGAATATAATTATTTGAAAAAAAGACTTAACACTATGGATAACATAACCTGAATTTCATTTCAATGTTGCTTTGATAATTTATCCAAAATATGTCTTGTTTCCCTCTCTATTTATTGAACTGCAACAAAAAGTTGAAATGTGTCTAATACCTTTCCCTATGTTTTCCTTTCCAATAGCCCAGTTATATGTTGAAAATGCATTGTTTACAGGAAATAGGACATTGATGCTTATTCCACAGGTGAAGTACATAATCTAACCTATATGAATCAGCACAGTATTCCTCTTGTTCTAATGTGTTTAATATGAGTAATATTTCAGGACTTTAGATGGGAATTCTAGAATACAGGTTTTCTCTCTTTGTCTAGACAGTGTTTTGTGCACCTTTAAAGCATAGAAACACTGTATTTATTTTGCTACCATAATCCAAGGATAAATATGGCTTATGAAGAAGACAGAACCAAGATAGTTGTGCACACACACACAAATACACACACTGTGCATATACACACCCTAGATATGGGATCCTTACAAACTGAATCCACTGAACAATTTTCGATAATGCAAGGCTATAATTTCTCTGCAATTTTTGCTAGTTTGAGTTGGCTTTTTAAAATTATTCTTCAATCAAAAGTATATAATTGATACAGTACTTGATATTTGTTATTTAATTGTTGACAAATGGTTAAACAATTGCTATTTGTACTGTGGACCTCAGACTATATGCCAACCGAGGCTCCAACATTAGGGGAAGTAAGTAAAAAAGAGCTGGAATGCTGAAATCACTACCAAGCAAAGAGGTAAGGTTATTTTGCAACTGTCCTCTGAAGGAAAAAAGTGTCTTAGTCCATTCATGTTACTATAACAAAATGCCACAAACTGAGTAATTTATAAACAATAGAAATTCATTTCTCACAGGTCTGGAGGCTGGGAAGTCCAAGGTTAAGGCACCAGCAGGTTTGGTTTCTGGTGAGGGCCCCATTTCCTACTTCCAATATGGTGCCTTTTTGCTGCATTTTCCAGGGGATGAACTCTGTGTCCTCATGTGGCAGATGGTGGAATGGCAAAAGCGCAGAAGAGCAAAACAGGACTAATGCTTCATGAGTTCTCTTTTATAATGGCCTTAATCCCATTCATGAAGAAGGAGCCCTTAAACCTCACCTCTTAACAATATTGCACTGGAGATTAAGGTTCTACATGAATTTTGGAAGGAATACGAACATTCAAACCAAAGCATGAAGAAAAGAATTAAGTATTGACAAGTCTTGCTCTTCTATTTTTGGTCTACAATTTAAATTTACTAAGAATCTTATAGATAATTCAGGTACTTAAATGGCCAGACAAGCTTAATTTCCAAAGGGACCCGAAGACAGAGTTGACAGGGAAGTGTGAGACTTACTAGGAGAAAGTATAGGAGACTAAGAAATATGTGACTCCACTGGCCTCACCCAAGAACATTCTCCTAAGATAATGTGGATTGATAAAGTATCTAACTGCTCACACTGTGGAAATACAACTAAAGTATAGACTTAGTACAAGAATATAAATATGCATTTTTTAATCACCCCAATAATAACTTCAAATTTCTAAGACGCATACCCCTTTGAAAATGATCAGCACCCAGAAGATCAATACCATTTACTCAGAGAGAGAAACCTCCAATTCTAGTTCTAAGCTCAAAAGCTATGATTAAATATGATCTCTGGTTTTGATTACTAGAATGTGAGATTGGCCAAATATAAATAGGCATAGAGCCAGCTGTGATTTTAAAGGAGATATATTTATAGAGAAATTCAAGCCTGGTCACTAACAATCTATAATTGCTCAACTGAGCACTTTCTAAGCCCCAAATTTGCATCAACAAGTGGGATGACCAAAAATGATGGCCCCAATAGGATGGCTTTTCAAATGCCAACTGCAGGTGTTCCCTTGGATTAAAATTGACAAAGATTGTTCTCAGTACTGGCAAATCAGGATCCATGGAGAAAATGAATAAAAGAGGCCCTCACCAAAGTAAGAACCAATGCTGTCAAATTGGCCATTCAAGAATTCTATTCTATTTCCAGAGCAGGAATTGCTTGAGGCTTCTGTCCAGGAGGGGATGATATGTGATGTACATCAGCAGCTACTTTATGTTCTTTCCCATTTTCCTCATGATCAAATGAGAATTTTTATTGGATGATATTAGAGTGTGTTAGAATTGAATGACATCATTTATCCCTCGTTTGCTAGGTACCAAGGGGTTGATGCAGAACTGATAGGACTGCCATTATGCTGAAATCCTGGACTCAGAGTTGGTTGAAATTGGGAGGTAGCCAATATGTTTCAAGGGGGCAGGAAGCTTATTATACATGTTTGGGAAGCAGGATGTAGATGGAAGTTAGGCAGTCCAAGAGGGGAAGGACTTAACACTATGGGTAAGGACTTAACACTATCTGACACCTTTGCTTGCTGTCTTAGCATCATTCATTCTTCATCCTTCATCCCTCTTCATAACAGCTATTTCCATTGAAGATTCATTTGTTTCAAGCCAGGCTGGCTTCAGTTTTGGCTCTAGAGTTTGAGAAATCATTTGGTTTACTACCATAGATGTTCCTGAAACTTTCATAGACCTGGAGGAGCCTTTGAAAGCTTCTCATCTCCTTTGTAGAACTCCTTGTGTTTTGGGCCTTTCATTTCTTATAAATGCTTTCAAATGTGACCTAAAAATGGGAGCCAGCTACTCATGTAAATGTTACTTTTTAGCACTTTAGAATAATTATTTGATAATGTTGGTCAAATTTATCAATAAAATAAGAAGGTATTATTAAATACCACATGTAAACAAAAGGTAACTATAAATAGCATTACTCTAATTCAATTATTTCCAAGCATCCTTTCTTAATGGGACCTCCAAAGCTGAATTCAGAGCATAAACAAATATTTAGACAACTTGATTCTTTAAAAGTTCAAAGAACGCGTCTTGTGCAAAACAACTCTCAAAGATATTGTTGTGTGAACTCTTTCTTGTCACATTCTTTTCACTGCTGTCCTAGAATTAAAAAAAAATTCAGTATAATATAAGATTTATGTGCTCAATAAAAAATGAAAGAGAAATGTTTTTGCAATATTCCCCCAGAGGGAGAATATTTTGTTATTTATTGAGCTGCCAGTGATTGAACTTGGTTTAGTGTAAAACATGGGGTGAACATGGTCCCTGAACCTTGCAAAGTATTTGAGTTTGATAGGTGTTTAAAATATTTATTGAATGGTAAAATGTTTCTGTGTTTGATCTTATATGAATCAGATATGTCCTGTGACATCTCGATGCTCTCTATCCAGCCTCTTTTTAATTGTTCAGCTTTACTTTCGGGATATATATGCAGTGATTTCTCCTGTGAATCATAATAGACCCAGTTAAAAGCATCTGTGGGGCCCATTCTCATCCCATTTAGCATCTCCCATGGCACTGATTAGACCTAGAATCCATGGTGACTTCAAAAGTCACTTTGTGCTTGGATCTTCTCAGCAGGGTGCTAAAGAAACACTAAGCATTTGGTCCTTCCATTCCTATTAAGATTCCTCTGAATTTCAGTTGTCAGAAGATAAAACACTAGTGTTTACCTAGATTATATTTAAGCAAGAACTCTGTGAAGTACTTAAAAGAAAACTGCCAAAGGAAAACCTTCTATGGAAAGACTATTCTACTATTCATGTACATGAGATTGGGTGTATATCATGAAGATTGTTAATATAGTGAGCTCAACTTTCTCTCTTCTTCTTAGAAAGGATTGCAGATTAGCAAAAATACATGCCCTATGAGAAGCCTAGCATGAACTTATATAGCGTAGGAGCAAGTGATGTTTACCAAAAAAACAATGTGCACCATTGGGCACAACTCCAGGCACAGTGGGCAGGAGTTGACTGGACTACATTCACATCTCCATCTGTGTTGTTCACTGGTCGTCTTCCAAATGCATTGCCATAGATTATCTCCAGGACGGAGAAAAGAACACAAGGAAACCTAGGGGACTGATGGCTGCAGAGAGTATTTCCTTATTCTCATCTTTTTTTGTCCTCATGATATAATTAGAAGAGAGGTTAAGTAACTTGTGCAAAGACACATAGGTAGTAAATGGCTGACCATGATTTGAATCTTGTCCTCATAATGTGTTATCTATTATGATGTAATGCCTCTCACTGAAATTTCATCATATATGGAAATCTTTTACTATAATAGTAGCCATGTGTAGAGGAATATAGTTCTGTCAAAAAAAAGGTCCTCAATAAGATACTGTTGTCCACTCGGTGTTTGTATTTTGCTCTATTGGATGGTCATTGCAAGGGTAGGAGAGAATTAATCATCAGTTCATAGAAAGAACATCAGAGTTCATAGTTTTGCTGTGCAGACCAAACTTGAGTTTTCTGACTTTTGTAAATAAAAGTCTCATGTTTCGTATTTCATTAATCTGATTTTTGCATGAAATCTTCCTAAAACTCAAACTTCAAAAGTTAGTTTCTTTTGCAAATGATGATGGCTTTCTAAATTAAAAGCCTATGTTATCAATTTTTTTTTTGAACTTGAGGCAATTTCTTGGCTTTTTTGTATCTCTTAAAGTCACAAATATTAGTGATAAAATTATGGTTTGAAGTCTGTGGCACAGAAGTTCTAAATGATTCACAGGATAAAATATATATAAAATTTAGAATGCCTAATTATTTTATTAGCTTGTGTCTCTGAAGACAGTGAGCTTCAAAAAGATTCAGTCATCTTGTATAATTACTTTTTACAACACCTAAACACATGCTGTGATCACCAGACAGTGCTGCCTGCATTTTTCAGAGTAGCTAAACAATGAAGTGTAGAATTTGGTCATAGAAAGCTCTCTTAATTTAAAGAAAGTACCACAATATTGTTCCATAATATGAATTTCTTCTGCCTTAGAGTGCTTCTCATGTGTCATGAGACTTTGCTGTACTTTCTTTTCTTTTGTTTTCCCAGCTGTTACTCGATTCTTGGCTCTGTCAGCTGAATTGTCTGTGTTATTTGAGGTTAATTAAAATCAATAATAAATTATAAACTAAGGTGCATAAATCAAGGCAGCAATAAATGTGAAAAACTTCAAACTTATTGAAAGCAGTGTACAGGACACCTAAAATCTGAACACTGTCAAAGATTGGAGCAGAGCCTTGTGGGAAGTGTTAAGGGTTCACAATGTGAGGTTGATACTTACCTTCTGTTTGTAACTATACTATCAAATATAAAACTTAGAAATCATTTTTATAAACAGACAAGATGATACTAAATTATTAAAATAATTTAAGAGGGCACATAAAGTAAAAGCAGTTAATAATAGTATAACTCTGCAATTGACAAGGATGTTTATCTTTCATTTCAATATTAGTTTTATAGGACATCCATAGTAAAAATATTGAATATGTTTTCCCCTTGGATTTCACATGTCTTTCACTTATCCTTTTAATACAAAATAAAAAAGGGCCACAAAAAACAATTACATTGTATAATGTTGAATGTACTAAATTATCCTGATTTGTGCATCACGTATTGAACACAAGGATTGATATTCAACTCTGTACCCCACAGATATGTATGTATAATCAACTGTGTTACAATAAAAAAAGAAAGAAAGGAAGAAAATAGCAATGTAGTGAAAAAACCCCCACAAAATAAAAATATCAATTTTCTGGAACTATGATGTTTGATTTCATTTGTTTTAGTAGCTTTTAAAAATAAATAAATAAATAAAATGTTCATAACTATTTACCAGTATTTTTGATACTTAATATTTATTATTTTATATAACAGATATTGTGGGTTTCCTCTATAAGTTTAGGTCTGTTTGCCTATGGTTAAAAACAATTATAGAAACTCAGTGAGTCAAGTGCTGAGCTTCCCAGTATGATAGACACAAGCCATAAGTCAAATTATTCAAAATGAAATAAAATTTGAAATTCAGTCCTTTAAACATAGTAACCATATGTCAAGTGCCAAGTAGTACCATACGGCTAGGGGCTATCATTTCGAACAGTGCAGATGCAAAGCATTTCTATCATGGCAGAGGGTTCTATGGGCAGTGAAATTGATTAATTCATAGCAGTTGTACACGACTTTGGTAAATATTATGCTGAATCAAAGTATTTGGCATATGTAATTCTATATTTTAACAACATGTATATATTCTGTTAAATGTTTGCAGCTCTTATCCCTGCAACATGGTCATTTTAGTTAAGATAACCAAAAGAATTAGGATTTACCATAAATGTTTCAGTTTTGACCAAAGCAGTATAGATTTATTTATACATTTTTATTAAACTAATTCAAAAATAATTGTATTTTGAAATTTTTGTCCTATCGACATTAATAAAATTGAGGGGAGATTAGTCAAGCAATGGCCAATATTTCTAAGCATAAACTATGTTGAGAATATGACACCCTCTTAACTGTGATTAAAAAGACACATAATACAGGACAGCACAGTCTTCTGCCTCAAACAGCATATAATCTAATTATAGATATGACATATATGTAAAAATTTTAAAGGCAAATATTTGATTGTAGGGCTTTTGATGAGCGATAACAGGGTTAGAAAACCAGGGAAGGCTTTGTGGAAAAGGTAGAATTTTAGATAGGTCCTTATAATAACAAGATAATAAAAACAATCTGGCATATTCATCAAAACAACACATTGACTATTCAACATTTTGACGTATCTAATTTTAAAAAAAATAAGAGCAAAATTAGAATTACCTAATCTAATTATTATCAGCTTTATCAGACATAATACCCATTTTCAAGCAAATATTTTTGATCAAGGCAGCCTTAACATTCTCCTCAGCTTGCCTTCTTCCCTACTATAGGCCCCTGACCTCCGTTTTCTTAGAGACTTTAAAAAACTTGTAAATGCAAAATTTTTTCCTGACACTTTCAAAAGCAGAGCTTTACAACTTAGGGAGGTCTGGTCAGTTTTACTATTTTGGAATGTCTTTCTCAAGAACCTGGGAACCATCCCTCAGAAAGGTAATCATCAAGAAAGATAGCACTCTTATTTTCCAGTTTCTAGGGGACTTCAAACTTCAATAAGTGGCAATTAGCAGGATCAGATGACCTAATCACTGACCATTCTTTCCTAACATCCTCCCCGGTGTTTAAATGGGGGCTGATTTCACTCTCTGTTTCCTATTACAATAGTCTTCGATAAAGTCTTCCTTGCCCGTTTGTTTCTGTCCAGTAAATTTTACCTTCAGACCCCTGAATGAGTTTCCCATTTCTGCTGTAACAAATTACCACAAACTTAAAATGGCCTAACACAACATAAATTTACTGTCTTACAGTTCTGCAGTTCCTAAATCCAAAATGGGTCTCACTGGGCTAAACTCAAGGTACTGGCAAGACTGCATTCCTAGAAGATAATCTTTTTTCCTTGCCTTTTCCAAATTCTAGAGGTTGCTTGCCTTCTTTGGTTCTCTGACCCTTTATCCATGTTTAAAGCCAGCAATTGCATGACTCGGACCTCTGCTTGTCTTCACATCTTCTGTGACTCTGACTCTCCTACCTTTTTCTGTCTCTTATTAGGACCATTGTAATAACATTGGACCCACCTGGCTAATCCGGGATAATCTCCCCTTCTGAAAATCTTTAATTCAACCACATCTGAGAATCCCTTTGTCATCTGAGGTAACACAATCACATGTTCTGGTGATTAGGACATAAAAGTCTTTTCTTTTTTTTTTTTTTTTTTTTTTTTTTTTTCTACCAAACTTTTTGTTTATTTCTTGTTTATCTACCAAACTTTTATTTTATTTTATTTTTTTAAAATTTTATTTTGTCGATATACATTGTAGCTGATTATTGCCCCCATCACCAAAACCTCCCTCCCTTCTCCCTCCCCCCCTCCCCCCCAACAATGTCCTTTCTGTTTGTTTGTTGTATCAACTTCAAATAATTGTGGTTGTTATATCTTCTTCCCCCCCCCCCCTGGTTTGTGTGTGTGTGTGTGTATGTGTGTGTGTGAATTTATATATTAATTTTTAGCTCCCTCCAATAAGTGAGAACATGTGGTATTTCTCTTTCTGTGCCTGACTTGTTTCACTTAATATAATTCTCTCAAGGTCCATCCATGTTGTTGCAAATGGCAGTATTTCATTCGTTTTTATAGCTGAGTAGTATTCCATTGTGTAGATGTACCACATTTTCCGTATCCACTCATCTGATGATGGGCATTTGGGCTGGTTCCAACTCTTGGCTATTGTAAAGAGTGCTGCGATGAACATTGGGGAACAGGTATACCTTCGACTTGATGATTTCCATTCCTCTGGGTATATTCCCAGCAGTGGGATAGCTGGGTCGTATGGTAGATCTATTTGCAATTGTTTAAGGAACCTCCATACCATTTTCCATAGAGGCTGCACCATTTTGCAGTCCCACCAACAATGTATGAGAGTTCCTTTTTCTCCGCAGCCTCGCCAGCATTTATCGTTCATAGTCTTTTGGATTTTAGCCATCCTAACTGGGGTTAGATGGTATCTCAATGTGGTTTTGATTTGCTTTTCCCGGATGCTGAGTGATGTTGAGCATTTTTTCATATGTCTGTTGGCCATTTGGATATCTTCCTTAGAGAAATGCCTACTTAGCTCTTTTGCCCATTTTTTAATTGGGTTGCTTGTTTTCTTCTTGTAAAGTTGTTTGAGTTCCTTATATATTCTGGATATTAATCCTTTGTCAGATGTATATTTTGCAAATATTTTCTCCCACTCTGTTGGTTGTCTTTTAACTCTTTTAATTGTTTCTTTTGCTGTGCAGAAGCTTTTTAGTTTGATATAATCCCATTTGTTTATTTTTCCTTTGGTTGCCCGTGCTTTTGGGGTCGTATTCATGAAGTCTGTGCCCAGTCCTATTTCCTGAAGTGTTTCCCCTATGTTTTCTTTAAGAAGTTTTATTGTCTCAGGGTGTATATTTAAATCCTTAATCCATTTTGAGTTGATTTTAGTATACGGTGAGAGGTATGGATCTAGTTTCATTCTCCTGCATATGGATATCCAGTTATCCCAGCACCACTTGCTGAAGAGGCAGTCCCTTCCCCAGTGAATAGGCTTGGTGCCTTTGTCAAAGATCAGATGGCAGTAAGTGTGTGGGTTGATTTCTGAATTCTCTATTCTATTCCATTGGTCAGTGTGTCTGTTTTTATGCCAGTACCATACTGTTTTGGTTATTATAGCTTTGTAGTATAGCTTAAAGTCAGGTAGTGTTATGCCTCCAGCTTTATTTTTTTTGCTCAGCATTGCTTTGGCTATTCGTGGTCTTTTATTGTTCCATATAAATGTCTGAATAGTTTTTTCCATTTCTGAGAAAAATGTCTTTGGAATTTTGATGGGGATTGCATTGAATTTGTATATCACTTTGGGTAGTATGGACATTTTCACTATGTTGATTTTTCCAATCCAAGAGCATGGAATATCTTTCCATCTTCTTGTATCCTCTCTAATTTCTCTCAGCAGTGGTTTGTAGTTCTCATTATAGAGATTTTTCACCTCCTTGGTTAACTCAATTCCTAAGTATTTTATTTTTTTGGTGGCTATTGTAAATGGGCAGGCTTTCTTGATTTCTCCTTCTGCATGTTCACTATTGGAGAAAAGAAATGCTACTGATTTTTGTGTGTTGATTTTGTATCCTGCTACTGTGCTGAAATCATTTATCAATTCCAACAGTTTTTTTGTAGAGGTTTTAGGCTGTTCGATATATAGGATCATGTCATCTGCAAACAGGGACAGTTTGACTTCATCTTTTCCAATCTGGATGCCCTTTATTTCCTTCTCTTCTCTGATTGCTCTGGCTAGTACTTCCAACACTATGTTGAATAGGAGTGGTGAGAGTGGGCATCCTTGTCTAGTGCCTGTTCTTAAAGTAAAAGCTTTCAGCTTTTCCCCATTCAGGATGATATTGGCAGTGGGTTTGTCATATATGGCTTTAATTATGTTGAGATACTTTCCCTCTATACCTAACTTATAGAGGGTCTTTGTCATGAATGAGTGCTGAACTTTATCAAATGCTTTTTCAGCATCTATAGAGATGATCATATGGTCCTTGTGTTTGAGTTTATTAATATGGTGTATCACATTTATTGATTTGCGTATGTTGAACCAACCTTGCATCCCTGGGATGAATCCCACTTGATCGTGATGAATAATTTTAAGTATGTGTTGCTGTATTCTGTTTGCTAGTATTTTAGTGAGGATTTTTGCATCTATATTCATCAAGGATATCGGCCTGTAGTTTTCTTTTTTGGTTATATCTTTACCTGGTTTTGGTATCAGGATGATGTTTGCTTCATAGAATGAGTTTGGGAGATTTGCGTCCGTTTCAATCTTTTGGAATAGTTTGTAAAGAATCGGTGTCAATTCCTCTTTGAATGTTTGGTAAAATTCTGCTGTGAATCCATCTGGTCCTGGGCTTTTCTTTGTTGGGAGCCTTCTGATAACAGCTTCAATCTCCTTTATTGTTATTGGTCTGTTCAAATTTTCTACGTCTTCACGGTTCAGTTTTGGGAGCTTGTGTGTGTCCAGAAATTTATCCATTTCCTCCAGATTTTCAAATTTGTTGGCGTATAGTTGTTTATAGTAGTCTCGAATGATTCCTTGTATTTCAGATGAATCAGTTGTAATATCGCCTTTTTCATTTCTAATTTTTGTTATTTGAGTCTTCTCTCTTCTTTTTTTTGTTAGCCATGCTAATGGTTTGTCAATTTTATTTATCTTTTCAAAAAACCAACTTTTTGATTCGTTGATCTTTTGAATTGTTTTTTGGTTTTCTATTTCATTCAGTTCTGCTCGGATCTTAATGATTTCTTTCCGTCTGCTAACTTTAGGATTGGATTGTTCTTGTTTTTCTAGTTCTTTAAGGTGAAGTGTTAGGTTGTTCACTTGCCATCTTTCCATTCTTCTGAAGTGAGCATTTAATGCAATAAATTTCCCCCTCAATACTGCTTTTGCAGTATCCCACAGGTTTTGGTATGATGTATCATTGTTTTCATTAGTTTCAATAAACTTTTTGATTTCCTGCTTGATTTCTTCTTGGACCCATATGTCATTAAGTAGAATGCTGTTTAATTTCCATGTGTTTGTATAGTTTCCAGAGTTTTGTTTGTTATTAATTTCTAGTTTTAATCCATTGTGGTCTGAGAAGATACATGGGATAATTCCAATTTTTTTGAATTTATTGAGACTTGATTTGTGACCTAATATGTGATCTATCCTGGAGAATGATCCATGTGCTGATGAGAAGAATGAATATTCTGAGGTTGTTGGGTGGAATGTTCTGTAGATATCTGCCAATTCCAATTGGTCTAGAGTCTTGTTTAGATCTTGTGTTTCTCTACTGATTCTTTGCCTAGATGATCTGTCTAATATTGACAGTGGGGTGTTCAGGTCCCCTGCTATTATGGTATTAGTGTCTATTTCCTTCTTTAGGTCTAATAGAGTTTGTTTTATAAATCTGGCTGCTCCACCATTGGGTGCGTACATATTTATGATTGTTATGTCTTCTTGATGGATCAGTCCTTTTATCATTAAGTAGTGTCCCTCATTGTCTCTTTTTATGGTTTTTAGTTTAAAGTCTATTTTGCCCCAGCCCAGCACAGTGTGCACAGAGGGGGGAGACGTGCGGCCAGGGAGGCGGAGACTCGACAGAAACCACACACCCGGTGGGGTCGCCACTGCACAATCTAACAGCCTGGGCCAGAGCACACGGAACGGGGAGAAGTCCTATACAGAAAGTGAAAGCTCAACAGAGATCACACACCCTGTGGTACGTGATCCACCAGCCCAGCAGAGTACAAGCTGACCAGAAAGGTGGATCCCCGGAGAAGCCCAAGACCCAAGGCAACCACACACACAAGACACTAGAGGCCAACTGAGCAGTCACGGTGGGAGCCATACCAAATTGGCAACCACAGCAACATCCTAGTTAGTCATTAGTCTCAAACCGGTGGACTGTGAAACCCCCTGCCACAATGAATAAACACCAAAAAAAAGACACCAGAAATACAAAAAATCAAGAAAGTACACCACCAAAAGTTAATAAATCTCATACTGTAGATCCTATAGAACAAGAAGCCCTTGAAATAACTGACAAGGAATTTCGAGTGATAATTCTAAGGAAACTGAATGAGATACAAGAAAACTCAGCTAGACATCATGATGAAATGAGGAAAAGTATACAGGATCTGAAAGAGGAAATATACAAGGAAATCAATGTCCTGAAAAAAAATGTAGCAGAACTTGCTGAACTGAAGAAGTTATTCAGCGAAATAAAAAACACAACGGAGAGTTTAACCAGCAGGCTTGTCGAAGTTGAAGAGAGAACCTCTGAACTTGAAGATGGGCTGTTTGAAATAACACAAGCAGACAAAAAGAAAGAAAAAAGAATCAAGGACATGGAAGAAAATCTGAGACAGATATCAGACAACCTCAAGCGCTCAAATATCCGAGTCATGGGTATTCCAGAAGGGGAGGAAAATGGAGATTCCATTGAAAACATATTCAACAAAATAGTGGCAGAAAACTTCCCAGGTATAGGAAAAATCACAGATCTTCAGATCCAGGAAGCTCAACGATCTCCAAACGTATTCAACCCAAAAAGGCCTTCTCCAAGACATGTCATAGTCAAATTGGCAAAACTCAGAGACAAAGAGAGAATCTTAAAAGCTGCAAGAGAGAAGCGTCAAATCACCTATAAGGGAGCCCCAATCAGGTTAACATCAGACTTTTCATCACAAACCCTAAAAGCTAGAAAGGAATGGGATGATATTTTCAAAATACTAAAAGA
The DNA here is from genome assembly GCF_027409185.1 of Cynocephalus volans. NCBI lineage: Eukaryota > Metazoa > Chordata > Mammalia > Dermoptera > Cynocephalidae > Cynocephalus > Cynocephalus volans. Next base: position 103,087,143 of record NC_084468.1, on the reverse strand, counting down.
CAAAGATTGCCAGCCAAGAATACTCTACCCTGCAAGGCTATCCTTCCGAAATGAGGGGCAAATAGTATATTTCTCAGACAAACAAAAACTGCGGGAGTTCACTACCACAAGACCACCCTTACAAGAAATCCTCAAGGGAGTACTGGGTTTGGTTCCTGAAAAATAACTACCACTGCCATAAAAACCTAAGAAAAATCTAAACCCGCTAGTACAATAAAAATGGCATTCATGAAGAGAAAACAAGCTAACAAAAACACTATCTACAACCTAAGGAACCAACAAACAAAGAAACCAAACAGTAAATCAGAAAGCAAGGAACAAAAGACACCTAAGACAACCAAACAACCAATAAAATGCTAGGAATAAATCAACACCTTTCAATAACAACTCTTAATGTTAAAGGCTTAAATTCCCCAATTAAAAGACACAGACTGGCTGACTGGATCAAAAAGCAGGACCCAACTATATGCTGCCTACAAGAGACCCACCTCACCCATAAAGATTCACACAGACTAAGAGTGAAAGGATGGAAAAAGATTTACCATGCAAACAGAAAAGAAAAACGAGCTGGAGTGGCTATTCTTATATCTTTTTTTTTTTTGGAGGGGCAGGCATTATTCAGCCTACCACACTCCCTTAAATATTCTAAAATGAAAAATAAGGTAATATAACTTAACTACAAACATAATTTTTTAATACTCAAGATATGCCCTGACTTAGATATAAAGGAGTTATAAAAAGAAAAGTATTTTGTAGTAAATATATATGCGTTTCAATACATAAATGATTGGGCAGGAAATACTTAAAAAAGTAGCCAAATGATATATCTACTTGTAATGAATAAATATGAAGATAAGTAAAGCAAATAAACAGCATATAAATATTGTTGCTATATGTTATGTTTGACATTTTAAAGTAAAATTTAAATAGATAACATTCACATATACACATATACACACACACATATATTTAAAAAACCACCATAAATGGGAAAGCTAGAAATACAGGTCAACATGGGTATTTTATCAGTAACTTAAATGCCATAAACATCTTTCCATCAGTAGTGCAATTTTACAAACTGCTGAACACCTCAGGAAAAAAAATAAGGTACAATGACACTCAATATAGTCAAGATGACTCTATTTCTAAAAATTCAGTGTATGCTAAAACCATATAAAATGTTTTATAATTATTTATATGTAAAATTAAATAATGTTTTATCCCGAGACAAGTAAAAACACATTTTTACAAATCTACATAAGTGCCTGATGAGACAGTCAAATGTATGTGAGACATATAATGATTTTTCATTATGTACCATTGTACAACATGCTGTAAAATAATAATGAGACCAGTAGCACACTCATGTAACACACACACACACACACACACACACACACACACACACACACACACACACACACACACACACACACACACACTCTCAGGCTTCCTAAATGTTCCAAAACAACTCTTGCTGGCCAAATCACCCGACCTTGAGGGGCAGCAGTATTTTCAACCTTCTCATTTTATACTGGAAGATGCTGCAACTCTTAATGATAAACTGATAAATCGTATTTGGCGATTTAGTGTAGGGACCATTTTGGATGTTGGAGATACATCAAAGAATCAAATTTACCCAGAATTTGTTTTCTCATGGAGTTTTTGTTTGTTTGTTTCTTGTTTTTGTTTTTGGTTGGAAAGTGACAAATAATTTCCAACATAGACAAACAAATTGTGTAATATATTAGAAAATGATGTGTTCATCCAAATACATTCATTAAACAATATTTGTTATGTGCTTATCATGAGCTGGAACAAAAGAAAACTTGAGAGGAGGCAATGCCATGTAGAACATGCTAAAATTTTTGTAATTTATTCTTTCAGCAGTGGAGGCAATGGGACTATTTGAGAATGGAAATAAAATAATCTGATTTACATTTTAAAATAATCACACTTCCTGCTCTTCAGAGAATGGAGAATGGTACAGGATTAGGGAAGAATAGAGTCAGGGGAACTGGTTAAGGATAGAGTGGATAAGAAATGATACTGATGAAAACTTTCACTTGGAGGTAGAGATATGTCACAGTATGACAGTAAAGATAGAAGTGAATGAATTTAACATATAATGTAGAGACAGAATTGATAAGACTGGTTGAAGGGTTGTATTTCTGATGGTACGAAAGAAGGAATTTTTAGGATTGACTTGCTTTCTGAATTGAGCAGTTCAGTGGCACTTATCAATATAGAGTTGGAGGTGAGGGGTCTGTAATCCATGGGAAAAAGATCTCAAAGATTATTTTATTTGCCAGGATCTCAGGGTTGATATCCACATATTTACATTTCTTTGGATAATCTGAATACCTGAATTAAAGTTTATGCATGATGTAAATAAAAGCCTTTAGTTAGAGAGTAGAAGGGCTTGATTTCTCATCACCATTTGTAACTATGAAAACAAGTTTTTATTTTGTCTCAATTTTTCCCTAGAAAGTTACCGGAAAATTTGTGACAGAGAATTACACTGAAAAAAAATTTAGTTCCAACAATATTTAGTACCTCTCATTTTCTTCTTGAAAACTCCAGAAAAACAAAAGCACAAATAAGTACAGAATAATAATTGTTTCTGAGGAAGTATTTCTCAAAAAGTGACACCTTTTTCACACAAATTATACCTATAGTCAGCACTTTCAGATATTTGTTTTTAAATTATTTCTATTTGTTGCCAAGTTTTAGTGTGCCTGTAAGTCAGTGATACGACTTCTTTAGTTGAACAAAATACACTGATGAGTAAAATAGATAGAAAGAGCAAACACTCAGGTCACCAATAACTTACTAAAGCACATTTTTTATAGCCCTTGTGACAGTTGGGGTCACAAAATCTTAATCCATTACATGAAACACAAAAGAGACAACAGTGAATAGAAAGTGCTGTCATTCAAATACTTAAATCTCATTAGATTGTATGTACCTTCTTTATAATTGTTTACCATTCTGGTAATTCAAATGTTGCCATTAAAAAGCTATCAGTTTACAAAAGTAATAGATTTCATGTTTTTTCAATGAAGTAAAAAAAGATAAAAATTAATGATACTCTTTGTCCTGCTTATTATGTTAATATGTTCTTTAATAAGAAGATAATTTCCATTTCATTTACTATAATTTGTAGTATATACAATAATTATCAATAAATCCAAAATAGCCATCAGAACAGGCATATTAATAAATGCCTGCTGTGTTATATATCCCATTATTAAAACTACACACAAATACAGACACACACACACACACACACATCTATGGGATGTAATGGGATTAAAACCCTATTGTTATAAACTATTGCTTATTACCTTCTCTCAAGGCAGTTTTCTTTTTTCTACTAAACTTGTGATTCTTACCCTTCTCATTCTGTTTTATTAATGAAAAATTCGGGGTCCTCAGAGTCAGAGAGAACACAAGTCAACTCCTATTCTGCCATCTATTAAGCCTCCCATCCCATACTCCAAGACGCTTTGGATAATTTAATCCACCTCTCAGAATTCTAGTTTGATCCTTTATCAAATAACAGTAATATGCATTCTGAATGGCTGATTTGAGAACTAACTGAAATAATGGATGTGTATTGCCTAACTCACTGCCTGGCACATAGAGATTTCTCAATAATGAATAAGGGTTGAAAAAATTCTCAAAATGTATTCTACTTGTTTAACGGATAGTAATACAGCATTTCTGAAACAGTAAATGGTGGAAAGACCATCTTTGATATCCAGTCTCCAAAGCAGCCTCAGTCTCCTCAGTTACAAGCCATTATGTAGTCCCTTTCACATTGAATTAAGGCTGCCTGTATATAATTAATGGAGCACTGCAACTAAGGCAGACTAAGGCATTGCAACTTTTATCTCGGTCTTCTGGACAGATTGCTTTAACAAAAGCAAGACACTATGCTTTGAGTACACTCAAGCTAAGCTGAAGAGAGATTTATGTGAAGAGGAGCTGAGGCACTCTGTCAACAGCCCACACCAGCTTGCTAGTCATGTCTGTGAACTGCCTTAAAAGAGGACTTCCCAGCATAAGCCAAGCCCAATTTATATCTCAGTGTAACCCCATGAGAGAACCTAGAGCGAGTAATGCCCAGTTGAGTCACTTCTAAAATTCTATCCCTCAGAAACTATGAGAAACAATGAATAATTATTGTTTTAAACACTATCTTTTGAGGTGGTTTGTTATGCAGCAGTAGATATATAAAGTATATTTTGGTGCAAGGATGAGGGGTGCTGCTGTATCAAAAATCTAACTATGTGGAAGTCATTTTGGAGGCAAGAAGCAGGCAGAAGTTGGAATGGCCTTGAAGAGACTGTTACAGGAAACCTAAAGGTCCTTGAGGAGACTACTGAAGAGTGCTTAAAGGAAAGTGAGGAAAATATTATTGGAAACTAGAGGAAAGAGTGTCGTTATTGGAGTAGTAGTAGAAAGTATACCAACACTCTAGCCTGTACAGAGGTGGAATGTAGAAAGTATACTTAGTGAACTGGCTGATCTAGGTGAGGAGATTTATTGCTAGTGTTGAATGTACCACCAGGCTTCCTGTTACTGATACAGTAAAATGTGAAAAGAAAGACATACAAAAAAGGAAGATTAATTAAACATAATGGAGACAGGATTTTCTGGGCTTGCATATATATATATATATATTTTTTCTTACAGCCTTTATGGATGGCAGAAGAAATGGCAAGTGGCTTCCAGGCAAAGATAAGATTCATGTTGCACTGAGAAAAACATGACCTAAAGATGAAACCAAGGCTGTAGTCATAAATTGTTTAAGATTTCAGAAAAGCCTAAGCAGTTCCTCCAAGAACTATTTCAGCACATAAACACCCTCTAAGAATCTTAAGGATATGCCTCACAGTGTCTCTTCCCTTAAACAATATGTGTTCTAAAACCCTTCAGGGAGTTGTCCCTTAGCCACCTTAGTATAAGCCCAAGGAAGAGAAGATCTTATCTCAAAGAGATTTATGTGTGGTATTTATATAATCAAGTGAACACTAATAAGATTCTTACAGGACTCATAAGGTTTTTAAGAATATTATGCTATCAGTTATGAAAGACAGACAGTACAAAATGAAAACAGATATGTAGATTCTCCCACTATTACAGACAGGAAGCAAGTTGAAGAAACTCAGCTGCAAACAACTGCCATTATTTTTTTATAAAAAGGAAAGGATGACACAGAGGGTAGATTTCAAAACTCATGGGGCAGAGCAAAGAATGAAGGAGAATTACTTCCAGGGAGTAGGACTAAATTCTAATAAAATAATTGGCTTCATGTGGCTGGCCAAATTTCAGAATTGTTACAAAATGATGACAGCTGTGTGTTATCACTTTTCTTCTTTTTGAAAATTAAAGTCTAGAGAGGTTGTCTGTCCAGTCATTGGACAGGAAGTGCATGGGAAGGATGATGATAACTTGTCTCTTCAGTTAACAGATCTGCAGTTGGAAGAGCAGTTTTCAGGCAGCTGTACTACAGCAATCATGCCTGGAGTGCTTTATCGACACCTTGGGGTTGAATATTTACTGAGTCAGGACTTTTTAGTTTCTTGATAAAGGTGAATGATTTGTGTGTATAGGGGGTCATGAAATGTTAGGGGCTAGTGGACGAACTGTGGTGGCTGGACTGGATTCTAAGACGGTCCCCCATGAAGCTTGCCCCCTGGTATTCAGTCCTTGTTTAGTACCCTCCCACATGAAGTCAGGGCTAGGTCTATGTGCCAAATAGAATATAGCTGAAGGGAGAGTGTATTATTTCTAGAAGCAGGCCATCAAAGGCATTTCAGCCTCTGCCTTGGACTTTTGGACTTGACTTTGGGAAAGCCAGATGCCATACCACAAGGACACTCAAGCTAACCTAGAGAGAGGTCTATATGGAGAGAAGCTGAGGTTCCCGAAATCAGCCAGTACCAGTTTGCCAACAATGTCGTGCATGGGAGCCACCGTGGAAGAAGATTCTTCAGATGACTGCAGCCCAGATAACACTTGAGTGCTGCCTCACAGGGGACCCCAACTTAGAAGCTCTTAACTAAGCCACTCCTGAGTTTCTGACCCACAGAAACAGGGAGAAATGATAAATGATATTGCTGTTTCAAGCTATGTTTCAGGATGAATTCATGAAGCAATAGATAACATATCATTAAAGCATACTTGATCAAATTCATAGTCTTTCCATTTCATAAAGGAAATACATTTATTTATCACCATCTGATAAACAAACAAGAAAGGAAAAGAGAAATGAAATGTGAGAATGAGAAATCGGATATCGAACAACATATGGAAAATCTCTTTTTTTGTATACAGACTTTGAATAGTAAAAGTGAGTGTTATATAGTATAAGTTTGGGTCAGAATAACTGATGAAAGAGAAAATCAATTTGTGTTGATTATATCATCTTCCCCCAAATAAGTTCTAGTCCCTAGTATTAGTTTAACTGTGAGTCCCTATGCAGAATAAAGCACCTAAGTTGAAACTGAATTATTTCTTGATTATTAGGATCATAGAGGAAAACAAGTCACTGGAAGAAAGCTCCTGCTTCTGATGTAATAACTTTAATGGAGAGTGTCCAGTGTTCTGATAAGGAAGTGTTAGGTATGCGGGTTAAGGCTGGCAATATAGAACGGAGTTCTGGTTTTAAAATGGATGTATTTAGATGAGCACATCTTGGTGGTTTGAATGATATTCTGAAATCTAGTTAACCTAGTTATCCCTTCAGGAGAGGAAACTTGTGAAAATAATGGTGTTTACCATTACATAATTTTTAAAAGAAATAATTTCAGAGGTCACATATTCTCACAGGGCAATAAGGACCTTTTTATTCAACATGTTTAACATCTAAAAGTGTATCTGATTTCCTCATCTCTCCTTCTTAACTGTTTTATATGCATTTTGTGAATGTGCAGTGTTTCTCTTTGTAGGAATGAAAGAAACAATGTTTATAAGATATGAAAATCAGATTTATTAAAGATTGCTAGAGAGGACTTCAAATAACTACTATAAATTAGGATATAATTTTTAAAATTTATATTAAAGAGAAACTTTATCTATCTTATCCACTGTATTTTACTTATAATGTGTTTCCACTAAATGGGTGATATGGTAGCTAACCATCACTTTGCCAGTTTATAAAAGCTTGGTAGAGGAAAATTTGTTGTTTTATTATTGTTATTTTTTTTGGACAGGTGAAATGTACAATTGTATGTTTATACAATAAGAATGGTACCATTTAGCATTTTCTGTGTGGCAGAACTGCATTTATAGTATCTCATGTTTATTTACAATAGCCCTATAGGGTATAGGTTATTGCTTCCATTAGGAAAAAAAAACTGGTATTCTTGAAAAACAAGTGAGTTGCCAACATCACAAAATGTAAGTGTAGGGATTCAAACTCAAGTCTCTGATTAGAGGGGGCTGATGATTCTACTGTACTGCACTATCTTCAACTTGCTGACTGGTTCTTGCAAATATGTCCTTGCAAATATGTCCTTGTGCTCGATTATTGTACATGTATCTTTATTTACGGTTTATTGAATTTTGGTTTTTCTTTTGAACAGCAAATTTCATTAAAGTTCTTCTTGTTTAAAATCCCATTTTATGTATGGTATCTTCATGGCTGCTTCAATTTTAGAAGCCGTAAACAGTCTGCCATCATGACTATAGAAGCTATTTTATGTTCTCTTTCTGCCTCATCTGAAACAAACAAAAACCATTGTGTACAAATTTATAATGTGGCTCTATATTTTGCAGATTCAAAACTTGTGTTTACAATACTTACAACCTGATTATTCTTGACTAAAATTGCCTGTATTTAAGATTCTTTCTAGAAGCCTACAATTTTTAATTGTTTAGGTTTTAAAACTAAAATGTGCAAATTTGGGATCATAAGGCACTTTTTTCGACTAATCTAGGTAATAGGGAATAAAGGAGACATTTCTATAGGGCTAGCTAGCTCAGAGAGTACTAAGTATTTAGCTCTGTATCAATAGTTACATTTAATTTGAAAGGGAATAATAGTATCAGGTGCATGTAAGTGCAATTTTGAAGTCTTTCTAAACCTAGATTTATGTTTATTTACATTTGTATAAATAAATGTCTGAAGGATTGAAGAAAAATCTGTCATTTTTAGGGATGGGTTCCAGACCCTGCATTTAAAAAAAATCTTCATGAAATAATTGAAACAGAAAAATGAGCATTTCCACATCACCTTTCATTCAACTACACTAACTTACAAATGACTAGCTTGACAAGTCTGGATGTTACTTTCACCTTTGAACTCTGTCAAACTTCTACTTATTTCTTTGTTTCTTTGGCATAACTAAGCTAGGCAAAACTAGAAAAGAATCTTAGAAAAATGACAAAAGTTATACACACACATGTACAAATAGGAGTTTACAGGCTCTTAAAAGTCACATTTTATTAATCCACCCCAACTCGTTGGTAAATATTGCTATCTAACTTTTAGCCTGTGGTTTACTTTGATAACTAAATTTGAAAATAATCAAATATTCCTCTTTTGTTTACTTATAAAGATAAATTTCTTTGTTTCTATTTCACAAAATGCTACGTGTTCAAACTCTCCCATTGCTATGACTATTAGGTTAAGCCAGATAAGTCATTTTTCACCTAGAATAATAACTTTATTGGCTTTACAGCTTCCATCCTCTACCCCCCAACAATCCATCATGCACCTGCTAAAAATTTTGGAAAAGTTCTGTAACTGATGTGTAGTATAACAGAAGAGAAAGAATTAATGCAGACAGTTTAAGAAAAGCTGTACTGGATGGTAGGTGGGCCACTACTGCCTGGAAATCTGGTCCTCATATCAGTTCCTTCTAGTCTTTCTACAGATGCTTTCCACAGCATCTTAGTTGACTTTTGCACTTCACGTTCACTAAAGTAGTAAATATATATATAGAATACTCCAACGGAGCAGCAGTAGGGCAGTTTCCTTTTTAATGAAGGGTTGTTTTCAAATCAGATTCTTGTGAGTTTGGCATTTCTATCAGGTTTTCATTCATTCGGAAGGTGGTTTATGAGAACACTGAAAATGTCCTCTGGAGATTTCTTTCCCCAAATTAGGTTATTCTACTTGACCCAAAAGTTCTATTTCTGGGACTGATTCTTTTGAGCTTAAAATAAGTTAAAGGTGGAAATAATCTGAACAAATGTCTCATATCAGTGGCAAAAGAAATAAAAAAAAAGAAAAAGAAAATGTACAAAAATGCCTCAAGAGAAAATCATTTCAATGACTTGACAGATTTGAAGGATGAAGCTTTTATGCCTAAAGCTAAAGGTGCCTTGCACTGTCTGGCCATAAATTGCTTTCTCTTCTCCCATGATCTGATTACTCAAAGTCAAGTACTACCCATATAATTATCCAAATGTACATTGCTCATCATATCTGAGACTGCTATTTGTTCAATCTAACAAAACAATTGGTAATTTGTTCAAGAAGAGCTCCAACCTGAAATGCTCTTCACTTCTGTAGCCTGTAGCTTTAAAAACAAACACAAAATTCCTTTATGAAAATATTCTTGTCTGAAACTTCCATGAAAAATCTCAGCCTAGAATTATGTCTTCTTACTCACATGGCCTATGAAAGTTATTGGACATCTTTCTTACTTAGCACTCTTCCTGTTTTTTATTATTAGTTATCTTTCCAAAGTTTTACATATTACTTTATCATTTAGAGTGTAAAATCAATTGAGGATAAAATCTCTACCTTGCACTATTGTGAATCCTTCACAAACCCTAGCTTAGTTCTTAACAGAAAATAAGTATGCAGACAATTATTTAAACTATCTTTCTTTAATTATATTTGCAATATGCCTATAACTGCAAACGAACCAAAAGCTCTAATATGTTATACAGTGCAAAAATTAAAATAAAATGTTCCATTTTTATGTTAATATAAAAGAATTATATTATTTTAGTGGTAAGTAGAATTTTGGGGAAACATTGCAGGACAAATTGGTATTTAGTTCAATTTTATAGGATTTAAAAAGTATTTTATATTACATATAAAAATCTATATAACAAAATATAGTGATGTTCAAAGTTCTTTAGAGTTTCTTAATGATCAGTTGTATCCAAGAATTTATGTATAGCAGGACAATTTCTCTCTGCTATGGAAGTCTTACGTATCAAACTTAGACATACCTAAATTAAACAATGTTTTTCTGTAAAATTTGATTCCATTGAAATACAAATATATATAAGTATAATGGTCTTTGATGTCTCAAACTGAATTTCAAAGCTTCTTTAGAGAATTTGAGAAATTGAGCTAGCTCCCTGCTCTCATAAACTAGACCTCAACAAGTGAATTTGGACTACATAATTGTGTATGTCCACTATGATATTTTAATAATGAAAGATTGTGGTTTATATCCAAAGAACTGATTTTGTGTGCAATATTGTGGAACATGTTGTCAGATATTGGATATAATTTTAATGCTACTCTCATAATTTAACATGATGTTTTATCTTAAGCATTTTCATCCATTTGGCATAGCCATTAGATATTTTGTTAACAAATGTTTACCTCTTTTGGAACCCCCTGAACATTTTCCTTTCAAAGGTTCAGAAATTATGAAAAATGGAATTAAAGAGTGAAAGATTATAAAATTAAATAATACCAAATAATAAATAAGATGTAGTTTCAGCAATACTAATGGGATGGGAAATTCAATGAAATCTGCTTTCTCCTGTTAATAAAATTATTTAATATATTACTATGAACTTCACAAACAATTCAGAAAAACACATATCACCTAAAAGATACAGAATGTTTTGATGTTTTCAATTCAAAAATACACTTCTGGTTATTTTTCTTTTTTCTTAGAATACTCCAAGACATATATACTTCACCTAAATATCCACAACAGTGTATTCCACGCAAAGTATAAAATAATACTTATTTCAAGCATTTTACCCACCAGTGTATTTATCTGTTTTCTTTCACTTATAACAGAATACCTGAAACTGAGTAATTTATAAAGAAATGGAATTTATTTCTTACATTTTTGGAGTTTGGGAAGTCCAAGTTCAAGGGGGTACATCTGGTGAGGACTTTTTCTTGGTAGGGACTCTCTGCAGAGTCTAGAGGCAATGCAAGGTATTCCATGGCAACAGGGCAAGAGCAAGGGCATGCTAATGTGCTCACTTGCCCTCCCTACAAAGCCACAAATGTTCCCCCCATGATAACCACTCATTCATTAATTCATGAATGGATTAATACATTCATGAGGGCATAGCTCTCATGATCTAATCACCTCCCAAAGCCCTTGACTTTCAACACTGCCATGTTGGGGATCAACTTTCCACATTTGCTTTGGAGGGAATAAACATTTAGACCAAAGCACCCAAGTGATAAGAATAAGGAAAGACAACTCTCAAGAAACTTCCAATGACATGGAAAAATAAAAAAAGTAACATTGTGGGATCACATTTGAAAAATGGCAAACTATGGTCACTGTGTTGAGCTGATTATCTATTGGTCTTATATCGCTTCAACCCATGCAAGTGGGAAGCATTACTCTCCAACTGTATGCCTGGTCCTATCTTGTGTTTGAGGAACAATTCTTCCTCTGGTTAAATGGATTACAAAGATTTTCATACCTATTCCTCATTTTTGGGAATACATTTTTCCTGTTGCCAACATGCTTTTGTCTGCCAAACACAGATCACTAAAAAATACAACTGAGGGCGGGCATTCTTTAAATTATGTCTTCTCAAGATTTAACTTTCTCACTATCTGGATAATCTTAGCTTTTATATTCACCACAAATCCTATGTATATCCCCAATAGTGAAATCAAACTATCCATTCTCCATAAACAATGACAAATGGTCTATGTTTACTCCTCTTAGAAGTAACTTTTACTAAAATTTAATGTACCGATAGATCTATTATTACTACTTATGTATTTATGTGACAACAATGCCTACTAAATATAAAGATAACTGATATGCGCTCCAAGAGCAAGCATTAAGTTATTGACTATACAATCAATAGTAATGCCTGATAAATATAAATGTGTGTGTGCAAACAAATATGGAAGATATCACTGAAAAATAATGTCAAAAATGATTAAACTTAGTTTTTGAAATTATTATTATTTTTAATTTTTATTATTTATTATTAGCATATTCATTATTACAAATCATGATATTTCTTTATACCCTTTACCTGAACTATCACTTTCCAAAACCCCTCCCTGCCTTCCTCCCTTCCCTTGTATCCTTAGGTTTGTTCTCTCCTTCTGATAGTTCAATGTATTGTTGTGGACCCTTTCTTCCCTCCCTCCCTCCCTCCCTCCCTCCCTCCCTCCCTCCCTCCCTCCCTCCTTCCTTCCTTCCTTCCTTCCTTCCTTCCTTCCTTCCTTCCTTCCTTCCTTCCTTCCTTCCTTCCTTCCTTCCTTCCTAGCACTGAGTTACTAGTGAGAACATGCAGTATTTCTCTTTCCTGGTCTGGCTTATTTCACTTAGTATGATTTTCTCCAGACTCATCCATGTTTTTGCAAATGGCAGAATTTCATTATTTTTTATGGCTGAGTAGTTTTCCATTGTTTATATATATACCACATTTTCCTTATCCAGTCATCCATTGATGGTCATTTAGTTTGGTTCCATATTTTGGCAATTGTAAATAGAGCTGTGATGAACATGGGAGTGCAGGTGTCCCTTCGACATGATGATTTCCATTCCTTTGAATATATATCCAGTAGTGGGATTGCTGGGTCATATCATATAGTTCTATCTGTAGTTGTTTGAGGAAATTCCATACTGTTTTCCGTAATGGCTGTGCTAATTTATAGTCCCACCAAGAGTGTAGAAGGGTTCTCCTTTCCCTGTGTCCTCAACAGCATTTGTTATTTTCAGTCTTTTTAATAATGGCCTGTCTAACTGTGGTTTTGATTTGCAATTCTCTGAAAATTAGTGATGCTGAGCATTTTTTCACGTAACTGTTGGCCATTTGTATGTCTTCCTTTGAAAAATGTCTACTCATCTCCTTTGCTCAACTTTTAATTGGATTATTTGGGTTTTTTTTTACTGTAAGTTGTTTGGATTATTTGTATGTTCTGTATATTAATCCCTTGCCAGATATATAGTTTGCAAATATTTTCTCCCATTTTGTAGGTTTTCTTTCCACTCTGTTGATTGTTTCTTTTGCTGTGCAGAAGCTTTTAGTTTGATGTAATTCTATTTGTTTATTTTTTGTTGTTGTTGCTTGTGTTTGGGGGTCTTATTCATAAAGTATTTGTCCAGAGTGTTTCCCTTTTTATTTCTAGATTCTTATTACTTCTTAGAGTGTTTCTCTTTTTATTTATTTTAGTAATTTTATGGTTTGGGGTCTTATATTTAAGTCTTTAATCCATTTAAAATTGATTTGGGTTTATGGTGAGAGGTCCAGGTCCATGTTTGTTCTTCTGCATATGGATATTCAATTTTCCCAACACCATTTATTGAAGAGGCAGTGTTTTTTCCAATGTATGTTCTTATTTCCTTTGTCAAAGACCAGTTGACTGTAAGTATGTGGCTTAATTCCCAGGTCTTCTATTCTGTTCCATTGATCTGAGTCTCTGTTTTTATGTCAGTACCACGCTCTTTTTGTTACAATAGCTTTATAATACAATTTGAAGTTGGGTGGTGTTATGCCCAGCTTTATTTTGTTATTGTTGTTCAGGATTGCTTTGGCTATTTGGGGTCTTTTGTTGTTCCATACAAATGTTAGGATCCCTTTTCCTATTTCTGTGAGGAATATCATTGGTATTTTGATGGGAATTGCATTGAACCTGTAGATTGCTTTGGGTAGAATGGACATGTTCACGATGTCAGTTCTTCCATCCAAGAGCATGGTATGTCTTTCCACCTTTCCGTGTCCTCTTTAATTTCTTTCAGTAGTGTTTATTGGTTCCTATTGTAGAGATCTTTCACCTCCTTGGTTAAATTGATTCCTATGTATTATATCTTTTAGTGACTGGTAAATGAACTTGCTTTCTTGATTTCATTTTTTGCTAGTTTATTGCTGGAGTATAAAAATGCTACTCATTTTTGGGTGTTGATTTTGTATCCTGCAACATTAATGAAATTGTCAATCATCCGTAAGAATTTTTTTGGTAGAGTCTATAGGTATTTCTATACATAAGATCATTTTGTCTGCAAAGAAGGACAGTTTGGCTTCGTCCTTTCCAATCTGGATGCTCTTTATTTCTTTCTCTAGCCTGATTGCTCTGACTAGTACTTCCAAAACATGTTAAATAGTAGTGGTAAGAGTGGGCATCCTTGTCTTGTTCCTGTTCTTAAATGAAAAGCTGGAATCTTTCACATTCAAGATGATACTGGTGATTGGTTTATTGTAAATGGCTTTTATTGTGTTGGGATAATTTCCTTCTATACCTAATTTGCTGAAAGTCTTTATCAGGAAGGGATGTTGAATTTTATCGAATGCTTTTTCTACATCTATTGAGATAATCACATGGATTTTTCCTTGGTTTTGTTGATGTGGTGTATCACATTTATTGACTTGTGCATGTTGAATCAACCTAGCATCCTTGGGATGAATCCCACTCAGTCGTAGTGCATAATTTTTTTGGTTTGTTGCTGTACTGTGTCTACTAATATTTTATTGAGAAATTTTGCATCTATGTTCATCTAGGATATTGACCTGTAATTTTCTCTTGTTGTTGTATCTTTGGTTTTGGTATCAGAGTGATGGTGGCCTCATAGAATGAGTTTGGAGAATGACTTCCATTTCAATTTTTTGGAAAAGTTTGAAGCAAAGTGATATTAATCTTCTTTAAAGGTTTGATAGAATCACCTGTCCTGGGCTTTTCTTTGTTGTACAATTGCTGATTACTGCTTCAAACACATTGCTTGTACACTCTTAGACCTGTAGAAAGAGATAGACCCTAATATGATAATAGTGGGTGACCTGGACACTTCTCTCTCAGCATTGGACAGATCTTCCAGGCAACAAATCAACAATGAAACACAGGATTTAAACTATACCTTAGACCAATTGGACCTGGCAGACATCTACAGAACATTTCATACAACAGCAAAAGAATACACATTTTTCTCATCAGCACATGAAACATTCTTCAAGGACAGACCACATGATAGGTCACAAATCAAGTCTCAGCAAATTTTAAAAAGTTGAAATCATTCCAAGTATTTTTTTCAGACCACAATGGATTAAAACTGGAAATCAATAACAAGCAAAATTCTGGAAACTACTCAAGTGCATGGAAACAGACTCCTGAATGACCAATGGTTCCAAGAAGAAATTAAGTAAGAAATCAAAATATTTCTTGAAACTAGTGAAAATAAAGATACATCATACCAAAACCTATGGGATACTGCAAAAGCAGTGCTAAGAAGGAAGTTAATTGCAAAAAATGCTTACATCAAAAGAATAAAAAGATTTCAAATAAATGACCCAATGCTATACCTCAAAGAACCTGAAAAACAAAAACAACTCATTTCTAAAACATAGTAGATCGGAAAAAATAATTAAGATCAGAGCAGAACTAAATGATATAGACATCCAGAAATGATACAAAAGTTCAATGAAACAAAAAGTTGTTTTTTTGAGAAGATAAAGAAAATAGACAAGCCATTAGCTAGGTTAACAAAAAAAAAAAAAAAGAAGAGAGAAGACCCAAATAACATATATTAGAAATGAAAAGGGAGACATTACTACCAATGCCACAGAAATATGAAGACTCATTAGAGATTATTACAAACAGCTGTACTCCAACAGATATGAAAATCTGGAGGAAATGGATAAATTTCTCGACACATACAAACTACCAAGGCTGAACCAGGAAGAAACAGAGAAACTGAACAGACCAATAACAAGCAATGAAATTACTTTTTAATCAAAATATTTGCTTTTATTATTTTTTTTAAAACTGGAATATCTTCCTAACCAGGGGTAGTCACCACCTCCTAGTCTTACTTAGAGTATAACACTTATTCAGATTTTACAGCACAATTTTACAAAAAATAAATTTTAGTTTACTCAGCTATGATAATATTTACAATCTGGATGACATAGCTGACTCTATTTTATTCTATAGTTCCTCTATTCATGCTATAAAATTTCATAGTGTACAGAGAAATAATGGGAGTTAATTTTTCTCATTTTAAAAGCTTGAATCACAATATCAGGAGTTTATTTGCTTGTGTTTGTCTACCAAAATGAATATGTATTCATTATTTTGTGTTCTGTCTGTCTGTTTATCCTTTTTTAATTGTCAACTAGCTGTATAAACACTTGAATGGCCTGTGTTTATTGGCAAATATATCTTGTCCATTGTATTCCTCAAATTAATATTTCTATTAACAAATTTATTGTAAAAACCAAATTGGGATGGAATGGACACATTTCTGAATGTGCTACTCAGAGAATGGTCTCACTTTTGGCCAAATGTCTTGTAAAGTGCCATATTGATTTTGTTATAAGAAACATTTGATATTCTGAAATGAAATCAATAGGAGGCCCAAATAATTTAGATACTATCTCTCAAATCAATACTAATGTGTATTGCTTTCCATTAGCTATTTGATGTGACAGTTTAAAGTCTGTATTTTGTGATTTACATTATTATTTACATAAGTTGGTTGTAAACACTAAAATGTGAACTTTTACATACGTTATTTTTAAAGCATAATTTCCTAAAATAAATTGGCTTTGGTTATGACTTTGTTAAATAATTAAAATAACAACTTTTCTCTGGATTTTACCTTAACTTTTAATAAACCTCTCTCAAAGTAAGAGAGTAATACATTTATGCATTTATAATTCAAAGATTTTTAGAAATTTAAAGAGTATTGATAAGGAAAGATAAGTTTTAAAAAAGCCAATTAATTAAAATCGTAACCAACTTACTTTAGGATGAACAAACTGCACTTTATTAATGTTTATTTATATTTACTTTAATATTTAACAATCATAATTTACTGTGATTTCCAAATATTTGTTTTATTAAGCAAAGCAGAGTAAAATTGAGTTAGTGCATGGAATTACATAGTCACTTGAGATCTGTCTGGTTTAAATACTATAGTCTTGGACAATTCATTTATTCAATGATTAGTTTTTCTAAGATTCTTAGTAATTGATAAGCTATGCTAACACATAAGCTTTAAAAGTATGCAATTTTCTCAAATAAGCATATTTAATATATTTAAATAATTAAGAAAAACTCAATGTGATATTTCAAATTCTAGAATGTCTGATAATACAATTTTAATATGAATCCCTTTCTGAGGGTTTGCACTTAGAAGAGGTTAATAGTGTCAGTTTACATATAAATAAATAAAAATTGATAAATATCAATATCAGAATTAAGAAGTTTATTTTTTAATAAATTCTTTTTAGTGATTAATTATGTAACATGGAATGAGGGCACTTGAGTTCCTCTTATCTAAATGTGATTCACAGCAGTACTTTATAACCTGAGGCAAGTCCTTCAGCTTTAGAAACCATGTTTCCTATTCTATACGTGATAAGAATGTTATTTTCCTCATAGGGTTTTTGTGGGGATTTAATGAACTAATGCAACATTAAGTTCTTAAAATATACCCTGGTAAATAGTAAGTTCTTTTATTTTTTTAATATAAGGTAACTTTTATTTTTTAATTATTTCACTTTTTGAAGAAAAAACAATCATAATTTGCTACTATTTTAGAAATAGCTGTTTCTATTAAACTTATCTGTCATAGCTTTCTAATAGGCTCTGAATCATCAGATGATAAATGTTCTTCTCAGGCATGGTTTTCAAAGAGAATGACAGAAAAGTGTGTCTGTGGGTGGGGGTGGGGGGGTATATTCCTAACCTTTTGAAGTTAATAGAGTGGAAATCAAACTGCTTGTTCACTTAATTATTTGTATTTAATACTTGTGTCATCACAGTGATATGGGGTGGGTTTTGAGAGCAGCTGGGCTGAATGCAGAAGGACAGAGGCCAATTTCTCTTGGCTTCTGTTATCCAGATGGCTAGGAAATACTGATGACTCTGGACACAAGGACTCCTTGTCTAAAATGTTTGCTCCAATTGCTCTTACCACTCCATATTCTGTACCTACCACTCCAGACGCAGTAACTATTTTGGATATACCAAACCCTAGGACAAACTGACAGGCACCTTCAACTTCCTCTGAGTTGCTTCTTGCCCTTACATATCTGATATGTTAACATGTGTGTGTGCATGTGTGTGTGTGTGTGTGCACGCGAGTGTGTGTGTAGGTACACAGACAATCAACAGATGACAAATAGGAGTGAATTTGAGATTTTGTGCCTTTCTTAGTATTAATTTCTTCATTTTTTAAATTTAAGCCAAAAATATTTGTGTTAAATTAATCTGATTTTGCCTCAATAAACATGAGCGTGTTTCTGTGTTTTCCTTGTTTGTGAATCACATATGTTTCTGAGCACTTCTGAATAAAGAAACAAAAAAGAGTATGTTTTGCACATTTATTCACTGAATCTATGGCTTTAAAGTTTTAAGGGTAAAAGGACAAATATGCATTTCACTACTCTGAAAAGTTGTAGAATAAACTCCAGTAGTCTAAATAACTATGGGACCAAAATATGTGAGTGAAAGATAGTTACAATCATTGATGGAAGAGAATAATAATTGGTAACAAGAAATGTGAAACTGCATAGCAATATTTACATGGAAAAACAAGAAACAAATCATGAAAAAAATTTAATAAATAAGAAAGAGAAAACAGGAAATACATGAGTACTGCAGTATGCCTGGGTATCATTCTCCTAGTCTATATGTCTCTCAGTGCATCTAATGGGAGATGGCTTTCATAGTCAAAAGATGGTATTTTCCTTTATGTTTAGGCTGTTCAGAAATATCAGTCTTGGGGAACACACTTTTGACAGACTTTACTCACAACTGTATTTTATCACAAAAAGTATCTAGACTATATGACAGTCATTAATAGTCTTGGTATACCCATTACATGAGGTAGTACCCCAGACATATGCATAGGGTATGTTATAAAATAGTGAATTAAAAATGTATTCTGTGGATGTTTTACCTGAGAATGAGAAGCTTATTTTTGCAATGAAATATAGAAATTAGTAAATTAATACATCTCTATTTTATTAGTAAATGTTAAAATAAACAAAAAAGTGTAGTATTTGTGGTATAATTATACTAGTAGAATTAGGATTGGCTGGGAGATGAGAAGTTTTAGATGCCTAAACCTCTGCTATAAGGAGGGATGTCTGTTCTAATCACTTCACATTGGGAGAAATCCTCACTTGAACTGGCAGTCAAATACTTTTTGGTTAATTGTGTTGATTAGAAAGTTTCCTCACCAAGAGCCAAAATTTACCCTTTTAAAAATCTTAGCAAGTAACTCTAATTCAATTTTCCCAGCAAAATTATCTTTATATTGCAGGGATTATGTGAGCAAAATATAATATATACATTTGGAAAATATCTTTTAATATTATAAAGTAAAAATATTACCCATAACTGTTATTAAAGATAACTAAAACTTTTAAATTTTGGATGGATTTTCCAAATTTGTATAAATCTATATACAGATGAGACTATACACACACACATGTTAATTTCTGGATATTCTTTTTAACTTTAATATTATAAAAACAAGCATTTCCTTTTTTTTTGAATTGTGCTTTAAAGCATTGCATAATAATCAATAATACTGATAAAAAATAATATCCATAGTGTGTTCATTTTCTATTTCCATTTCTGCTCATGTTGTTTCAAGATATAGTATTTCAGAGAACTTCTGCTTCACAATTAGCTTTTTTAGAATAAAATATTGCTTTATTATACTTTAAACTCTATAACAAAAGTGCTCATTATGTCATGAAGAGTCACAGTTCTTTTTTCAGGAAGTTAGGAACACATAATTGAATAAAATTTTGAATATAACATGAGGATAGCTTCTGGTGTAATAAAGAGATTGAAAGGAATAGATGGGTTAAGAGATAATGATTTGGAACTGACAATAAAAAGATGCAAAACCGTGTTGGTACTGTGAGTTATCATCATCATTGTCTATGCCATTTCTGCAAATTTTGGTAAAGGGTGAATTTAATATGAGATAAATATAAACGTTGTCTCAGGTTAACTTTGTCTAAGTAAATTAGAACATTCAGCACATACATTCTTTAAGATTCTTTGGAAACAATATTAATTAATGAGATAATCACTGTTTTCTCAAACATCTAAAATTGTATGCCTAGAAGAGATTTTGGAAATCCTGGTGGAGCCATTTTTAAGTTGAAGAGAAATTAAGCATTTCTGAAAATCAAAGAAAAATTTATAAATATTGCTAAACAGTAGTTTAATCCTTTCAGTATAATATCTTTTACCTCGCAAACAGTAAAGGAAGAGTAGAAGATATTGCTACAAATCACACCACTGGCTAATAAAGGTTAGTGGTTAGTTAGAAGGACCAACTCCAAGTCCTAATAGCATAAATATAAATGAACCACATAGTTAATGGATAAAATATTACTGAATGAAAAGATACACCTAATATTTTCCACAAATATTAATTGAATGCCATTATGCTCATACAATTATATAGCGTATTGGGTGGAAACTGATAAACAAGAGATACATTTATTCACTAAATGTATACACATACATGTACTTATATATACTCATATATACCTACATATTTATTCATTATTATCTAGTACAGACGAAATGCAAGTTATTCATTAAACCAATCATGGTTCTTTGTCTTTAGATCTCTTTCCATGTGAATAACTGTTACTTCTACAGCTGGCCATGTAGATGGCTATCACACCAAAACCAATCCTGTGACTTCCCCCTCAAAAAGGACTGGAGTCACTTTGCTTGCTCTAAATAGTCTTGTACAGATGAATGTCCTTGTGGTGATGATGAACTATACAAATAATAGTACTATCAACTTTCAAAAGCATTTGCCATGTGCAAAATGGAAACCATTCATTCCACAAAATAAGCCTGAGAACTGCCTACAATATGCATGTAAATTACCATAAAAAAGAGAGATAGTGCCAAATAATGTTAAAAAACAGTTTTTCAATTGATTCTCTCTAATTTTCTTATTTTTCCTTTAAGAAATACGTTTATAGAGTTATAATTGATGTATAATAAGATGCATACATTTTAAGTACACAATTCTATGAATTTTAAAATGTTTATGGTGAAAACATCACCATAATCAGGATGATGAACACACCCATAATTCCCTAAAGTTTTCTCCTGCCCCTTTGTGATACTTCCTTCTTCTCTCTCCTGTACCTCCCTTCCTCCCTCCCCAGGCAATCACTGATCTGCTTTATGCCACTATAAATTAGTTTACATTTTCTAGAATTTTATGCACATGGAATCACATAATATGTACTCTCTCTTCCCCCCTGCCCCGGCTTCTTTCACTCAGCATAATTATTTTAAGATTCATCCATGTTATTGTGTGTATCAATAGTTTATTTAAATTGCTGAATAGTATTTCATTATATGGATGCCACTATTTGTTTATCCATATAATGTGAAATCCTTTTGATGAACATTTGGGTTGTTCCTAGTTTTTGGCTCTTTAGTGCTATGAACATTCATGTATAATCTTTGTGTTGACACATACTTTCATTTATCTTGGGTAACTACCTAGGACTGCAATGGCTGAGTCATAGGGTAGATGCATTTTTAACCTTTTAATAAATTGTCAAACTGCTTTTCAAAGTGGTTGGCCATTTTACATTCCCAGCATCAGTGTATGAGAGTTTCAGTTGGTTGACACCTTTGCCCACACTTCGTATGACCAATTTTTCTAATTTCAGCCATTCTAATGGGTGCGTAGTAGTATCTCAGTTTGATTTTAACTTATATTTACCTAAGATGTTGAACATCTTTTCATGCACTTATTTGTCACCTGTGAATCTTCTTTGGTGAAATTCAATCTTTTGCTCATTTTTTAGAAAGAAGAAAGTTGAGTTTTTTGTCTCTTTATGGAATTGTAAAACTTTTAAAAATAAAAACACTCTAGGTGTAAGTCCTTGGTGGGCCTTTTTTATTTTCAAGTATTTTCTCCCAGGCTGTGCTGTGCCTTTTCATTTTGGAAGCAGTATCTTTTAAAGAGCAAAATTTTTAGACTTGATAAAATCCAGTTTATTTTTCTTCTATAGTTTCTATTTTCACTTTTGTGTCCTACTTAAGAAATCTTTGCCAAACCCAACATCATTGACATTTCTTCCTATGTTTCTTCTAAGCATTTTAAAGTATTAGTTTATAAGTTTAACAGGTCTGTCATCCATTTTGAGTTAATTTTTTTCTGTGGTATGAGATAAAGGTTGAGGCCCATGAAATTTGGGGTTTTTTTTTTGGCATATGGCTAGCTAATTTTCCAGCACCACTTGTTAAAAGGTTATCTTTTTTCCATTAAACTGCCTTCTACTTTTGTTGAAAATTAATTGTCTGTTGTATGTGTGGATCTATTTCTAGACCATTTCTATTGAATTTATCCATTTGTCTAGAATTTTCTATGGATAAAATGTTACATTTGACAGATATATAATAGCTGAGACACTTTTTAAAATATGAAATTGACAAGAATGTTAATAATATTTCCTTCTGATACTCCAAATTGCTTATTTTTTTTTCTATTATGATTTATTTGGTATTTTAGGTCATCTATTAAATTCATAAATTTGTAAGTCATTTTTTACTATTCTATACCTTAAATTTTGAGGAAGGGAATGAGGGAAGAAGGAAGGAATAAAGGAAAGAAAGAATGAATGAATGAGTGAAAGAAAGAAAATACCACAGCAATACATTGAACTTTCAGAAGGAGAGAACAAACCTAAGGATACTAGAGACAGGGGGAAGGAGGGAGGGGGGTTTGGGAAAGGATGGGTCAGGCAAATGGCATAAAGAAATATCATGACTTGTAAAAATGAATATGCTGATAATAAATACAAATTTAAAATACAAAAAACAAATTTTGTTTTCTACGGATTTGAATTTCATTTTTTAAAAAGTTCTATTCTCATATGATTCTCTTCTAAATCTACCATTAAATCTGTCGTATTATAACTACCTGTTCTGGTTGTTTGATTTAGTCTTCACCCTCCAGCAACTGAGTCTATCTTATTTCTGTTGTAATTTCTGTTTGCTAATAAGAGTTACCTCGAAAACTGCTTGGGTTAGTCTGTTAATGTTTTGGGGCTTGGCTGATATTGAGAGAAAAGATATTATTTTCTAGACATCTGGAGTCAATTGTCTTCAATAAACTTTAACAAGGGCTGCAAGATAGGAAAGATAATTTCTTATCCAAGTTCTAAGGTGATTTACTTGATTCAGTCCCAGGTACCCTCAAGCATCTCTGACCTGTTCTCTTTGCTCAAACTTTCATCAGGGATGCATTTTTCCTTTTCCCCAGCTGGTAAGTCCTGGAATTTTCTCCAGTTTCTGTTCCTGAAGGTCTGTGCAGGTACTCTAACCTCAGTAAGTGTATAGGACAGCCTAGTTGCATGAGCATAGCAACTATAACATATCTGTCTTATGGTAACTCAATTACATTATTACTTAGAAACAGCCTGAGGTGATGTCTTCCATTTATTGAGAATGACAGTAAATCTTAGTTCGTAATCTCAGTACATATTAGGTTTTGCTTGAGAAAGTCACAGCAAAAAAAAAAAAAAAAAAGAAAAAAAGAAAAAAAGGAAACTGCTGGCACATAGATGGACAAATTCATTTTAATTTAACATACTTAATCTAAATTGTGAATAAATGTAAAAGGATTCTGCTTCCTGAGCAAATGACAAACAGTTTTTTAAAAAATATTTACTTTAAAACACATAAAAAAACAACTGAGATTGATGTGGGTCTTCCAGGATTCAGAAATTCTGCAGAAATATTGCTAGGCAGGATTATAAAAGATGAAGTGATGAAAGACCAAAGTTAAAAAGCTTTCTCTGGCTTAACCAAAATGAATTACTTTAAAAAAAAAATCTTTGATATTTTCAAACAACTCTCTCATTAAAAATAACTTTTAACCATGATGTCACAAGAATTTCAAAATATAAACACTAGATAAATGGTGATAAGACAGAAAGGAAAAAAAGTTATGTATGTGACTGTTAGAAGAGAATGTTTTTTTTTGTCTAGCATTACAGTTTTTTACAGATCACTATATTCTTGGTCTATTTTTTCCTGGCTTTAAAACAGCACATACTATTTTAATCTAAAACATTATGATCAATAATTAAATCAATAGTCAAAATCAAAGCTAAGCCTCTTTTGGCCAAAGAAGCACACTAAAATAAGTGTTTTTCTTCCATTTATAAACCTGACTTTTTTAAAGTAGTGAGGTCGAATATTCATTTCATCAGTTCTACACCAAAACTTAGACTCTACTATTCATTTTATTCTATTCACTTAAATATCTATCTTTTCATTTGTAGCAATACGGAAATAATAAAATCATATAATAAAACTGATTATATTTAATGTTCCATACTCTATCCTAAGTGCATAGCATATAATTATTCAAACAACTCTGTGAAGTATTACCATTATATCTGTTTAACAGATAGGGAAACTGAGGCACAGAGAGATTAAGCAACATGTCCAAGGTCACATGGTTAAAAATGGCAAAACTGAAATTTAAATTCTATTATTTTTTTCCAGAATCTGTGCTCTTTCTTAACCACTCTATTCTATTGCCTAATAAAACTACAAGGGGCAGGAACATATTTGTGTACAAAATGGAAATATGTATTTTTTTTATTCTATTCTTATTTAGCCATCATGACTATGTATTACTTTTATCAGTTTTGGTCTGGGTGATAAACCAAGTGCCAACTGTATTTATTCCAAGGAATATTAGGACAAAGTTTATTAATCGCCAGAAGCTATGGACAGGCAGCTGAACGTGGCAAGTCATTGTGGAACAGTGGCAGCACCTAAGCTGAAGTTGGAAGTCCAGATTTGAATTTCAATTCTCAATATTATTTCTGTTAAGCAATGTTCTAGATGTTGGAGATGCAGCAGGGAAGACAGGTATGGCCCATGCTCCAAAGTATTTTACATTCTAACTAGAGGAGACTCAAAATGAACTTGTAAACAAATAGACAAGATAATGACAGTGATCAGTTCATAAAGAAAATAAAATAGGAAGCATTATAGAGAACTATTCAGGGTTTTCAAACTACAGAAGGGAACACTCATTGAAGCTTTTTTTGATGAGGTGGAATTTGAGCTGAGATTTGAGTACTGATAGGAAGACAGTCTTCCCAAACAACATGGAAAAGCATTTCAAGTAGAAAGAAAAATGTATATCCCTAGAATAAAAGAATCCTGGGATATTTGAAGAAGAAGAACAACAAAATAAACTGGCATGGTTAATTCTAGTGAGTGAGGGGCCCTAGCAGTACGCACTGAGGTTAGAGAGAGAGGCAGATGCTGCATCAGGCAAGGTCTTGTAGACAACAGTCAAGAGTTTGACATATACCCTAATTCCGCGATGAGCCATTGGAGGGTTTTAAGCAGGGTCTTGTGCTGATTTGATTTACATTTTAAAAAGATGACATGTGATCATAATCCAAAACTCAACTGACAATAGGAGGCAGGCAGGTAGCTTAATGAATGAAGCAGGCTTGATGTACACAAAAGGGGAAAAGCTGTAATCAACTGGAGGGCACATTCTCCATTGGAACACATTGAAACTTAATTAAAATGAAATGTCTCCAGGCTAGATATGGCCTTCAGGCATCCAGTATGTGACACTTGTCTAGATATCGTTTGGAAAATGAATTGTAAGAAGGGTGGATAGAGAAGTAGTGGGTCGGTGTGGGAGGCTATTTCAATAATGGAGGCAAGAGATGATGCAGGCTTGGCAGACTGGTGTCAAGGGAGGAATTGAGAAGTGTGTGTATTTTAGACATTTTGAAGTTAGAGCCAATAAACTTGGGTTGGGTATAAGGAGAAAGAAAGAGAAAAACAAAGTAATTAAGTTTAACTTCAAGGCTCCTGGAGTCAGTATCTGGTACATGATGCCATTTTCTGAGACAGGAAAGAATGGAGAAAAAACAGGCTTTCAGGTTCCTTTCATTTCAGAGAGGTTACATTTGGATAACTATCAACTTTGCAGGATGATATTTCAAGCAGTTGGGTACATAGATACTTCTAGAAGTCAGAGCATATAATTTTGGGAGTCTTCTTTTTAGAGATATTGTTTAAGCCATGAGGCTAGATGAGATATTCCAGAGGGATGTAGTTGACACCAACAACTGAAAATTCCAGCACTGACAGGAAATGCAGAGTATGTGTGTTCAGAAAAGGAGATTGAGATGGAGGAGACAAGCCCCAGGAGGAACCCCAGAAAACCCAAAGGTAAAAAATCAAAAGAAGAAAACGTTTCAAGAAAGAGGGTGTGGTTAACCTTAATGCAACATTCAAAGGATGTCCTATAATGAAAACAAAGAAGTACTGATCGATTTAGCAACATGGAAGTCTTTAGTAACCTCAGTAATAGAAGTTACAGTGATTGAAGCGGACAGAAGTTCATAATGGTGTGGACTGAAAAGTGAAAAGAAGACGAGGATATAGAGCTAGAGAGGACACCCGCCTCTGTAAGCAGTTTTATTTTAAAGAGGAGTAGAGAAATAGGAAATAAATGGAAGGGTATTTATGGCCAAAGGAACCATAAATTTATTTTTATTTTGCCTTTGTTTTACACAATAATATTGGAATTGTCTTTGTTTTTATAAAATAATATTAAAAATTAGAATATTGAACAAGGAAAAAGATTACATAGTAACACAAGGATTAACATCTTTAAGAGGAAAGAGAGTGCATAAGGAGCACAATAGAAATAGCTGATTTTAAGAACTGTACAGATATTTTTGTTTCTGTAACAGGAAGAAAAACAAAGAATTTGTGTACAGGTTTAGTTATATTTGTAGATTTGGTGGTTGAAGATGAAGGAGTCTGTTTAAATTGCTTCCATCTTCTCAGTGAGGTACAAAGACAAGGTGTAGTGGATTGAATTATTTCTGCCAAAACTCACTGAAGTTTGAATTGTGTCCCTCAGATTTTATGTATTAGAAACTTGTTCCCTGTTGTGACTGTTGAGAGTGTGGGAAATCCTATTATGGTAAATGAAAAGTGGAGCCTTGAAGAGTTGATTAGATTGTAGGACCCTGCAGTAGTGAATGGGTTAATAATGGTGGTCAGGGGCATGGTTCTAAGGGATTTGAAAGATCCTGGCCCTCTCTGCTCTGCCATTTTGCAATGGGATACCCTGCGTGACTGAAGTCACCACTAGGACCCTCACCAGATGTGTTCTCTGGACTTTTGACGTCCCAGCCTCTGACACTGTAAGCTATAAATTTTGTTTTCTTTGTAAAACACCCAGTTTCAGGTGTTTTGTTATAAGCAACAGAAATGGACTAATACACAAGGTGATCACATGAGGAAGGTGTGAGGGTATCAGAGAATGTAAAAGAAGAGACTGCAAAATCACCCTTACAGTGTGTGAAGAAGTGGATTTACTATAGAAGTATAAAAAGATTGTAATGAAGTGTTCTTTTGAACTATGCGGGCATGAATTAAATGAGACAAGTCCACATGGTAATGTGATTTTCTCCACCATTTTAGATAGTCCTATGCACAAAAATAAAAGAGACATATGGGGGTTGATGTGGTATATTAGTAACGTGGGGCTGCCACGACAAAGTATCACAGACCGGGGACTTACAACAGAAGAAATTTATTCTCTCTCAGTTCTGAAGGCCTGAAGTAAGAAGTCAAGGTGTCAGCAGGGCCACACTTCCTCTGAAAACTGTAAGGGAATCCTTTCTTGCCTCTTCTTTGCTTATGGTAGTTTACCAGCAATCGTTGGAGTTCCAAATATTGTAGCTGCATAAATCCAATCTCTGTCTTTGTAGTCACACTTTTCCTTAATACCCCAAGGCTCTAAAATATTTAGCCTGTTCATCTATATTTACCGGTATTCATCAGACAGTTAATGTTATACCATGTTGAGTAAAGAAAACCTGAGAGGAAATAAATGAGTCTCTGAATTTAGGGTTTGTGTGTTAGGTCAGCTAAACATAGGAATGACACTATTAAATGTATCTTTATATGACACAATAAATAATATCTTTCAGTTCATTGATACATGCAAATTGTGGCATATTAGAAATGTTACTCAAGTATTATATAAAACTAAAGTAATTTATTGTATTTTTCTCTGTATCAACAGAGAACAAAAAAATACTGTAGCTCGAAAAGAGCATCAAATGCTATGATGACACTTATTTTTCAAAGGTTGTACCTTATTCTAGTTCTGCTTTTAATTTTAAATTATCTATCTTGTTGAATGTATTTTTCAGTTTTTTAGAAAGACTTTTGGATTAACATGTTACCTTTCATCTCAGAAGAAAAATGCATATATGCTTGTTGATGGATCTATTATTCAACAATGATGTTACTTGGTTGGCTACATTGTGTGTAACTTATATTCCAAAATATTATGGGAGCCCTGCCTCACAGACCCAGGGATAGAGTACTGCCCTCCAGACTCATTGAACCCTCCTGCTCAGGATCTACAGCTGACCAGAGAGGTCTGGTGCTAGTCACCCCCTCAGAAAGAGATTAAAACAACAGACAAAGATATTTTGACTGGAATGACTGAGGAAATAAGCTATAGAGCACCAGGAACATGATGAGATCCTTGTGAAGCATGGAAGATGGGAACAGCACGACATCCAGCCTCTGCCACATCACAGAAATTGGCTTGGAATAAGGCAGAGAAAAAGTGAGCTCTAAAAGACTCCAGTTGTTTCCACTGCTGCCACAAACACCAGAAAACCACAAGAGAGTCCCCCAGTCATTTCAGGGCCCAGACCCAGTTGGGGAGTAGCTGGGAGTCAGTAGCTGCACAGTCTCCTCGTGGAAGCTCAAGGAGAGGAAACCCCCACCCTCCTTCAGTAGCTGTGACACAGTGCCACCTGGATTCGAACCCACAGCTGGAGTGTGCCCTACCCTAGAGCTGGTGAGATTGACTCCCTTTGTCTGGAAGCCCTCCCTGCATTCTACCACACTCATGTGGGTGCTAATGGGACCAAGGCCTCAACTGCCTGGAGCCAAGGACAGACAGAAAGACTGAAACCCCAGTGTCTTAACCCAAGCAATGCCCGAACCCCCAGTTGAGCAGAGAAACCAGCTGAGCAGAGAAGCCACCAAGGTACAGGGGGTTTCCACATTTGTGCATGCCCAGCCTGCACAGCCTGTAGACCTGCTGAACCCAAAGGTGCCCACACTGGCCCATAGACAACCTGTCAGTATCCCCGCCTAACCCTGCAAGCCTTCATACATTTGCATGGGAGCAGGCAAGAACACAACCCCAGTTGCCTGGAGCCCAGGCCAGACAGAGAGATCAAGACCCCAGGATCTCAGGCAACATAACATTCCCTCCTCACACCCCAGACCAGCCTGGTGGAGAAGCCACCAGTAATCAGCTATTCCCCATATCCACGTGCACCTGCCCTGCACAACCTGTGGGTCTGCTGAGCCCACAAGTGCCTACACTGACAGCCATCATGATGATGGCCTCTACTCCACCTGCAGCCCTCCACAGAGCTCTCAGGGGCTGCTGCTCTCTTGCAGGTTTGCTACAGGCTCAGCAGCTGATCAGATGGCCCTCTATAGAGATGCCTGGACCTGTTGCATCAGTGTATATCTGTTCTAAGATCAACAGCAGACAGAACAGGGGCTTTTACTCTCCAAGGCAGGCCTCTACAGAGTCACTGGGCTTGGCTGCACCCTTGCAAGATTGCACCAGACTCAACAACTGATCAGGCAGCCACCTGTACAGCTGCCAAACCATGTGGCACTTGTGTAAACCTACTCCTGGACAAACAGCCGGTTAGGTGGCCACTTCCCCCTCCTACCAGCATGCCTCTGGAGAGACACTGGATCCTGTAGCATTGATGCAGGCTTGTTCCAGGCTCAATAGCTTATCTAGTGGCCCTCTACAGAGCCACCAGGAGCTGCTGACTAGTGTACACATGCTCACTGACGAACAGTGGATCAGGCAGGAGCTTTACCCTCCAAAGCAGGACTCTACAGAACTGCTAGGTGTACAGCCAAAACAACCCACCACAGGGACACCCACCCTAATAAAGAACTTCAGACGGTCCCACAGAGTAGGTCGCAAAGGCACCAGCAGACAACTCCAAGATTGAATACAGTTGAAGAAGTCACACAAAGGCTGCACTGCCATACTCACCCAGATCCACACTTAAAACATCCAACCCACTGTCAAGACAGAACACTTTTCCAGGTGTCTCTTCCTTTGAAAACCACTCCTAAAATTAAAAGAAGCAACTAAGCCACCAGATGCCCAGACATCAATGCAGAGATATGGGAAGCATAAGAAAACAGGGAAATATGACTCCCTGAATAGAAGAATACAATTCTTCAGTACCAGACCCTAAACAACAGGAAACCAGTGAATCACCTGAAATGGCATTACTAAGGAAATGCAACACAGTGGATGAAAAAATAGATAGAAATCACAGCAAAGTCAAAAAAACAAACAAAAACCAAAAAAACAATCCAGGACATGTATGAAAAATTCAACAAAGGATAGAAACAATAAAAGAAGAAATCCTGGAACTGAAGAATTCATTCAAAATAAAGTAAAAAATATAAGTGAGAGCATAAGCAGTAGGATAGAAAAAGCAGAAGAAAGAAATTCTGAACTAGAGGACATCCTTTTTGAATTTACACATTTAGACCAAATAATAAAAAAAAGAATTTTAGAAAATGAAAAGAATCTATGAGATTTTTCTGATAACTTTAAGCGTACAAACATCCATGTTATGGGTGTACTGGAAGGGGAAGAGAAAGGGAAAGGCATTGAAAGCCTATTTAATAAAACAATAGCTGAAAGCTTCCCAAGTATTGGGAGAGATACATTCTAACAGATAAAAGGAACTCAAAGTTCCTAAACAGATTTGACCATAAAAGGACCTCCCCAAGACACATTATAATTATATTGTCAAAAATCAAAGACAGGAAAGAATTCTAATAGAGAAAAGTGTCAAATCATCTATAAGGGAATCCCCATCAGGGTGATAGCAGACTTCTCAACAGAAACTCTACAGGCCAGGAGAGAGTGGAATGACATATTCAATTTGTTAAAAGAGAAAAAAACTACCAAACAAGAATACTATATTCAGCAAAGCTTTCCTTCAGAAGTGAAGGAGAAATAGCATCTTTCCCAGACAATCAAAAACTATGAGAATTCACCACCACAAGACTAGCCCTTCAACAAATCCTCAAGGGAGTACTACATCTGGGATTAAGAGTGATATAGATCACTATAAATACATGAGAAAGAATAAAGACAGATAGTAGAACAGATATGCAAATGAGGAGAAAGCAAATGTATCTCATTGTTACAAAACACCAAATAGCAAAGATAAACAATAGAAGGGAAAGAAAGGAATAAAAGAAATAGAAAACAACCATAAAAAATGGAGAAAATGGCAAGAATAAGGTAATACCTTTTAGTAACAACCCTGAATGTAAATGGATTAAATTCCACAATTAAAACTCGACCCAACTATATGTTGCCTACAAGAAACTCACTTTACTAATAATGACACACATGGAAGAGTAGGGAAGGGATAAAAAAGACATTCCATACAAATGGAAACCAGAAATGAGAAGGAGTTGCCATACTTATATCAGATAAAATAGACTTCAAAACAAGAACTATAAAAAGAAACAAAGACAGTATGGTATAATGATAAAAGGATCAATGCAGCAAAAAGTTATAAAAATCATAAATATATATGTATCCAACATTGGAGCACCGAGATACATTGGCTCTAAAGGGAGAGATTGATCCCAACATAGTAATAGTTGGGAACTTTAACATGCCAATCTCAATATTGGATGATCACCTAGACAAAGAATTAGCAGAGAAATATTGGATTTAAACAGCGCTGTAGACCAAATGAACTTGAGAGACATATGCAGAACATTTCATTCAACAACAACAGAATATACATTCTTCTCATCAGTACATGGATAATTTTCCAGGATAAAGCACATGCTAGGCCATGAATTAAGTCTCAACAAACTAAAAAGAATGAAATCATATCAAATATATTTTCAGACCACAGTGGAATAAAATTAGAAATTATCCACTAACTAAACTTTGGAAACTATACAAATATATGGAAATTAAAAAAAACCAAAACATGTTTCTGAATGACCAATGGGTCAAAGAAGAAGTAAAGCAGGAATTTAAAAATTCCTTGAAAAATGAAAATGCAACCACAACTTACCAAAACCTATGGGATACTGCAAAAGCAAGACTAAGAGGGAAGTTTATTGCAATAAATGCTTATATCAAAAGAAGAGAAAGACTTCAAATAAACAACCTGACATTACATCTCAAAGAACTAGAAAAACAAGAACAATACCATTCCTAAATTAGTAGACAGAAAGAAATAATTAAGATCAGAGCAGAACTAAACAAAATAGAGATTTAAAAAAAAAAACCAAAACAACAGACAAACAAAAAACAAGATGCAAAAGTTCAATAAAGTAAAAAGTTTATTATTTGAGAAGATAAACAAAATAGACAGGCCCATTGACCAGACTAACTGGCAAAAGAAGAGAGAATACTCAAGTGATAATAATCAGAAATGAAAAAGGAGACATTATAACCAAATACCACAGAAGTACAAAGAATCATTAGAGACTATTATAAATGAGTATGTGCCAGCAAATTTGAAAATCTGGAGTAAATGGATAAATTTCTGGACACATACAAACTACCAAGACTGAACCAAGAAGAAATAGAAACCCTGAACAGATCAATAATGAGCATTGAGATTGAAGCAGGAATCAGCAGTCTCCCCCGAAAGAAAAGCCCACAACCAGATGTCTTCACTGCTAAACTCTACCAAAACTTTAAAGAAGAACTAAAACCAATCCTTTTAAAACTACTTCAAAAAACTGAAGCAGAGATTATTTTCCCAAACTCATTTTATGAGGCCTGCATCATCCTGATAGCAAAATCAGACAAAGACACAAGAGAAAAAGAAAGCTACAGGTCAATATCCTTGAAGAATACAGATGCAAAAATCCTCAACAAAATATTAACAAACAGAATAAAACAGCACATCAAAAAGATTATGCACAATGATCAAGTGGTATTCATCCAAGATTTGTAAGGATGGCTCAACATACACAAATCAGTAAATGTGATATACCACATCAACAAAATCAAGAGTAAAACCTAGGGTGGGGACACAGGGTACAAAAGTAATTTCTGGTAATGGGTATGCCACCAGTATGAATCTGGCCCTCACATCATGGGCATGAGGGGTGACAATTAGCTTTGTATCTCATGAATATTCTTAATAAATTAAAAAAGGAAAAAACAAAAGACTATCTGATTATCCCAATAGATGCAGAAAAAATTTTGACAAAATTCTACAGCCCTTTATGATAAAGACTCTCAACAAATCGGGTATAGAAGGAAACCATCTCAACACAATAAAGGCTATATATGACAAATTCACTGCCAACATCATCCTGAATGGGAAAAGTTAAAAGTGTTTCTTTTAAGAACAAGAACAAGAACAAGAAAAGGATGCTCAGTCTCACCACTCCTATTTAACACAGTATTGGAAGTATTAGCTAAAGCAATTCAGCAAGAGAAAGAAATAAAGAACATCCAGATTGGAAAAGATAAAGTCAAATTGTCCCTGTTTTCAGGTGACATGATCCTGTATATAGAAAAACCCAAAATCTCTACCAAAAACCTCATACAACTGATAAATGAATTTGGTAAAGTTTCAGGATACAAAATCAATAAGAAAAAATCAGGAGCATTTTTATATAACAACAAACAAGTAAAAAAATAAATCAAGAAAGCAAGCCTATTTACAATACTAACCAAACTAAAAAATACGTAGGAATAAATTTAACTAAGGTGGTGAAAGATCTCTGCAATGAGAACTACAAAACACTGCTGAATGAAATTAAAGAGGACACCAAAAGATGGAAAGACATTCCATGTTCATGGATTGGAAGAATTAACATTGTGAAACCATCTATACTACCCAAAGTAATCTACAGATTCAATGCACTACCCATTAAAATACCAAAGACATCCCTTACAGAAATAGAAAAAAACAATCCAAACATTCATATGTAACAATGAAGACCCAGAATAACCAAAGAAATTCTGAGCAAAAAGTAAATAAACAAATAAATAAATAATAATAAAACTGGAGGCATTATACTACCTGACTTCAAATTATATTACAAAGCTATAATAATCAAAATAGCATGGTACTGGCATAAAAACAGACACTCGGACCAATAAAACAGAATAGAGAACCCAGAAATCAAGCCATATACTTACAGGCAACTGATCTTTGACAAAATCAACATTGGGGAAAGGACAGACTGTTCATCAAATGGGGCTAGGTAAACTGTATATCCATGTGTAGAAGAATGAAAGTAGACCCATACATATTGCTATATACCAAAATCAATTGAAAATGGATTAAAGACTTAAATATAAGAACTGGAACTGTAAATCTCCTTGAAGAAAACATCGGGGAAGCACTTCAGGAAGTAGGACTGGGCAAAAACTTTATGAATAAGACCTCAAAAGCACAAGCAACAAGAACAAACATAAACAAATGGGATTATATCACACTAAAAACTTTCTGCACAACAAAGAAAACAATTAACATAATGAAAAGACAAACAGGTGGGAGAAAACATTTATAAACTATACATCCAGGAGTTTCAAGATGGCGGCGGCTGCGGCGGCTGGCGCGGAGTAGCTGAGGTGGAAAAGGTGGCCACTGGGCCTCAGGCAGTCGGGAAACTTGTGGACCTTCCTCTGGCCATCTCTTAAGGGAGGACCGCTGCTGCTGGCTGGTCGTGGGGGCTCAACGCCACTTTGCCCCCGGCAGGAGAGGCTGCCTCATTTACAGGCAACAGCTTTGAAGTGTGGAGCAGGAAAAGAACTGATTCTTAGCTGCAAAAGCGAGTCTTGAAACAGGGAACATGGTGCCAGGGCTGCGGTGGATGCAGCCAGGATCCCGGATGCCGGGGCCGCGCTGAAGGTGGCCAGCTGCCCTATTCAGGATTCGAGGTTTCAGGCCGGCATTAAAGAAGATTCCTGGGAGCGCCTGAGCGGCGCCGCGACTGAACAGCCCCGAGGCGGCAGCGCCGAGAACACGGAAGGCAACAAACCAGAGACAGAGCGAGCGCCCGACCTGGCACAGCACTGTGAGTGATCCCTGGCACAGCTCTGTTCGGGGGGTGGATGCCCACGCGGCTCCCGCCTGCACCACCAGGCCACTCACTGCCCCGGTGCTGCCTCCATTTTCCCAGGTGCGGGCAGCTCTGCCCTGCTCGGCCATCACTGAGCCCATTTGCTTGGCCTGGCACGGGGCTTTCCGGACCCTGCAGACCGGCCTCCTCTCCCACTCCCTCCGCGGTTCTCTGGCGGGGCTGGGGGTGTGGGGCGTCCCGACCAGTGTTGGGAGGGCTAGGAAGTACGGGTGGGCCGACTGTCACTCCACCACACCCTGGACTCCGGCCCCGGTAAACTTCCTGTTACTGAGAGGCAGATACCATCTCTGCGACCACCAGTTTGGAAAAAAGCCTAACGAATTTCTGGTTGGGAATAGTGTGGTAGGAGAGTTCCCAGGTCCGCTTGAACCTGCCGGAGAGCAGGCTGCAGGCGGGCACTAGACTCGGTTTATACCGGGGGGATACAAAGGTGAACAAGACCCGAGAAAGATCTACACAGTGCTACAAAGGCACCCAGAGAGACCGGTCGTCTGTGCCTAGCAGAAACCTGGTAGACTTCCTGGGCGAGGCAGTGCTGAGCAGGGTCTTGAAGGCCCAGCTGATAGACGAAGGGTGCAGAAGACACACCCCAGCCCAGCACAGTGTGCACAGAGGGGGGAGATGTGCGGCCAGGGAGGCGGAGACTCGACAGAAACCACACACCCAGTGGGGTCGCCACTGCAGGATCTAACAGCCTGGGCCAGAGCACACGGAACGGGGAGAAGTCCTGTACAGAAAGTGAAAGCTCAACAGAGATCACACACCCTGTGGTACGTGATCCACCAGCCCAGCAGAGTACAAGCTGACCAGAAAGGTGGATCCCCGGAGAAGCCCAAGACCCGAGGCAACCACACACACAAGACACTAGAGGCCAACTGAGCAGTCACGGCGGGAGCCATACCAAATTGGCAACCACAGCAACATCCTAGTTAGTCATTAGTCTCAAACCGGTGGACTGTGAAACCCCCTGCCACAATGAATAAACACCAAAAAAAAGACACCAGAAATACAAAAAATCAAGAAAGTGCACCACCAAAAGTTAATAAATCTCATACTCTAGATCCTATAGAACAAGAAGCCCTTGAAATAACTGACAAGGAATTTCGAGTGATAATTCTAAGGAAACTGAATGAGATACAAGAAAACTCAGCTAGACATCATGATGAAATGAGGAAAAGTATACAGGATCTGAAAGAGGAAATATACAAGGAAATCAATGTCTTGAAAAAAAATGTAGCAGAACTTGCTGAACTGAAGAAGTTATTCAGCGAAATAAAAAACACAACGGAGAGTTTAACCAGCAGGCTTGTCGAAGTTGAAGAGAGAACCTCTGAACTTGAAGATGGGCTGTTTGAAATAACACAAGCAGACAAAAAGAAAGAAAAAAGAATCAAGGACATGGAAGAAAATCTGAGAGAGATATCAGACAACCTCAAGCGCTCAAATATCCGAGTCATGGGTATTCCAGAAGGGGAGGAAAATGGAGATTCCATTGAAAACATATTCAACAAAATAGTGGCAGAAAACTTTCCAGGTATAGGAAAAATCACAGATCTTCAGATCCAGGAAGCTCAACGATCTCCAAACGTATTCAACCCAAAAAGGCCTTCTCCAAGACATGTCATAGTCAAATTGGCAAAACTCAGAGACAAAGAGAGAATCTTAAAAGCTGCAAGAGAGAAGCGTCAAATCACCTATAAGGGAGCCCCAATCAGGTTAACATCAGACTTTTCATCACAAACCCTAAAAGCTAGAAAGGAATGGGATGATATTTTCAAAATACTAAAAGACAAAGATTGCCAGCCAAGAATACTCTACCCTGCAAGGCTATCCTTCCGAAATGAGGGGCAAATAGTATATTTCTCAGACAAACAAAAACTGCGGGAGTTCACTACCACAAGACCACCCTTACAAGAAATCCTCAAGGGAGTACTGGGTTTGGTTCCTGAAAAATAACTACCACTGCCATAAAAACCTAAGAAAAATCTAAACCCGCTAGTACAATAAAAATGGCATTCATGAAGAGAAAACAAGCTAACAAAAACACTATCTACAACCTAAGGAAGCAACAAACAAAGAAACCAAACAGTAAACCAGAAAGCAAGGAACAAAAGACACCTAAGACAACCAAACAACCAATAAAATGCTAGGAATAAATCAACACCTTTCAATAACAACTCTTAATGTAAAAGGCTTAAATTCCCCAATTAAAAGACACAGACTGGCTGACTGGATCAAAAAGCAGGACCCAACTATATGCTGCCTACAAGAGACCCACCTCACCCATAAAGATTCACACAGACTAAGAGTGAAAGGATGGAAAAAGATTTACCATGCAAACAGAAAAGAAAAACGAGCTGGACTGGCTATTCTTATATCTGACAAAATAGACTTTAAACTAAAAACCATAAAAAGAGACAATGAGGGACACTACTTAATGATAAAAGGACTGATCCATCAAGAAGACATAACAATCATAAATATGTACGCACCCAATGTTGGAGCAGCCAGATTTATAAAACAAACTCTATTAGACCTAAAGAAGGAAATAGACACTAATACCATAATAGCAGGGGACCTGAACACTCCACTGTCAATATTAGACAGATCATCTAGGCAAAGAATCAGTAGAGAAACACAAGATCTAAACAAGACTCTAGACCAATTGGAATTGGCAGATATCTACAGAACATTCCACCCAACAACCTCAGAATATTCATTCTTCTCATCAGCACATGGATCATTCTCCAGGATAGATCACATATTAGGTCACAAATCAAGTCTCAATAAATTCAAAAAAATTGGAATTATCCCATGTATCTTCTCAGACCACAATGGATTAAAACTAGAAATTAATAACAAACAAAACTCTGGAAACTATACAAACACATGGAAATTAAACAGCATTCTACTTAATGACATATGGGTCCAAGAAGAAATCAAGCAGGAAATCAAAAAGTTTATTGAAACTAATGAAAACAATGATACATCATACCAAAACCTGTGGGATACTGCAAAAGCAGTATTGAGGGGAAAATTTATTGCATTAAATGCTCACTTCAGAAGAATAGAAAGATGGCAAGTGAACAACCTAACACTTCACCTTAAAGAACTAGAAAAACAAGAACAATCCAATCCTAAAGTTAACAGACGGAAAGAAATCATTAAGATCAGAGCAGAACTGAATGAAATTGAAAACCAAAAAACAATTCAAAAGATCAACGAATCAAAAAGTTGGTTTTTTGAAAAGATAAATAAAATTGACAAACCATTAGCATGGCTAACAAAAAAAAGAAGAGAGAAGACTCAAATAACAAAAATTAGAAATGAAAAAGGCGATATTACAACTGATTCATCTGAAATACAAGGAATCATTCGAGACTACTATAAACAACTATACGCCAACAAATTTGAAAATCTGGAGGAAATGGATAAATTTCTGGACACACACAAGCTCCCAAAACTGAACCGTGAAGACGTAGAAAATTTGAACAGACCAATAACAATAAAGGAGATTGAAGCTGTTATCAGAAGGCTCCCAACAAAGAAAAGCCCAGGACCAGATGGATTCACAGCAGAATTTTACCAAACATTCAAAGAGGAATTGACACCGATTCTTTACATACTATTCCAAAAGATTGAAACGGACGCAAATCTCCCAAACTCATTCTATGAAGCAAACATCATCCTGATACCAAAACCAGGTAAAGATATAACCAAAAAAGAAAACTACAGGCCGATATCCTTGATGAATATAGATGCAAAAATCCTCACTAAAATACTAGCAAACAGAATACAGCAACACATACGAAAAATTATTCATCACGATCAAGTGGGATTCATCCCAGGGATGCAAGGTTGGTTCAACATACGCAAATCAATAAATGTGATACACCATATTAATAAACTCAAACACAAGGACCATATGATCATCTCTATAGATGCTGAAAAAGCATTTGATAAAGTTCAGCACTCATTCATGACAAAGACCCTCTATAAGTTAGGTATAGAGGGAAAGTATCTCAACATAATTAAAGCCATATATGCCAAGCCCACAGCCAATATCATCCTGAATGGGGAAAAGCTGAAAGCTTTTCCTTTAAGAACAGGCACTAGACAAGGATGCCCACTCTCACCACTCCTATTCAACATAGTGTTGGAAGTACTAGCCAGAGCAATCAGAGAAGAGAAGGAAATAAAGGGCATCCAGATTGGAAAAGATGAAGTCAAACTGTCCCTGTTTGCAGATGACATGATCCTATATACCGAACAGCCTAAAACCTCTACAAAAAAACTGTTGGAATTGATAAATGATTTCAGCACAGTAGCAGGATACAAAATCAACACACAAAAATCAGTAGCATTTCTTTTCTCCAATAGTGAACATGCAGAAGGAGAAATCAAGAAAGCCTGCCCATTTACAATAGCCACCAAAAAAATAAAATACTTAGGAATTGAGTTAACCAAGGAGGTGAAAAATCTCTATAATGAGAACTACAAACCACTGCTGAGAGAAATTAGAGAGGATACAAGAAGATGGAAAGATATCCCATGCTTGGACAGTTATATGTGAATCTAGAAAGAGAATTTGATTTTAAAATTTTAAGCAGAGAACACCTTTAAAGAGAAGATTATAAAGTAGAACTTGAACCATGCTGAGGAGTTCTTTACTTAGAGAAAATGGGGGAGACACAGGAGTATGAGCAATGGCCAGAGGTATGAAGGGGCCATGATATGTTTAAGGGACTGTATTAGTTTTCTATTGCTGAATAAAAAAGTCACCATAAATTCAGCAGCTTAAAACAACACACACATTTTTTTAATCTCATGATTTTCATGGGTCAGGTGTCTGGGCTGAGTCCTGAGCTCATGATCTTACCAGGCTGAAATCAAGGTGTCAACCATACTGTGCTCTCATCTGGAGACTGGACTGGGGGAGAATTCATTTCCAAGTTTATTCAGGTTGTTGGAAGAATTCATTTTCCATGGTTGACTGAGACCTGCATTTCCTCGCTGGTTATTGCCTAGGGGCTACTCTCAGCTAGATGCAGCCCACACTTTCCTCACCATGTGGCCCTCTTCACTGGCACTCACACAACATGAAAGCTTCCTTCTTCAGGGCCAAAAAGGAAGAGTCTTTCTCTCTCATCTGCTAAGATGAAATCTTACGTAATGTATCATAACAAGGGGAGTGATTTCCCATCACTTTTGCCATATAATGCAATCTAATTAAGGCTGTAACATCCCATCATATTTGCTATATTCTGTTTGTTAGAAGCAAGTCACAGGTTCTACCCTCACTCCATAGGAGGCAATTATATAAAGGCATGGATCACTGGGGATCACCTTGAGATATATTCACCACAGAGCAATTCAAGTATAAAGTTATAGATAAGAATTGGTCATGAGACTAGAAAAAAACAATAGAAGCCATATTATGAAAGGTCTTTCATGTTTTGTGATGGGGTTTGAACATTATTTTCTAGAATATTGAGCATCATTGAGAATTTTTAAGCAGGTAAGTGATAATGAGATCTGTGTATGGGAAAGATAACACTTCTGAGAAAGTGAGGAATGGGGTGAAAGGGAGGCAGAGAGAGAAGGTGAAAGGCAGGAGTCCACGGAGGATAGAATGAACCAGAAACAGTGGGAATGAGAATGGGGGATTAGTCATGGAAGATGCAATATTTTGAATTTAATAATGTAATTCAAATTTATGTCTGGAATACCAACCACATTAATCAGAAGAAAATCCATTTTTAACTCTTCTTTCTCTAACGAGTTAAATTTAAAGTACCATTTAAAAATGTTTACAATAGCCAGCCACTTGACATCAAAATCTGTTGAAAAGTACAGGGTTTCATTGAGTTTTCAATGTCCTGTGTTTACAATGATAAATATTGACTAAATATCACAAACTTTGTATATTCAGTAAATAATATTTTATTTAGCTATTTATATTTTATATTAAAGTGGAATATTATTGATATATTGATAACATTCTACTTAAAAATGACACAGCTTGGAATTATATGAGCTTTTTGGTTATGCATGGTTCACTTTGGCACCTGAAATCAGCAGTACACATATTTTACCCATTTGTATGAGGGTATATCTAAAAGTTCATAGAAAGATTCGTGTTGCCATTCAATTCTGTTTTTCTGTGAACTTTTTGAAGTACTTTGGTACTCCCTGTCTTTAGGCTTAGGAAATTATTTTACAGCTGAAGATACTTTACTCTTGAAATTCAGGATTAAACACAAATATTGTATATAAATTGCCACATTGCCCCTTTAATTCAGATAACATTTCATTTTTCCTTCAGAGGCTAATGTTCTTTTGTTTTGCATATGCTGTGAGGTCTAATGCTGACAGCAAGTTGAATACTATAAGCCATCTGTCAAGACCCAGGAGATTTTGCTATTATTCACTGCTTCCTCATGGTGTAAGGTATATTTCAGTATAAATATGCAGTGAGAAGATAAATTGTCTCAAAGTAGGAACTACCAGCTGTCAATACAATTAGTGACAAAAGAGCAAGGAAGTGGCCTTGAGGGAATACAGACCCATTTGAGAATTGATTTTCTAGGGATTCTGGAAGCTTCTGTTCTGCAGAAAGTCTTTTAACAGAAAAGAAGTAGGTGTCAGAAGTAGCATGTTTTAAAATATTGTCATCCACTCAGAATCTCTGAAACACTATTGTTACAGCATCTTTGTATGTAATGTATATGTACATATTTTTTTCTGCAAAGAGAAAAAGGACTCATGTTTACAAAGAAAAAAAAAACGAGAGATTTGTCTTCAGCCATCTGTGGTGCTTGCTGCAGATTTCAAGTATTGTCATTGGAGCATTGACTGCTGAGATAATTAATTCTAAATGGACTAAGTTAAGTATTAATGGCTTTCAAGAGTGGGGAGGTAGAGTGAAACATATGTCACAACCCACATTAAATATACTGTTTTTTTCCAGAAATGCAACCATTTATTGCATTATTTTGAAGTAGGTTTATATTTCTAAGAAAGAATACTGAAAAACAAACAAGGTAAAACAATTAAACACTGTGTCGATCTTAAATATTAAAAATCTAACGATGTTTTTGTTCTTTCTTTACCTTTTCCCTGAATATAATTAGTATTCTGGATGCAATCCC
The DNA here is from genome assembly GCF_027409185.1 of Cynocephalus volans. NCBI lineage: Eukaryota > Metazoa > Chordata > Mammalia > Dermoptera > Cynocephalidae > Cynocephalus > Cynocephalus volans. The sequence goes on along the minus strand of NC_084468.1, from coordinate 103,044,561 downwards.
ACATAATTTCTACTTTTCAGAAAAAAAGTATAAGTAAATATTTTTTTTTCCTCTACGTGTTTCTACACATAATAGGTCATTTTGGCCTTTGTGCCAAATACTTTAAAAGGCATGAGCAATATGTTTCAGTAAGATATTTAGAAGCAGCACGGTACTTTGAGTAGCAACACAATTTGTTTGTTCATTAATAGGGAGGAAAGGATGGAAAGCACATAGGAATAATTGTAGGATCTCCTGAAACTACAGTCTGTCTAGGCTATTATTCCTTAACTGCTGGCTTCATAAGGATAAATAATAATTAAAAAGAAAAAGCTTAATTTTCCCTGTTGAAAATCAGGGAAAAGATTCTTCTCCCCTCCTTTTTCTTGGAGCATTTATGTACTTTAGACAACTCGTAATTGCAAGCACTTTCTTCTCTCTTTGAAGTCTAGAAAGGTCTTTTGTCAGTTATGTGACCCAAGAATGTCTTTCTTAAGGACCTGGGGGCCATCTCTTTGAAATGTAAACATCGATGAGGACAGCACCCCTACCTCCCAGTTTCTGTGGGAGGGCAGGAGCCTAACTTCAGTGGGCACCTTTCTCCAGGCTCTAAAAGTACCTTCCTTCATAGAGATATGAGAAGTTTGCTTTTCCTTGGAATAAAACCAATAAACTAAGAGATTTACCAAATTACCCCAATTACCAGATGAAGTTATCTTGAACAATGTGTGACAAAAGGTACTGTCAAGTCCTCTTACTTAAAGACTAGTTGTTGTTGATCTTGAAAATAAATATGCAATAGGTGTATCTGCTTGGGTAAGATTTCTGTCTGTTCTTACAATCTCTTAGTGGATTGCCTGTGATACACATCACATTCTGGTTTAATACTTACTAAGTAATACAACTGTTTTCTGTCTCCATTATCTTTGTGGAGAGGTTTTGGGAGTTGGGACAATTTGTTTAAAAATGTATTTACCCAACAGTTTCTCTTCCTTTTATAAGTGGAAGGTCTTAAGGGTAAGGATTGTTTACAAGATGGCACTCCTTTATTTATAACAATAAATATGCTATGAAAATTTTCAAATTTTATATTTGTTGTTACATTCCCACCAGTACATTTGTTTGGAATATTCAAGTCAAATAAACATTTGTACTTGCTTGAAAAGAACTTAAATATATGGTTTACTATAAAGAACATGATGTCAATTTTCATTACTAATTTGTTACTACATACTGTGGATTCTGTCAAAAAGTATTTTTTGTTACCCATGTGTACTCTAGATATATTAAGATTTTCACAAAATTTGTTAGAGTCTCATAATTCCGAGGCACTCAAGCATAAACTTTAGAAGAAACTATGTGGCCATATTCTGAGAATGGGAGATAAATGACTGTATTGCTTTCATGGCAAATCTTACTTTCTTGGATGAACTACCGATATTGCTACAATGCTACTTTTTCCTCCAAGAATACCATGCTAGGGTTGGACATCCTTAGGTTATGTTAAAAATGATATTGTGCTTCTAATGGAGTAGATAAAATGGCATAATGGTAAAAAGCAGGGCCTCTGGAGTCAGATTTTCTAACTTAAAGTCCTAGCTTTACTCCTTGTTATCTGTGTGAATACTGATGAATTACTTGGTGTCTAGGCTTTAGTTTCTAAATTATTGAAGTAGAAATATGTCTTAAATGAGGCTGCTTCTAAAAAGACTGTAGTGGAGATTTGCCTGTATGGGATTTGTTGGGGACTACTTAGAAGAAAAACATCCATAAGGAGGTGAGGGTAGAAGAGTTGGAAAGAAGTAGAAGTGAAGAGCAGTTGTGTTATAACCTTTAGCCTGAGGTAGTTCTGGATCTAGCGTGGCCCTTCTGAAGGATCCCAAATTAATGCAAGAAAGCTGGGCTGTTGTACTATTTTGACCAGTCAATACGTGTGCACTCTTTCCTAGGAGGAGCATTAACAGTGAGGCTGTCCCTTTGGCTCCAGATCAAGTGGCAGGAAGACTCAGGTGTAAATCTTCAGCAGGCAACACTTTCAGAAGCTGGGGGAATTAACGCTTTGGTCCTGAAAGGGCGTTGGAGGTAGGTCTGTCTGGGCAGGTTAACACAGTATCCACTACAACAAGATATTAGAACCTAGTACATTTGTTATTTTAATATTTGAAGGAAATCATCAATGTAAGTCCATAGCACAGCAGCTCATACATAGTAAGTGCTCTAAAAATGTTAGCTTGTATTAAAGATAGACAAAATGATTTTTTTTTTAGTTCTAAGCAATTCATTTAGGTTGAAATGAAGGTTATAACTGAAATATGCTGTTGGGTTACAAAAGGGTTTAATTCACAGTTGTCATTCTATGACATTTTCTCTGGAAATAACTTTCTGACCTTCTTGGTGGGTTTGCAGAATTCATCTGAAGTATCATTGACATCATTGGGGTGAACTACTTTTATCCTCTGCAGAAATTTCATACCTTCTGACCCAAAATGTTGCAGAGATTTTCAAATTCTGATAAAATTCTTTAAGAAGTCAGGGCAGGATAGAGCAAGATATTAATGATGATGCTCCTGTATTGATAGCAATTTGCTATGTTGATGTTTTAGCCATTCCGTAAAGATGGGTCTATATTACAACAATACAGTTTTTGTTATTTAAATAAACACTAAGGCTAATCAATCAATGAAATAGTCTCCACCAGTGGAGTCAACATGAGAGGCATTATGATTATTTTAATTCCTCTTTTGGAATTTTCCATGCAACCAGTTTCCCTGTCAAACACATAAAATTTAAGATAAATATTCAGTAACATGTAATTTTGGACATAAAGTAAAATTTTTTATCTTAACAACAACATAGTTTTCATTATGCTTAGTTTAAATACTTTAATTGTTTAGGTTGTTAAAATCAAATATATTCATTAGAATCAAGATGTGATACATGTGAACTTTAACATTTACATGGAGGTGGTAAAGTGTGATGATTTTGAGTCTGATAAATCTCGTATAAAATTTCTACTTTGCTAGTGATGTGGTATGTGCGATCCTGAGCCATTTATTTATTTATTTATTTATTTAATTTTATTTTTGTCTTTTTCGTGACCGGTACTCAGCCAGTGAGTGCACTGGCCATTCCTATATAGGATCCGAATGCACCACACTCTCCCGAGTGCGCCACGGGGCCGGCCCCTGAGCCATTTATTAAATCCGTCTATGCCCAACTTTCCTCACCTATGAAAAGGGCATAAATCAGGGATGGGGTTGGGAGTGGGGAAGGATGGATAGGCAGAGCATGGAGGATTTTTAGGGCAGTGAAAGTACTCTGCATGACACCATAATGGTGGATACATGTCCTTATATATTTGTCCAAACCCATGTAATGTACAACACCAAGAGTGAGCCCTAATGTAAACCATAAACTTTGGGTGATTATATGTCAATGTAGGTTCATCAGTTGTAGCAAATGTACCACTCTGGTAGGAGATGTTGATGATGGTGAGGCTATGCATGTGTGGGGATAAGAAGGATATGAGAAATCTGCTCTAAAAACTTAAATTCTTCTAAAAGAGCATAAAATACATTTGTCCTTTGTTTTATTGTGAAAATACTATGAAACAGAGAATTTAAATAAAAAATACCAAACTATATTTAATATAGACTTTCATAAACGGTAATTGGTTTTATTAAAAGGTATTGTGGTGACCTAAGTTCTGAAGGCAAATTTTAAAAGGAATTCCAGAAAACAATTTAATAATGGGAAATGTTATTGGAATAATTGCTTAAACTCTGAAAGTAACTGTTTTTTAAGAGAAAGTAACTCATCCAAAGGCATAAATTTTGGGATTTTAAAAAAGTCATTTTGCTTAGTTGAGGTCATAATTACTATAAAGTGGTTTGCCCTCTAAGGGCTGGGTTTTCCCTAGATAATATAAATGCAATTTGAAATTTTTGTCACTAGATGGCAAACTTTAGTATAATTGCACAAGCTACTTGCTTAAAAAAAGAGTGTCAAATCCTGTGTTTTTCTGTGATAGCAGAAATTCCCCGTATACTAATTAGTTTTAACCAGTCCACCAAATACCTAGCACTTATAAAAATATCAATAAATAGTGAGGATTTAACCCTGTAAGAATCACATAAGAATTGCATTATCAATTTTAAAATCGTAATATTATATAAACATGTTTGAGGATAATATAATTAGTGCTTAATTTCTTTGAACTGGTTTTTCCATGCTATTGTTAAACTCGCTCTAGTTTTTTTTTTTTTCTTTTCTTTTTTTTTTTTACCTTTTTTGTACTTCTTTTTCTAAGTGAAGACTTCTGTAGCAGTTTTTTGTAAAGAGCAACCATTCTTCAGCTTTGCAGCTCCTATTGAAAGTTAGGCACCTTGCTGTGTTTCTACATCTTTATCATTTTATCCTTTAATTAAACTATCATGAAACCTTGAGGCTCATTTCTGTATAAAATAAAGACCACTGCCTTCACTACACCCAAGAGAAATGCACAGAAACAGAATTTTTCTTTCCATCCTGACCTTTTGCTTCCTGCAAAAAAAATTCATACCCCCAAAATCATGCTTTGGTGATTTTATTCTTATGTCTGTGTCTTATGTGGTGAAAAGGTGCTATACACACACACAAAATGTGTGAACATTTGACTACAGAGAAATAATGTTAATTTCCATGTGTGTTTTGCATGGAATTAGAAATGTGATCATTTTGTGATTATGTAACTTCCCGCTTCACTTTTTGTTATTGCATTGCCATTTAGAGATTGAAAAGGATCTGCTCATTAATATGAAAACCAAAAGTGTATCTTGGTTCATACTGAAAATAAGTGACTAAAATATTCAGTGATGATATTGAAATTTGACTGATTACTTCATCCTAGTGTTCCAACTCCAGCAATGCTCCTACCACATGGAGAGGGCGTGGTCCACTGAACCCCATCAACTTCATTATCCAACACTCTTAAACTCATTCCTCAAGCAGATACAGAATTATGTGGGGCCTGAAATTTACACATTTTAGAGGCCTTTTAAAAATAAAGAATAAAAAAATGCAGATATAAAACGAGATGAAAACAGATCTTTAATAGTATAAGTATACTGCACGAGAATAAATCTTCTAAATTTAGCCAATAATTATCAAAGTATGAGGGGTCTTCAAAAAGTTCATGGAAGGATTCCTATTTTCTTTTAATTCAATTTTTCCATGAACTTTTTGAAATACTCTTGCAAAAATGAAAACATTTCACCTAATTATAAATTTTGAGTAAAAATTATTATAAATAGCAAAAAACCCAGAACAATAACTGTTTGATTCACCCTTTAATAATTTTTATTCACAACTTTTAGTTGCAAGTTCCATAGTTGCTTCTTTTTATGCCACTGGCTTTTTAATATAATTTTCCATAGAGAGAATATAAAGATATTTCAGATCTTCTATAGTGTGAATAATCAAAATTTGTTCTGTTTTTATTATTGATAGTTTATAAGAATATAGATAGTAATATCAAGTGATTTTTAAAAATTGTCAAGTGTGGGGCTCCACTAGCACCTTCAGAGGGAGACTGGCCCTGCTGACACCTTGATTTCAGACTTCTGGCCTCCAGAATTAAGCAATAATAAATTTCAAGCCACTCAATTTGTGGTAATTTGTTATGGTGGCCATAGAAAACAAATACACCTTTCTAGACCTGAGTAGGTCAGAAAACAAAACAAAGCATGTTCATACACATCCACGTAGGTGCACACTCACACAACACACATTTTTTCTAATTTGAGGTATAAAATGGCACCCAATTGTTTTAACTAGTGCCGTGAGCCATCCTGCTGTAGGGAACGGCATGGGCGCCTGAGTGATACCCCTTGTTCTGCAGGCTGCAAGGGGGTCCTATGTGTGTGGCATGGCTCCATGGAAGTTCTTGTTTGTTCACCTTTGGTTGCTTGACGAGGCTTCCCAGAATTAAACAACCTAACCTTTTGGCTTAGTATGGCTTTGGGAAATTCCCTGGAGTTTCTCAAAGGATATGTTAAAATACATCAAAATTAACTGGTTTCTTTAAAGGGCATTGTCAGTACTAAAGGTGTTTCTGAGGCATGTTCCTGGTATGTATGGGTTGACTCCATTTAATTTTGTCATTAATCTTCCTTGTTAGTGATGTGTGCATGGACCCATTGTGGCTATGGTCATGCTCTTATACCTGTGGAATGAAGCTATTATGTTAGGTTTCTATTTACATTCCCCCAGGGAGACGGTGGCTCCAAGTGCAGTAATGCTTATAACTAATTGATCATCAACCAGTTACAGATTTCTTTGTTTCTTCCCCACTCCCACAGTTTCACTTGATTTACCAAGAACATGTTGTTTCCCTAGTAATAATAGGAATGACATAGTGTGTTTTTGTTAGTTTGAGTAGGATCATTTAACTTTTCACTTTGTTCCTTGTAGTGTTCCCAGAGTCAATTGGTAAAGAAATTAGAAAGTTTTACTATAAAGATAAATAGATAAAATAGTAAAAATATATAATAAGGTTTTTGATATTAATAGATTTTGTTTAGATTAGTTTATAGTATAATTGTTTTTAAATAGTAGTATAAAATATAATAAAACTTTATAATCAAGTTTTATTATATAAAATCATCTTGTATATATGGTGATTTTGGTCATAAAATAATAAATATAAACATAAGACATTAAATTGTTAAATATAAGTATAAGTAAGATTTTATAAGAATTTAGAATATAACTTTATGTGTAAGTTTAAAAGGTCAAGAATTGTGATTCAGACCAAAAGTCTGATGCTCTCTAATGCCAAGCCTGCGGCTATTGTATAGTTTCCTGGCCACAAGCCACAGGCTTTGGGGTGAACTATTGATGCATGAGTAGATGTTCTTTTCACAACATGAGTGCCTTGGAACGTTTTGACCTTCCTTTTTTCAATAGAAAAAAAATAAAAAATGTTTTGATTAAAAGATAAATCAGTTTGTAAAAGATGAGGTAAAAACATATAAATAAAGCAAGATTTTTGTGGTTGTTGTCCACACTTGCACTAGACCTCTGTGGTCCGTCTCTTTCTTTCCTCGCCGACGCCACACCACCTATTCAGGTCCAACATTAATCCTGCGGAGCTGGTCTCCGGCAAACTAGCATTCCAGTTTTTCAAGAAAGTTTGATTATTTTTCCATGTTTGCTTGTGATTTGTGTTAGGAGACAATATTATTTTGGTCTGTTATGTTTGTGCACATTTAATGAGAAAGCCACTGCATGTTCTTTTTTTTTCAGACTATCGAATATTTGAATGTTAAACAGCTTTGGAACATAGAGATAACGCCTCCCTCTGGAGCAGAGGACAGGCATGTTTACTTCTCATTGTCAGACATTACGGGTTCCTAAGCTCAAGGTTTCTCTTCCATAACATAACCCACTACGCATGCAGATGTCTTCTATACCTCTTCACATGGCCCCTTGGTAAACAGGGCTTGTAGCAACAGTGCAAACAATGACACCCTGGCGACTGCAAGTGCCATGAGTAATAAACTGTCCATCTCTCATCTGGGAATCTCATATCTTCTACCAGCATCCATAAAACTGTGGCAGACTAACTTATTAGCTTATAAGTAGTATAAAATCTTGATGATGTGTTATCTTTTTCAAATAGTCTCTAGTACCTGTGACTATTGAACACGCATCTCTGGCCTCTGTCTGTCTCATGAATTCACAGCCAACACTTGTGACAGTCTACTGGGCATCATTCCCCAGTGGGCTTATGACATCTCATTTTAGATATGCCAAAATTGAACTTATTATTTTTCCTTCAACTACATTTTCCCTTAATTTTTGATACATCAATTAATGTGATCACCATTTTCACGCTTGAGTAGTACTTGACACTTCCTTCCTCTGCTTTGATAAAAGCAACTAATATTTCCTGTCAATCATACTCTCAAGTATAATCCAGGTCTTTTGTGAAAGAGACGTAGATATGGGATTAAATATGTAAGAATCTTATTTGAGGAAACACTCATGTGAAAGAAAATGTGGAGATATCTAGAAAGGCTGGGAAAGCCATCAGAGCATTGTGCAAGATAGCTCTTGAGTGAAAGAGAAAGGAAATAAAGATTTGGTGGGTGTGTCTGAAAATGCAACACAGTCTGGGGAAAGTTGGTCAAGCTGTGAGGGATTCTTAGGGCTAAACCAGCCCTCAGAGAATTCTCATGTCTCCCAGGAATGGGCCTGCCTTAGTATTCCTGCTTTGAAGTGAAGTATTTCTGAGGTTTAAATGTGTTTAAACTACAGGTTTAAACCACAGTATTGCTGTGGTAAAAATGTGTCACCCAAAGTTTATATGTTGGAAACTTAATCCCCAATGCAACAGTGCTGGGAATTAGAGCCTAATAAGAGATGATTAAGTACTGAAGACTCTGCCCTTATGAATGGATTAATGTTGTCGAAGGGGTGAGCTCATTATCACAAGAGTGGGTGTGTTATAAAAGTGAGTTTGGCCCCCTCTTGCTCTCTCTCGTGCTCTCTCACCATGTGATGCCTTCCACCACATTACGTTGCAGCGAAAAGACCCTCTCGAGATGCAGTTCCTTGATCCTGGACTTCTAGCCTCCGGAACCTGAGCCAAATAAACTTCTGTTGTTTATAGTTTACCCAGGCTGTGATACTCTGTTATAGCAACACAAAATGAACTAAGAAAGCAACTCATGAGAAACATAGATTGTCATAAATACTGTAATGGTGGCCCAGGTCCATCACTTTGCCTTATTCGGAGATTTGTGAAGTGCTGTTTCCTTGTTGCCACCGTATGCATGCAGAATCTTGTGTCTTAATAACAGTTATACCTGACATTATTCAAAAACTCCCTCAGCTAACCTGTCCTGAACTTTGTTGCTAGAATTATGTCCCTAAAGCACAAATCTGATCATTTGTAAGAAACTGTTAAAATTTCCTTATTCCCCAATTCTATCCCTCAAGGTCTAATGCCTTTAAAATAATTTGCCTACCTCAGCATTTCAAGCAAGAGTATCTTGAGCAAATTCAGTCAGTTAATTAAACATAGCCACAAATTTTTGGCTATTTTATCGATGTTTAGTGGCTTGCACAAAACTTTATAAATTTTAGGGTTAGGTTTAGGAGTCTCCTTGGGCAATTTCCTCCTCCTAGTATTGAAAAGTCTGTATTAGGGCCCTAAGTACTTCTCACCTTATCTTCTACTCCATCCCTCTCAGGCTTTCTGATTGTGATGTTAAAATTTCTGCAGTGGAAGGTCTGACAACCCCTTTAGATCTGCAGACTGCTCTGGTAAAAAACCTGGTACTTCTTGGAGCCATGGAGTTCACAATTACTGGACTTGGAACTGGAGAACACATGGAAGTTCTTGTACAGTCTCATGGTTTTTGACAATAACTAAATATTCATTTAATGAAGAGGTGGTAATTTCTCTTCATAAATTTTATGTGGGTCATACTTTATAGCTATCTGCTCTCTTTTATTATTCAAAGATTTTTAAAAAATATGAGGGGATTACATATTTGAAGATTTTTTAATTGCATTTTTCTTTTAAAAATTTCCTCTTTTTTTCTAGTATTTATTTTCATAGTTCCTATTTTACCCAAATCTTAATTGTCCTTATTCTCAATTATCTGAAGAATTAAAAAAAAAGTAATCATATTCAATGTTTTTAAGTTATAATTATAATGTTATTAAAAATTAAACTAAATATAAAAATAAATAAAATTAAAATTATTATATTTATATTTCCAAGAGTATTTTTGCTAATACATTCAAAATTATGTTTTAAAGTTTAATTAATTAAAATTGAATAAAATTTAAAAATAAATCAGAAATGTATATTTGATTTTTTTCATTTTAATTAAATCTTATTAATTATTTTCATAAATATAAAACTCTTTAAAATTTAGTAAACATCATGTTGCCAAAGTGAAAATTGGTGTTATATCTTGTTGTGGTTACTTTCATGTGTCAACTTGACTGGGCCACAAGGTGCCTAACCACTTAGTCAAACATTATTTGGGGTGTTTCTGTGACAGTGTTTATGGATAAGATTAACATTTGAATCCACGGACTGAGTAAAGCAGATGACCCTACTAGTGTGTGTAGACCTCATCAAATTCAGTTAAAGTCCCCTAAACAGAGCAAAAAAAGGCTGACTGCCTTTGGAGTAAGAGAGAACTCCTGCCCTAACTGCCTTTGAACTGGGAGATCAACTTCTGCCTTGAGAGTCAACTGAAACATCAGCTCTTCCTCTTGAACCTGGGGACCTTTGGACTGGAACTACACCGTTGGCTTTTCTGGGTCTCTAGCTTGGCAACTCACCCTGCAGATCTTGGGAATTGTTAGCCAGCAGCCTCCATAATCATGTGAGCCAGTTCCTTACACATAATAGAAATAATACAAAGATTATATACATAATTAAAACATGTAATATAATATAAATATTATCTAAGTATAAATTTATATTACATAAAATATTATATAAAATATATTTATATATAAAATATATATAATTAATAAAAATTTCATGTATATTATGTCTAAACTGTGATGTGCATACACACACACACACACACACATGTACACATTTAAAAATAGGATAGATTTTCTGGTATCAGTCAAATTTCTTCAGCCACTGCATGCATTCTTGTGACTACTATGCTCACTTATGAGTACACGCAGTTTCACAAATTAGGGCACCAAGGTAAGTAACAAAGCAGATATTTGGCACTACTGGGAATCTATACTTAATTATGCAAGAATCTATTGCATTCTTGCTGTCTGAGAGGAAGGATTTGACAACTTAATTAATTTGTCTTTTCTCTTATCTAAGCACTCCATCATGTAATTTCTCTCTGCAATGCAAAATAGTACATGTCTTCCACCCTGACAGAAATACTATTTGAAAACATTCATGACATCCAAATGTAATTGTTTTGTTATAAAGACTTAGAACAAGAGATCTAGAGAAACATTATGTAGGACCTTAACAATACAAGTCACAAAAGCAGACATGTAGACTCTATGTGAGTGGTGCCTGGAGAACCCCAAATGACATAACTGTTAGAAGCCTGTGATTTCCGAGGTCTTTAAAAATGGTGAATATAATCAGAGGCCTCTCTTGCCTGACTGTCATGATGGTAAGGATAGAATTAACCCATAAGTTTACCAACTTTGTTGGGGTTTAGTGATATTATAGGGCCACACATTGTGTTCTTTCTATAAAAGAAAAAGTAGACCTACTTTGAGGCAGACACTGTGATAATCCTAGGCCTTCAATGGTAAGCAATAGACATGATTTCTGTCATTGTGGTTATTATAATCTAATGATGTATATACATGTTAAACCGTTAAACTCAATGAGTTTTTTATAGGGACTATATAGTAAAGATATACGGTACAACAGACATTCTATTTTACAGGGCATGGATCTTTGCTGAGGCTGATAAGGTGAGGCATGATGAAGGTTAACTTCTTTAACATATTTTAATGTTAAAGAAGGGTAATTTCTCCAAAAAGAGATTTCTCTGTTTATGTAAAGATGACCATATGTTACAAGAATCAACATTTAAGAACATTAGGGCTGCAGTCTTAAATTTGAGCTCTATTGTCACATAATTTCTATTTGGTGGCAGGAGAAATTATGAGAGCCCTAGGTAGAAAGTATGGAGTGGATATCAGTGGGAAGCGCGTCCAGGACAGTATTAGCATTTTGTGATCAAACAAACAAAACTGAGTCACACTGGGCAGAAAGCAACGTTTGATTAGAATGACAGAAGCAGTTGTTACAGAGTTTCCTTGTCAAGGTTACACCCTTACTATGTTAAGTTGAATCATGAAGTGTACCTTTACAGCTCTAAAGCCTTCTAAAGTGTCCTCCTGCTTTGGAGATTGACCGTTCCAACAAATGTTTAACCATTCCTCCAGGACGAAAAGAAATTCAAACAAATTAATAAAATCTTTATTATTAACTTGGGGATTTTAGAACAAATTTCTGAGACAGAATCCTCCTCAAGGATCAACGAGTAAGTACATGAATATAAAATAAACTCCAGAACTATCTCAAAATTTGTGACACACACACACACACACACACACACACACACACACACACACATTTGAGACAAATATAACATTTAATATGTATTAGTGTTGAGTCCTATACTAGAGTTAAAGAAATAGCTACAATATTTGAGAGAGAACAATGGCTCAAGAGTATCACATATGATTTAGGTATTTAAATTTCCAATAAGCTCAGTGTGAGTCAACAGCAACAGATGGCTGCTGATCATGCTAATAACATTTCTGAATACTTTAATAGGAATGTAACCTCTAGAATGAAGAAGATAATGTATTTAGTGTTTAGAGTTTTAGACAGGCAAGTAAAGGTACAATGAAAAGCCAGAGAACCTTTAGAGGGCAGTCACAGGATGATGAGAGTACACAAAACCAGGAGATATTTATCCTGAAAAAAGATAAAACTCACAGTTGTCTTTTACTGTGTGGAAAATTATCTTAGAAAAACTGGATTAGACTTATCTATAGGTCTTGGTTTCTGTTTAGATAAGGTTGTCAAGAAAGGAAACTTGGAGTAGGTGGCATTTTATCAGGAATGGGAAGGAGGTAATGGATTGAGCAGAAAAAAGATCTGGGAGAGTTAAGTACAGTTTGAGAGAACAGTAAATGCACAGCCTTGGGGTAAGAATGAGAAAAGTGTTCAGGAAAATAGTAAGATCATAGACACACAGGAGAGAGGGACTCAGTGATGGGAGATTTTGTCACTAAGTGGCCAAGACCGAAGAGCATCCAGATGAAAGCTCCGTGGGAACACGTAATTGTCTGTTTAATTCACTGCTATAACCCTGGCACCTACAGTCATGCTAGTACACAGTAGTTTCTGAGTAAATATTTATATCAATCATAAATAAATAAAAGGCTGGAGAGGAGAATTCTCACTGACAGTGTGTGTGATGGGTATTCTAGAAGATTTTTTCATTAAATCCCATTTTCTTCAAAATATAGTCAGTTTTTGAAAATGACTAGTTTGGGAATGAACTTGTCTATTGTGTTATTCTTCCTTCCTCTAACTGAACATAATCATCAAATTCTGTGACAATGTCAGAAACAAAATTGTATCTGGCAAGGGTAAATTTGAAAAAGAGGGATGAATGATAAATAATGTGTGCTTTTACTTCTTCACCTGGTCACATTAGTACTAATTTTCTCTGTGTTTAAAGCAAAATCTTTTATGCCTGTTTGGATTTATTCTTTATAGCTCATGTATCGTTGGTGAAGTACACTAAATACCAACCATAATTTTATTAGTGTGTGTATGTCCTCTTATAAATGGCAATTCTGAGATTATCAGAGTGAAAATGATGTGTATAGAAAGAACCAATCAGTAGTTATGCCTAGAGGGTATTCAGGTGCAGTTTTTAGAAACCTTACTTTGACAATTGCATGGTTTCATTTTTCATATTCTTCTTCTTATTAAAGAAAATTGTCATTGGCTTTTTGGAGACAATTTTGTATGTTCAGTGTATTTTTTATGTTTGGCTTAGTTTGAGCTCATGTGTTCCAGTTAGGAAAAGGTTGGGAACCTAATACTCTTACTTGGTTTTTATCCAAAGGCAAAAAATAAAATTTTCAAAGGATATTGGGTGCTAATAGAAAGAAAAAAAATTATTTTGGGGCCTGATTGTTTTGTTAGATAACTGCCTCAACTCTGTCTTTCACATGCAGCTAAAGTTTCAGTTTCAGAGAACTAGGAGGCAAAAATTTAAGCAAAAAGGTAATGGGACTCTCTAGCCAAAAAGACTGAGCAGAATTGGAGTTCATTCATTTTACTGATATCTCTTAATGATACGAAGAAATCACAGTATTTATATTACAATGTTTCTTCACATTAAAAACATATATACATATACTTCATTTATCATTGGGTGAAGAAAATCCACACTGCTTTTTTTTTTTAATTGTTGTTGTAGCTTTAGCTTTACTGAAAACACAGCCACAGACAAATGACTATGGCATCTAAATTACTAAAAGCGTTTACTTTAATTTAAAACAAACTTTTTTTTGAAAAAAACTGATTTTAATTTTCTCTATTTTTTGAAAGTTTGTAGGAGAAGGACTTTGAACTTGACAGCAACCAAACTGTATGTTGAAGGGGTAAGTGCAAAAAAAAAAAAAAATTAGGAAAAACCTTTTGTACTATTGCAGTTCTTTAGGTCAGTAGATGCATACCAACAATAATTTTGAGTTTTACAAATCCCTGGACTAATCCTTTAGTGATCTGCTTTTCAAATTAGCTCTATAAATAGAATATAAATGAACAATATTTAAATTGATAATGCATAAATTAAGACAAAAAAGTCTATATGAAATAAATAATTATTTCTTCATTGAGAGAAGACATTAATATATAAGCATTGCTTTAAAAAAACTTTCACTATTCCCAATGCTTACTCTCTTTTAAAATATATGTATTTTATTTATAATGACATATTTTGACATACACAAAAAAATAATCTGTGATAGACTGCGAAACTGGCCTGCAAATTCTTCCCCTCCCATCAAGAGAAAGATTTTCTGCATTTGGTTCTGGGTTGACCATGTGGCTTGTTTTGACCAATCAGACATTAGCAAGCATATCATAAAAATGCTTGTAAATTGGTGTTTATTCTTTTGTGACTCTTTTAGATGAGCTAATAAAAGATTGGTTCAGTTTGCAAGAAGAATTTAGGAAGAATATAAATGGGCCATGATGTGCTGAGCTAGAAAATGAAACTTTTTCACTTCAACCAAGGAGTTATTTTTAAAATAAATAAAAACCTGGAAGATGAAATCCAAAACACTGCTAATAAAACTTGGCAATAGAGTAATGTGATCAAATCAGGGTCATGGCATCAAATCAAATCAAGGGTGTGGTCTTAAGACCTCTAAAGGTTTTAAGGGGCCTGACATATCCAAAATAGAGAAAAGCCTGTCTGAAAAACAAATGGGGATGTCACTTCTTATCACATGCAGTGGTCTATTGTCTGATACATAGAAAGCCTATGAAGATTTTTAAAGGGAGTTCTATCAATAAAAGGGCCCCAGCTGAGAAAATTGCATAAAACCTTCCTATGGATAGGAAATAGGCTGAAAAATTTACTCAGCTTTTCTTGTAGAAAAGGAAGAACATCTTAGAGGGTAGAGCCAAGAGCCTAGAGGATGGAGTTAAGAGCCTGGAAGAACAGAGGATGGATGAAGGAGTCACTCTCATGAAACAGTAGAAAACAGTGAACTGGGAGCTACTTCCAGGGAGATAACTAGACCCTGTCCCTAAGGAAGGGAACTTGCCAACATTTGTTCAGGAGGATTACATAGTAGCTATGGATCAATGACTACTACATGTCTTTTATTCACCTACACTGTGAATGGAAGTATCAATTGCAGTTACGTTGTTCCTGTCCCACTATTGTCTATTGAGGGAGTCTGTTTGTAGGGAGCCAGATAGCAAATAACTTGCCTTTTTAATTCATAGGGCCATGAAACAAGCATCATCTGCATTCAGACCGATACAGTCCATGAGATCCTACACTTCAAGCTTGATGGTGTAATCCAGCAAGATTCTGAGGGCCCTGGGGTGGAGGTGAGCACATATTTCATGCAGGAGGAATGTGAATAATTGTGACCAGGAGGACTATGGTGTTTTTCAAAAATGGCCACACAATACTTTGCAGCTTCTCCCATCAACAGGTGGAACCTATTTCTTCACCTTTCGGTTCTGGATTAGCCATGTGACTTGTTTGGCTGAGGCTCTTTAGCAAGGATGATGCAAGCAGGGGCTTGAAAAGTGCTTATGCACTGAGCATTACGTCTAGTGGCATCTGAATCCCTTCCTTCCTCATGGAAGACAAAGTTGCTCCAGATGTGGCTTCCTCCCAGTAACCAGCCCCATGAAGACCTGGAAGTTGACTGCAGGCATGAGTGAGCCCAGGAGAGACTTGGAAGGGGAACCAATCAGCTAAACGAAGCCCAAATTGTCATCCACAAAATTAAAGCTTAAATAAATGTTGTATTTTGAGCAAAAACATTTTGGAGTGTTTATTGTACAGCAAAAACTAATGTAGCACCACCCTAAATATAAAATTGCTAATATTTTTCTGTATTTTCTTCCATTTTTTTTGAAAAAGGATAAAATAAAATAAAATATTACTGATTGATATAAAGTGAGAATCCTTTTTTTTTCTTTTCTGCTGAGTAACCCCTCTCAAGAAGCTGATTTGTATCACTTCCATGAACACTACGTATTTTAACTTTTACAAGCAATGCATAATGTTGTTTTACAGTTTTAACATTTTACACAAATGATATCCACTGTACTTTTATTTGCTTGATTTTTTATTAAAAAAGCCCTAGTATGGTTTGAAATTATAGTCATTCATTCCTTTTTTTAAAACATTGATTGAAAGGCAGTAATTCACAAAGACATGCAGTGGTTGGTGAAAATCTGAAAAACAAATGTACAAAAACTGGTCTCCTTAGACCACTAGAATGATAGAGCAGCTAGAATGATCCTTTGTAAATATTAAACACTCCTCTGATTAAAATCCTGTGATTTATTTTTTTATTTCACTCAGAATAAAAGTCAAAGTCCTTACAATGATCCATGAGGCCCTTTGTCTTTTTAAGGTACTTTTAAGCTCTCTTACTTCATCTTCTAGTATTTTTATCCTTCCTTACTCAAACAATAAATAATGGAAGATTGCACATGAATTCCCTAGCCTCCCATCCTTCAAAAGGATAATTCTGGAAAGCATTCTGTACATGTCTCACAGTCTCTGGTAAAATTACGTGCACGTTGCCCACAGTAGTGACCTCAGTGATCAATTTCCTTTGTTAGCTTTGCCTCCCTCCCTGGCTCACTCTACCTGCTTCATCATTCCAACGTCCTAGGGCTACTTCCCACATACACCCAATTTCCTTGCACCACGTACCTTATCGTTGTTACTTCCATAGGTAAGACCATTGCAGAATCTTTAATCAAGCAAGGAAGAGACTCACTGGACAATGGGGAGAGGATATTTCTGTCAAGTGACAGACTACTAGGGTATGAGGGCTTGCGGAATTTGGAATTATCTGAATTCTCCCAAAGCCCCTATTGCAATTTACCATCTGACACTTTCTCACTGAAATCTCTGAATTTGGAGGCATCCTCGATTACTCACTTTCGCTCACACTCCTTATCAGCTGTGTTGTTAAAATATATTCAGAAACTGACCACTTCTCACTGTCTTTGCTGCAAACACCCTGGTCAAAAACAAACAAATAACATCAACTTTGCACTGAAATACTGCAGTAGCCTCCTAACTGATTTGTTTACAACCCTGTCTCTCTATACTCTATATTTCATAAAAGAAAAAGAATGATTAAACATAATTCAGGTCATTTCAAACATGCCATTCCTCTTCTTAACACTTTACAAAGTTTCTCTATCTCAGCTAAAATCTAAAACTTTACAATCACGTCCCCCCAACCACCACACACACTTTTCTAACTGGCATGGCACTATGTGGTCTTGCCCTTGCTATCCCTCTGATTTATCTTTTACACCTTACTTTCTGCACACTAGGCTATAGATACACATGACACACCAGACAAACCTTCCTCAGCAACTTCATGTTTGTGGTTTCCTCTATGTAGAATGCTCTTCTTCCAAATAGCTGTATGACTTGATCCCTGACTTTCTTTACCTCTCTGCTCTAATGCTATCTTATTAGGGGTATGTAGAGGACATAAAAATGTTCTGTTCAGATTTTTGCCCTGGGAAACATAATTGACTGATAACCTCAACTGATTCCACTACCATGTTTGAGCCAAGGCTATGGTTCCTGTGGGCTGCTCTGAACCAGTGACTGACCATGGTGGGAGGAATGCTGGTCAATTCCTGCTGAACAAGAAACTTCTTAAACAGGTGATTTTGGCTCAAGGATTCCCTTTTTACCTGCTCAAAAATTTTAAAAAATTGCAGTTCACTCTGAGATTCTACCTACACAATTTGTTTCTTTGGCTCTCTCCTTCATAGATGGTATGAAAGCTCTCTCCACCTTTTCTGACTCTGTCTCCATCTTTCACAGGCATTTCCCAATGCATCTCTTGATCATCTAATCCCATCTTGGAGTCTGCTTCTTGGAGAGATGCAGGAAGCTTTCCTTGGTCGTTTTCGGTAAAACATTCCACCATCATTCTCTAGTTTTAGCCCAGCTTCATTTTTCTTCTCCTGTTATTTTAGGTGTTACTTTGCTGTTCACTTTCTCTGCCTTACTCCAATGGAATATAAGATCCTTAAAGGCAGAGAATTTACTTATTTATTTAGTTTCTATAGCACAGCATTTGTGGTAGTGCATTTTATGAGGCTGGCCATAAAAAAACTGTTGAATAAATAAACGATTGAAAAAGGAGACCTAAAACAGTTGTGGATTCTACCTATGCTGTAATGCAGTAAAGACAATATCAGGTTCTGTGTTGCTAAGCAGCCCTGTTTCTAAATGAGAGAAAAAAAATAATTTTATGCATGCCCTAAAATCTTTGGGTTGTCTGATAATAGTTGAGGTAATAATTTAAAACTTTGAGCAGTTAAATTATTTTTTAAACTCTGCAGCACTGCTGTAAGAGCCTGCCCCAAAAAGAGCCCTGGTTTTTTGGATACACATTAAAATGGTGTAAATAGTAGTCGCTAAATTCCTCAAGGCTTACTTTAATGCACACTTTATTCCAGTGACCAGTGACGTTAAGTCAACGTTTCTTCATTATGTGCCATGGAATACCAGCATCCTTCCTCTAATATTAATCAATTCTTTACTGACTTCATATTCAATAGAGATGATCAATTTCAAGTTCTCACTTTTTTTTGAGTGCCAGATGCTTGAAACCACTGCCGAAGTAAATTGCTATATCGGTCATTGTCCCTATCATAGGTCAGTAAACTCCACTCTCCCAAGTTTAAGATAAAAGGATTTATTAAGATATTAATAAGATTCCAGGAACATCTCTTGGACTACACCACAGAACTAGGTAGTTAAGCAACTAAGGCTGCTGATCTCAGTGCTTCAGTCACGGTTAGGAAAGGGTCATCTCATAAATTCACTGTCTTGGCTCCTGTGTGCTCCAGAGACTTGGGCGCCCTATGTCTGCTGGTTTCCTGGCACGGCTTACTTATGAATCAGAGTCTCATACAGGCACATCAAACTAGCAGAGCCCAAGTCACATATCTTCAAGCTAATGGAAAAGGTAGTTGGGAATATAGAAAATATTTCTAATTTGGGAAAGCAAGATTCACAATATGAGGAGCTATTCAAGTATACAAAGGATGCTTAATAGTTTTTGGACAGCTGTTCATGACAGATTTCCACTAAAATTAATATCTGATATCTGGTGACATAATAGCAAGCACTTATAAACCGGTTACTGTGTACAAGTTTGTTTCATGCAGTCTGCAACTATCAATTCATTTTATCATTACAGCTCCCTTATGCTGGTAATACCACTATTTATCTTATGTCACAGATGAGGAAACTGAAGCACTGAGATTTTAAAGAACTTATCCAAGTTCACATTGTTAGTATCTGGCAGAGCCAATGTTCAGATGCAGGTAGTGGCTCTGGAGTCTAAGCTCTCACTCTTAACCCAATTATACAGTCTTTCACACACACACACGTATAAAAGGTATCAGCAAATCAATATAGAATAGGCAAAAGAGAAAAAGGAAAAAAGAAAATGGGTAGAATTTCTGAATAGGAAAATCACAGAAAATGAGACCATGATGACTAATAAAAATGGAGTATTATTTTTATCAAAGGAACTATGATACAACTATTTCATATTTCTTTAGGCCCAATTTCCACACGTATTTTTTAGATAAGTCATTTTAATCTTGAAGAAATTGCCTTAGACATCAATTTCTCAAAATTTCATTTGTCGATTCTTCAAATACATACTTAAATTTGCCTTCAAACTGTCCCATACTACTAACCTTCGGAGCAGTTATAGTACTTAACTTCAATTGCTTATTTTTAGGGTGTTAGCATCATAAGGACTTGTGCTGTGTTTTACATAACCTCAGTGTTGTACTTGGTATTCATCACACTCTAGCCGTTTGATAGAAATTGTTACATAAAGCATTTGTACATAATCAAAATGTTGGCTACTGACTCTTCAAGGATTATTCAAAGATTCTGGGCAGTCTCTCCCCTTGAAAATTTCTAATGTGTGGTGAAAAAAAAAGTGAAATAACTTGCTTTCTTCGCAATTGAACATGCTCTAATCTCCTCACTTATAGTGTTCCTCCTGCAACATATATTAGCATATTTATTAAACCAACAGAGATTAAATTTCTTTCAAAGGAGATTTTAAAAAGCTACAAATCGTAATGATCCCTAATCAAAGCAGAAGATAATAAAATTTTGCCAGACAGAAATTCATCCACCTAGTGAATTAAAATAACAAGATGAAAAGGAAAAAGAAAAAAGAAGAAAACAGTTTCAATGGGCTCTGAATTTAAGATGTAAGAAAAGCTGTCCTTAGAAGATTAAATCTACCTTTGAAATAAAAGTGATTTAAAATCAGTCTCAATTAGATTAAATTGCACTTAACGTGATTCTCTTTCTCTAAAATGTCTTATATTAGCTTTCCTATTTGCTTTGACTATGGTGTGCTTTGCATATCAATATATTCATAAATTAAGCTGTCTGGATTAATTTAAATTTGGTTTAACTTGGTTAACACTAATAATCTGTTTTGACAAATTAGAGAAAAAAACACTTTGAAAGATTGAAGACAGTAAAAGAACATGCAAATTTTTACATTCATGAGAAATAGATCTTATTGGCCTTAAGATAATATTAAAACTGCATGGGTAAAACAATTCCTGCAGAAATTGTTATCACAATGCCTATGAGAAATAAGCAAGGGTGCAAAGACCAATCAACAGTATTGTAGATTATAAGAAAAACTATGCTTTAGATTTTAAAACAATGCCTGCCTGCTTTTGAGAAACTTGTATGTATTTGGTTCTTTAGGGGAGTCAATTTTTCCTGAACCAATTAATAAACAAGACCAAGGGGTCCAGCAAATACCAGTGGAAATGCTGATATTGGACTATGTATAGGCATAACTGCAGGGAGTCTGTGTTACTACACTGAAGCTAAAAATGAAGCTAATTATACCCCAGCCATGCCAGACTGGTCAGGGCTCCCTTCCAAAGAGCCCTTCTCCCAAGTAGATCTGAATATGGTTCTTTCTGGGCAGCTTCTCTGGAGAAAAGGAGGTGAAAGGATGGGGAAGACTTACTTACCCCAAGAGTTCCTGTCTCGGACTTTTTGATTATGTAAACCTCTCCTTCCTACTTCCAGTCTGAGCGAAGGAATATGTTAGGATATATAGAGATACAGAGGTTGAAAAATGGTGTACATCTGGTACGTCCTGCAACTATTAAAATAAATTGACTGGTCCAGTAGTGTGTATTTTCTTGTTAAACACAGATTCTCTTAATTCTCCATATTGGAGAGGAGGTTAATATATCAACACAGGAAAACTGGAAGCACAATTAAGGGAGTGTCATGCTAAAGGACAGACTGGGTATAGGGTGGAAAGAAGGGAAGAATATCATGGTGAGTGCTGCCTATTCTTAGTGCCTTTTATATATTAAAGACTTGTTTGCTTTTTTTTTCCCATTTCTTTTTTTGGTAGCTGTCTGTTCTTGTCCTCTGCCCACATTTCTCTTGGGATTTTGGTATTTTTCTTATTAATTTTAAGGTGTCTTTTCTATTAAGACTATTAAACCTTTGCTACGAACTCTGTTGCAGATAGATTCCCCCTCCCCGTGATTATTTCTCTTTTGACTTCATTTATAGTAATAGCCACATATACTTAATTTTTTTTGTTTTTCTTTTCTTTTCTTCTTCTTCTTCTTTTTTTTTTTTTTTTAGAAACAGGAGACTATAGTACAGCTATTTCATGGCTAGCACAAATTGTGTGTGTGTGTGTGTGTGTGTGTGTGTGTGTGTGTGTCAGGCTAGTACGTAGACCCTTCAAACCTGTTGTACAGCCTGAGTCACAGAACCCTCAAGTGCAGCTGGGTCACAGACCCTTCACATGCCAGGCTGGGTCACCAGATGCCTCACATATAGGTTGCAAGCTAGGTGATTGGAAAAAGATCCTGGGAGCTGTTGGCAGAGCTGACATGCTTCATTCCGAAGTGAGCTCAGTCCTCAGCTTCTTCAGTAGCAGCAGCTTGCAGTAGCCTCCAGTGGCAGTAGCGGTGGCCTTCCAGAGCATCCCAAGGGCCCTGGCAACAACAGCTTGTATCAACAGTCTCCAGTAGCAGTAGCGGCTTCCCCCTGACCCCCCCCTCCCCGGCATCCTGAGGGCAAAGGGCACTGTGGATCAGAGCTGTTCATCCCTTATACTTAAGTCTGATAAACCAGGAACACCTGGGTGCCCAAGCACATCTACATCACACAATAGCCAAGGAACACCTGGGCGCACGTGCACAGTTATATTTACATCAAATGCTCTGCAAGATCCAAACCCTGGAGGGATCCTGACCATTTACTTTCACTTTCCCTATAGTGTGTGTGTGTGTGTGTGTGTGTGTGTGTGTGTGTGTGTGTGTGATTACCCTTATTCTATTTCAGAAATATGAACTCCGTTTGAAGGAATTTCAAGTAATAGAGTTTACTTATTTTCATAGCCATTTATATCAGAAGTTAACTTTGATTTATGTTTTTTTTAAATGGTAAACGATATACACTTTGAACTTTACAATGATATCTGCTTTGCCTTTGCTTTGTATTGTATGTATGTGTTTGCAAGACCTGTTGGGATTGCGTATGTTTGGGAGTTTAATTAGAGCTTTTGGGATTGGTATATGCAAGGGAAAGCTTAAACAATTGGTTCAATATACTTTTGTGGATAGTTTATTCTGAGCACTGCATTTTATAACCTTAACAAAATAAGCAATTTAAGGTATGCAACAATGATTAGACATGATATTATCCCTGTATGCCAATTTTTACTTTACTTATATTTTATATACATTTTATTTTTCAGATAGATGGTAATAGGATTTGGAACTTGATGGATCGCTATGCTGCTGTTTCAACCTTAATAAGGTAGGTGGTTAGTGAATTCTATATCTACTTTCTAAGTGAGTTGCTTTCAGTGCATCTCATCAGGTGCACTTTCTGAATATAATAGGCATTGCTTATTTTCTTTTAAGCTCAAGTGAGAGCCTTGCTACATATTGCTTCTTAAAGTTCAAAGTAATAAATTTTCAAATAATCATGTAAACTGAAAAATAGTTTAAATTACTACAATCTGACAAGATATTCTGGAAGCTCTTAATTTTATTAACGTGATCTCAACCAAAAAACACAGCTGTTTAATTTATACTGGCCAACTTCTGTGCAATTAAACATATCAGCAAACCATAAAACTGTAGAAATTAAATTAAAATAATGCTGTAGTCTAGAATTGATAATAAATTTATGCAATTCAGCCTTGTATAATGACAATTGAATTGACAATAACTTCAGCTGCTTGCATTTTCATCATTTTCACCATATTTAAAATATCACAGGGTAGAAGATGGATTTTGGCTTCAGTATTTGGCATTACTGGGGAAGTGAAAATTGTTTTATGTGGTCCAGCCACCTAGTAAAAACTCTAATTAAAATATAAGATATATTAATTAAGCTACTATTGGTGAGTAACAAAGACATAAAAATCTTAACCAGGTTCTGTTTTAATATTGTTTTTAGTTATTTCATTTAGCTCCTAATTAAAACAAAGAAAATAAATAATTAAAATGTCATTCAATAGGCTTTTGAACCATGAAGCCTTATTATGCAGAGTATTTGATATCTATGTATAAATTTGGATTTTTAGTCCTTAAATAATAATTTAAAATCTTGAATGACTTATTTCAGGACTTTATGGGAAATGTTTTGATCCATTCAACTCAGATGAATAGGGAATATCAAGATTAAGACAAATAGACTCTTGCATAGCCTCTTCAGAAACACTACCACTCTAACTGGTTCCTCATTAACCTTCCAACTATACTGGTCAAATCTGGTCTCTTCCTATTTTCCACAATGTAGCTGAACTAATCCTTTTAAAACAAAAACTATGACAATATTAGGTCCTTGTTTAAAACCACCCATACTTTATATCATGGCCTCCAAAGCACGCAACATGTGTGTCGGTATTCGGTATTCCTTCTAGTTCTTTATCGCCATCTGATTTCCCTCATTCTCATTGCATTCTAACATACTCACATTCTCTTTATCTCTTCAAACTAACAACCATATATCTGCCTCCGATGCTCAACACTTGCTGCTCACTTTGCCTGAAATGATCACTCTGCCAAATACCTACGGAGCTCACATGCTCATTTGCTTTGTCGCTCTGATTATATATCACACCCGAGAGGCTTTCTTTTATTACTCTGTATAATTGATGCATTGGGCCGTACTCAAACTCTTTACCCTGTTTTATTCTTTTTAACATCGTTATAATTAACTGACATTCCTGTTCCTTTACTATTTTTCTCTCCCCACTGGAATGTAACTGCATGTGTCAAGAGAGTTTGCCCTTGTGCTCACTCTTGTATCCTCTGTACATGTTCGATATGAGTGCTTTTTACATATTCCTTGAATTAAAAAAAAATTGGTAAATAAATGAATAAAGTGGTAATGAATTGATTATCTGTAGTTTATTCAAGAGGTACAGGCATTTGAATTAACCTAAGGAGATTCTTATGACCTATATTGATGAAAGTAATATTCACATGCCAAAATTGGGTTTTGTTCCACAAAGAATGCGAGCTGTTTCTTCTTTATTCATTCACTTTTTCAGGGGGGGTGTGGGACTGAGTGGGACTTATTCATTTGTTCTGAATTGCTTATGACAGCTAGGCTAGGTCTGGAAACTATTTCCCAAGTTCTCTTCACTCTGGTGAGAGTTGGCCCAAGCAGAAATATATACAAAATTTAAATGGTGGAAGTGAAGAGATCATGATGGACAGACAGGGGACAGACAGAAGCGGATGTTCCCATAGGGCTTGAGCTTCCAGCTTGTCTTCCCAGTGACAGGCCCCACCATCTAGCAGCAACTCAAGCCAACTATCTAACATTTGACTTACATCTTCAGAGGTGGCTGCTTTCTCAGACTGCACTATGAAACCCCTCTTTTTGGATGTGCTGGGCAACTAAATATTCACAGCTTCTGAGCTCTTCCTGTGAGCTTGAAATGCCCACTCACACTATTGCTTCAGGCTATTATGGCTAATGACTTTCTCTGATGTTCTGACTCCCACTTTGACACTTTCCTCTCCTAGCTTTGCCACATTGTGTAAGCTTTTATTTCAATGGCAAACCCCTTGTTTCCATACCACTCTTAGTGGCTCTGTTTTGATGAATAAACTCTAATTAATACACCATTTTTATGACTGAATATAGGTCATCTGCTATTGTACTTCTCTATTATGTTTGATTCTGGTTGCTACATATATCTATAACCTCATGAAAAACAAATTGTAATATATGTGTATTTATATATATGTGTATGTATATGTGTGTGTACAATAATTAAAAAAAATATTTTGAATAAGCCTAAAATTTTTGTAAGAACATTTTTATAAAACCCTTTTCCAATCTTCACATTGCTAGAAAAGTCATAAAACAATTTTTTATGACTTTAAAATAGTTACAAACACTATTTTATGTTTCATGATGCATAATCATTGAACCTCATCAAACTGTTGTCATAGCACACTGTTCAAATTTGCTGAACCCCCAAAGTAAACACAAATGCCTTACTGAATTAGAACCCCTAACAGTGGACCATTTAAGATGCAGAATACATTTAATCTTAAAATAATCTTGTATACTTCTAAAATCTTTTCTACCAGATCATTTTCACTGGTAAAAGTAGAACAAATAAATTTTTTTCTCCACTATAAAAAATATGCTAATGATGTTCAGAGGAGCTGGATGGTGAATTTGCTCTTCTTTTTCACTTTATTGTTCTACCTGAGAATATGTTTGGCCCACTGAAATATAAAATATTTGCAAACACCAGTATCGGGTCATCACATCACATGACTTTACATTGTTGCTTCAATTTTTACCATATCTTTTTTTTTCCATTTAGTTTTTGAGAGCAAATAATAGTGTTTTGTGATGAGTCTACCTAAGGAAGTAAAATCTATACCTCCATATGCACATATATACACTGTCTTCATAAATATATATCCTAGAAAAATAATGTTATTTTACCCTTTTTGATTTGGTTACTTGTCTATTCAAAAAATATTTATTGAATATTACTTCGTGGCAATTGTTATAAAATATACCGGTAAATGCCAAAGAGATTTTTACTTCTTCCTTCACTAAAGTTATAATCTAGTAAGGATTATAAATAAGTCAACATATGTTTAAAGTGTGGCAAATGCTATTAAGAGGGAAATACAGTGAGTGTACAAAGTTAAGTATGTAGATATAAGAGTTCCTGAAGGAAATGTTATTGTATTAGAATCTTACCGATGGTTTGAAGTGACCCAAATTAAGGAAGAGAGTGGGGAGGAAAATGTTCCAATCGTAAAGCCTGAGTGCAGATGCAGAGATCTGAATGCATCTCAGTGTAACTGGAGCATGAATTGAGACAGAACCGGCAGGCAACAAGAAAGATCAGGGCTAAAGGAGAAGTAACAAGATTTGGATGGAATTTTAGACTATTCAGAGGGCAATAGGGAGACATAGAGAAATGACATAGAAACATTCAAATTTATTTTCAGGAAGATCATCAAGCTGTTTAGTTAAGAAGGGGCTACTCAGTTTAGAGAGAAGGACAAGCCTGGAAGCAGAGAAACCACTTAAAGAGCAGGAGATGACTCTTTTCTAAACTTCAGGAGTGAGGACGGAGGTAATAATCTCCATCTGAAATATACAGAGGGTGTCATATGGGATTTGGTAGTTGACTGCTCAGGGGGAGTTGAAGGAGAAAGAGTCAACTCTAACTTCCAGATTTCAAGAGGGATCTAGTGGTCAGAGCGAGGGAGCATTTGATGCAACGAGGAACGCAGAGGCAGAGCAGTTTTTGTGGCTGTGGGGGTGAGACATGTTTCAGTCTGTAACTATTAAGTGAGGTTTTAAGTATTTGTGGTTATCGAATTAGAGCTGTCCTATAGGCAAGCGAAGAGGAGGAAGGAGATGGGGAGTTTTCTGGGAGGAAACATAGGATTAATCAGGCTTAAAATTTTTAGTTTAACTCTGTTTTTATGTAAGAGAGATTTGATCACGATGAAATGTAGATTGGCAGGAACAAGTGAAAGAGAATAGAGACCTAGCAAAAACTTGCCTGCGAGATTATTTAAAACGTCTAAATATTTCAAATTTTTTCCAAAATGCCTAAGGTGAGCTAGAATCAGTCTGCATTAATTTGGTTTGGTATTGAAAAACATTTGGAAAATTTGTAGATTTGAAGAAGAAAAAGCAAAAACATGCAAATTATTATCAGATAGACAAATACATTTAGTTTCTTCTTCCAACGAAATAAAATTGGTGGTGTTTTCTTCCAAATTTGTAAACATCATGTATGTGTGTGTGTATATATGCACACACACACACACATATACACACACACACACACACACACACACACACATTTATATATATTTTTTCTTCTCCAGTGAATGCTTATTCTGCATGAATAACTCACTAAGTAAGAATCACAACACTTCTGCAAAGGTAGAAATAGAATTTCTTTTATGTTGTTCTTGTTACAATAAGATTGTTTTTTGGCACTGTTTTTTAATAGCTATCCCAAGAAATGTTAATAATTGGATTATTTCCCAGGCTCATCTGGTTTAATATGCATCTAACATTTTCGAAGCTCATCTTAGAAATAAATTCTACTTCTTACTGAAATAGACAATCAGCAAAGCAGAGGTACTTTCACTGTTGCCAATTCCATACCCACCATAGGCAGTTATGATATAGACACAGATTATTTAATGGTGATAATATTGTAACTGTGATCGTGCTCATGATCTAAACGGGTGAATGAAAAATCAAGTCAAATGACAGGATGTTCTTTCCCTGGTGATAGGAGATTTAAAGACATCAGACTTATATTATAAATTGGGAACAAAGAGGATGGGGTAAAAGTAAGGGTATGTTTGTCTATTTGTCTTTTTAACAATTCTGGAAGGATTGTTGTTTTACGCATTACATGTTCATGCTGATTTTCTTTAATCATAACATTGGTAATTTGGAACCGAAAGATATGGAGAAGCTCTATGTTCCTGTTTACCACAAAAAACATAGAAAATCAGGTTTTGTAAGTTGAATCCCAAAGTAGCATCTGGGGCCTGAATTAGTGCAGGAGACTCTACGAAGAGGTGGTTCAATATGTGATGTTAATTTTTGAAACTTCTTTTTTGAATTTTTCTCAGCTGTAGGGCAATAAAATATAGCTGCCATAGGAACTAAATTGCAAGAGACTGACAAGGGCAAAGAATACTGTGCAGCATTTATTTTTGACAAGAAAAATGACATTAATGCCCCTAACATATTTCTCACAAATTCTTTTCTACCAAAGGCATCAGTTCATGGATGTCACTTCGGTGGCAGTCACTGTTGGTATTTCTTCTGGCAGCTCTCCTATGTTACAAGCCCTAAAGTAGGTTCACTTACAAATACAAGTGCAGAAGAACAGAAATCAGTTTCCTATATTCATTTTTGGTGGCCCTCAATCATGGTTATTTACTTTTATTATCTTTTTCTTATACGCCACCAAAATTAATCACAATGTTGAAAAATGAACAGAATTAAAATTGGACCTTTCATCAATGTCTTGAAAATTAAGCAACAAAACTGAATAGGTCCACAACTGTGGAAACAAAATAGAAACATGTTAGAACATAGATTCCAAGGCCAGGAGAAGTCCTTAAGTAATTATCTCTTTTGTTGCTAAGCAGAACTATAATTTACAAATAATGAAAATAAATATTTTACCTTTTTTTGTATCAGTTTTTGTATCTCAGCCTGAACTTTGTGGTTTCGAAAATAATAAATACAGGTGGAATTTCTGGTTATGCACTGTAAGTCTCTTTCATGCAAGTTTGCCACATTCTCCCAACAGGCTTTACATTGCCTAGCTACCATGACACATAATTCAGGAGAAAAAAATAATGAACTCATTTGAATAATTTTTGCAAATCCCAATGTATGTAAGCATTGCTTTCTGATTCTCTATTCTATCTCTATAAAATAAAATTCTCCAATGAATCAGAATGACTGTGCTGCCAATTGGGATGGTATTTGATTATGGGAATATGATTATAAGACAAACGTGATGATAAGTTTGTGACACAAGAAGATAGGGGACTTGGGAGTGGATATTATATTTAAATTACTGTAGTAGCAAACTGTTAGAACACAGAAAACTTTTGGCACTTGTCTGGGGTCATAGATAAGGATTTAATATCTAGAAGGGAGAAAGATTAGATGAAGGCAGACGCACGATCCTAAAGGAGGTGAGACATCTCTAAAGTTACTAAAACATGGGTCACATACCCAAACAAAGAAAATGATCTAGTTTCTAGGCAAAACCAAGATTTGAGAACTACCCATAGTAATAGTGACGCTGACACAGAACGTAAGACTAGAACTTTCCATCATGAGGGTAAAATAGGCCCAAGAAGCTGAATCTGCAGCGGTGGACTCAAATGGCTTTATCTGAAGAGAGAGGTACATTGGAGAGTGAAATTCAAACCTGGTGAGGCTGAATACCTAGCGGGTGTTAAAAGAGCATGCGACGGTTCGTTTTAGAACATCCTCACTCTTTGATATCAAACTTGCCTTTCGTAGTACGCCAACAAGGCAACTATCCTTTACCCTGTTTAGAAACTTTTCCCACTGTGCTCATTAATGACAAATTTAAGTTTTAATTTTAAAAAAAAAACACATTTTTTTTCTTTTTATAAAAGAGAGCACACTTGCGCATAAACTCTTCTGAATTATGCTTGTATCTTAATTAAGCAGCAGGCTTTGGTATGCCATCCATGCCACCATAATTTAAAGGAAAATTTTCTATTTGACCTTCATGTAGTTGCTATATAATATGCAGTAATATCTTTCCCATTACTGTAAGTTTGTAGCAATTTTATCTATCACATGTGTGTATACATACATATATTTGTATGTTGTTATATTTTAACTATTACATGTTTAATATTTTAATATATTACAAGCTTTTGATGTGGGACTTTTATTAGAGATTTTTTTTGCCTGTGGTGAAAACAACTCCTCTAAATTTGTCTTCATGCATAACAAAAAGTAATATGTTTATTATTAACACAAAATAAAATAACTAACACTTACATAGTTCATACCATGTACAGATGCTTTTCAAAGAATTTTACCTATCTAGACTCTTTTAAAACTCACTGCAGCCTTACAAATAGATATCATTTATTCTATTTCCAGATATGAGAACTGTAACACAGGAAATTTAAGTAATTTGACCAAGGTAACTTGTTGGTAATAATGGAGTCAGGATTTATGCCAAAAAGCCTGGCTTTTGAATCTGTCTGCTTCTTAGTATACTATATTGCATCCTGTCTTTGTTTGTGCTTCTGTGACAAAATAGCTGAGACTGAGTAACTTATGAAGAACAAAAATTTATCTTCTCATGGTTTTGGAGGCTGGGATTTCCAAGATCAGCATGCTGGCGGGATTGGTGGTCTGATGAGGTCTGCATTCTTTTTCCAAGATGGTGCCTTCTTGCTGCATCCTCTAGAGGGGAGTACTGTGTGCTCACATGTGAAAGGGATGGAAAAGGCAGAAAACATGGTCCCTCAAGCCCTCGTACGAGGGCCCTAATCCCATCCATGCGGGCTCTGCCTTCATGACTTCATCACCTCCTAAAGGTCCTACCTCTTAATATTATCACATTGGTGATTGTTTCAATATATGAATTTTCAGAGACACAGTCAGACCACAGAACATCCCCAGCTGTGAATTAGATACGTTCCTAAAATGTAATATCAGGAATGGATGAGAGAGTATATAAGTTTTATTTTTAACCATCTTAGAACAAATGGAGATTAAAATGTGGATAATTTCACTTTATAAAATAAGAGAGCATTGTCTATATGGCTAGCAGGAGATGTGAGTTAAAGAGGTCCATATAGTTGTACTTGCTTATCTTAGAACTGAGTGTAGTTATTTTGGGAGAAAGCTCAATATATTTGCTTATTGGTTTTACTAGAATTTAAAATCCCCAAACCGGTGTTTAGAAACCAAATCTTCAGCCGATGACAGAAGACACATTCAGGCAAACACATTTTAATAAACTGTTAAACACAAAACAAGGGAAATCTACAACAGGGGGAAAGAGTATCACTCTGGAGGTATCAGAGAAAAGTACATAGACGCAAAGATACTCCAAAACAGAAAGCAGAAAGGCTCTGACTCTAATTACAGCAGTTGCTGGCTTGCTTCATTTGCACGATTGCTCTCAAATCAATTCCTTGCCTTTCCTCTGCTCTGCTGTGCTCTGAATCACAAAGGGCACACCTCTGCAACATATCCTGAGCTCCCTAATCCAGTAGCTCCGGCCAATGGGAAGCATGGGGAGAGATTTGAGGGTGGGGAGAAACAAAAAACCCAGCATATGTCTTCCTTATTTTTTTTCTGTTTCTGTGTCTCTGGCAGAGGCCATGTTTTCTCCATGCTTCATGTTCCTATGACAGCCCTTCTTCTGTTTGAACAGTTCCCTCCTGGTGTCTCAGACTCCCGGGCTCTGGTAAACCAGGGGATGATAACGGTTTCCTCCACTTGCCAAACTCTGGACTGTCTCACCATGTCTCACTGCTCTTTCAGCTCTTCTAACAAATGTGTTACAATTCTCCATAACACATTCTCTACATTGAAATTTCTGGTCTGGGCTTTGCTTTTCTGACTAAACCCTACTGATGTAGTTTATCTGGGTAAATAAGCAGGACAGGAGTTACAAGAGAATAACCGTTGTTTTTATGTGCTTATGGAAATTCCAGATGTAACAATTCATTACATAGTTCTGTAAATCAGAAGAGAAGCCAGCATTGGAGTTAGGAGAGTTGTTATTTTGTGAATGAAACCACCTAGAGGCAGGTTATAGAGGAGAGAAATGGCTAAAGATCGATCTTCTAAAGGAAGCTCAAGGGATGAGCAGATGAGAAGAATTGGCAAGGAAAGCATTTTGGAGGACACAGGAGAGACAGATGAGATTATATATATATATATATATATATATAGAGAGAGAGAGAGAGAGAGAGAGAGAGAGAATTCATCAAATTATTCAAAGAAATCTAGTGGAGAAAAAGTCTGCAGTTTTCAACTGGATTTTAATTTAGAAGGTAATTGGCATTGTTGATAACGACAGGAAAGTTGGGGGAAGGAAATTTGAAGAGATATGCTAAAGTTGGAAATCTATTGATTGATAACAGGGAACTGCTGAAATAAATTGTTAAATGGAAGGTGTTGAGCCCTGCAAAACCATGACATATTCCACTCATTCCACTTATTCCACTCAGAATTTCTAAGTTTTTTGGGCACAGTATTTGATAAGGTCAGTTGTGGCAACAATCTAAGTTAGGCTGACTTCTAAAAGCACAGAAAGGAAGGCTGTTGATGGTTCTGGTGAGA
The DNA here is from genome assembly GCF_027409185.1 of Cynocephalus volans. Lineage (NCBI taxonomy): Eukaryota > Metazoa > Chordata > Mammalia > Dermoptera > Cynocephalidae > Cynocephalus > Cynocephalus volans. Next base: position 103,011,820 of record NC_084468.1, on the reverse strand, counting down.
GCAGATCAAAAGACCAGACCTGAATCCAGGACCAAGAAGAATCAGAGGCCAGGGAAGGGTTAATGACAAAGAATAAATTATTGGTCTAACGGTCTTAGTATCGTTAGGATATGGAAGAATTGGTGTTCTATTATCTAAAAGGAAGATGACAACCTTGTTCTTGACAGACATAGGTGTAAGAAAAGGAACAGCCACCACTGAAGATGACTGCAGTAAAAATGCTCTCTTTTAGGGTCAAGAAGATGTATAGGACAAGGGGGTATATAAAGCCATCTGTGCAGGGGTTGAGGCTGAAGGAGAGTTTATTTATGATTGAATGGGGGATCCAGTGACCACAGTGGTATGGGTTGTGAGACATGTCAATAGTGGAGTGATGCATTCATGGACAAAATGTGTACAGAAGTATAGAAAGACGAAAGTGTGACTTGATTACATAGTCATGTTCACATTTCATCTCCTGTCTTCTATTTCAGAACTGCTCCAAGTTACCAACATGTCCAAGAGCTATCTCTGTGACCTCTAATTAATATGGAGACTTGGGGCATTTTATGCTGTTAAAAATTTTCCATATTCATTTATTTATCCCACCACTACCTCTTACCTTTCTATACACTTGAGTGTTTGCATGTGAATAGGCATGTACATGTGCTAATGTCACTCTGCCTTAGCCATTCTAAAGGACTTTAAAGAAAATTTAATCCTTTTTCGTGCATTAGGTGCTCAGACAAAGTCAAGAGCAAAACTTATGGAGAAGGTGTCAGCAAGAGCTTTTCTCTATCAACTTTGTTTTCAGTGTGGTTGATCAAAAATTTATTTTTGATATATGCTATGTACGTAAACAAACACATGAAAGAAAGAACAAGTGTATTAATTATAAATTCCGGGGCTCTACTTAATGGTATGATTCAATAAAACAAAGAAAAAAGGATAATTATAATTTGAGATTATCTAATGGACATTTTTGGTAGTTTCTGACTTGTCACACCAATTTGGTGATGCTCTTATATGTCTTTTAATGAAATTTGTCTTCTTTTTGCCAGAATCTGGTGTCTGTAGAGAAGGCCAACTCATCAAACCAAAATGTGTTAAATCAGGAAAACCGCAGATAAAACCATTGTTAACCTTCTGAAAATAATTTGAAAAGGCTTTTGATTTATATAGACCCGAATTTGTTTCACACTAATATTTTCTTTGGCTAACAAACAATGTCATGTAAATGGCATTTGACAGAGTTTGAGGATCACCAAAGGCTAAATTAAACATTTGGAGAGTAATGTCATTATTCATGCATGTGATTCCTAAACACTGCACAATAAATAATCTGAATTGCTTCTGAGAAAACATTCCAAGCAATGTTTGAAAGAAAATAAAATCCTAATGTACAGTTCTATGTTCCAGGAAGAAAATCAAGCATGAAGTTTAGCTGTTCTCCTCTAGGGATCATTTACCCAAGTGTACATTATGTATGTAATTGGCTACAGAAGGCTGGGCACAAAAGCACAGTTGTCATCAGGTTGAAACAACATTTCGTGCACTCTTTTCCAGGAATCCCTTGTGCTTCCTAGATATGAGAGTGAATGAACTGGGAGATTAGGTCAGGTTTATTCTAAACAAAATCAAAAACTCTTGAAACTGTGCACAAGATTATTCAAATCAAAGGGAGGAAAATAATTCTGGCAAGTTCTTTTACATCTTGCCTTAGGAAAAGAAAATAGCAAAGCTAAGAATATAAAATAAGAAGTATCGAACCTATGATCCTAACAGAGATACATTTTAGCAATTCTTGCTTTTATTTATTTTTTTTAATATCTTGTTTTGTTCTATATCAGATAAATTTATTTGGGATATATAAGGCTGCACTCTGCTTGCTTGCAATGTGGAAAAATAACAGAAAATAACGTAAAAGGGGGAGAAAAATGTAAAGACAGAAAAGATACTTTGTGGACTAGGCACTGTGTTAGACACATTTGTAATATTTTAGTATTCAATTTTTTGAATTTTTTTTTACTAATTCCAGCATAATTTTTACATGGGAAATGTTCTCACTGAATTTATTTTAATGCTAAACATCTGAAACAGAGTAATGATCCTAAAATTTCCCTTTTGGAGGCATGGGGAATAACATCAATGCTTCTAGATTGCTGGATGTATTTCCGAACATGTTGAAAAAAGTGGTAGAAAATTTTGAGGGAGGAATATAAATATCATACAGTATAATCTTCCTATCAGTGTTTGAATTCCTTCTACCGTCTAGATTGATGTTCATTTGCTGTATGTTTCCTGTGACTGTGATAACAAATTGTGACACATTTAGTGGCTTAAAATACCAGAACTTTATTCTTTAACAGTTTTGGTGGCCAGAAATCCAAAATCCAGGTGTTGGTAGGACCATTCTCCTTATAGAGGTTTTAAAGGCAGATTCTTTCTGTTCCTCTCCTAGATTCTTTCACTTGTGGCCACATCACTCTAATTTCTGCCTCAGCCTTCACATCACCTTCACTTCTGCATGTCTCTTTTAAGGACTTTTGTTGCCCTTCTGAACAATCAGGGTGATCTCCTCATTGCAAGATCCTTAACTTAATTACATTTGCAAAGACTCTTTTTCCAAATATTTATAGGTTCTGAGATCGGGATATGGATGTACCTTTTGGGGGGATACCATTCAGCCTACGACATCTACTGTCTGTAATGCAACAGATGTGGTGTGAAAAGATCTTTTTACTTTTGAAGATGACCTGCTCAAGGTATGATGCCAGGTTCTATTTCATTGAACAAAATCTGTTTCCTAACAGTTTCATCCTAATTTCAGTTTTGCCGTTTCGGGCCCCATAGAATGAGTGCATTATCTTTCTACAACATACAAGGGTACTTTTAAAAGTTCATAGAAAAATAGAATTAAAAGATAATACAAATCTTTCCATGAACTTTCTGAAGAATCCTCGTAGTGTTTCAAATATTTAAAATTGCTATAATTTCTCCTGAAGGTAATTTTGGTTAAAATTTTGCATTTCTGAATTCCATTTCCCTAGGACTTTATTTCTGAGTTTCTGTTTTCTGTGTTATTTCTAATGGTCACTCTGCCTCTTTTAAGACTGACCTGAGGCCTACTGGGTGTTTTACTATCATATTAGTCACAAAATGTCACGGTGTATTATATAATAATACATTGCCTCTTGTAGTGCATTATTCCATTTCCGTATTTATAGAAACATCAGTGATAGATTGTATGCCATTTCCCACAGGCAGATTGAATGTAAAGAATTTTTCTTTAACTTATTGCTATTCCTTCTATTTGTATTAAATTCCTTTGGTAATTTATAGCAGGTGTAATTCTTACTCTCTCAAGAGTTAGTGAAACCCAACAGAACAATTCATCTCAATCTCTAAAAATCGTATTGAGTGATCTCAGAGGCAGTGCAGAGCTCATTAGACATATCTGTGGAGTGAGAGAGCATTGGAGAAGGAAAAACACACAAACTCACACAAGAAAGTATGGAGTGGTGAATGACTAAACGTGTTTAAATAGATTTAACAAAAATAATTTATAAATAAATGATAAAAATTATTTACTACAATATGCTGTTATGCTACTATTTATATTATTCTGTTTGAAATCATTCCTATTTTTAGTCATTTTACTTCTATCCATGCTAAATGTAAACCATAATTTAGGTTTTAAAAACTAACAGATCTGTCCAACTACTGTCATCTTAAAATATATTAAAGAAAATTTCCAGAATTAATTTTTGTTATCTGAGAGCTGATTCATTAATGTATTATCATGAACATAGTTTCACAAATATTTTATTATTTAGTGTTGAAACACAGACAACAAAACATCTTAAATATATTAAAATTTTTCTTAGTTTCAACAGAATCAAGAAATACATAATACAACAGAAATAACAACATATACAATATTGCTAATTTCATTTCCTGACCTTCTCCTTCCTTCAACATGCATTTTATATGAACATTAAGGACTTTGTCCATTTGAGGCAGTTAATGCATTATAAGAATGAAACAAATCACCTTGGTATTGGTTACCAAGGAAATTGGTTTGACAGGCTATACTATTTATGGAAATGCTAGATATGAAATAAATATGGGCAAGAGGATAATGAGTCAAAGAAACTATAATTTTATTTTTCATGTAAAGTCCAAAACAATTTTCCTGAATAGCAGATAGCTCTCTTCCAAGTGGTGATCGAAATCCTCTACGATGCACTATCCACCCTTTGCTTCCAGGGTCTCAGTGCTCTTCTGTACTGAACCAAGGCACGGAGAACCTGGAGAGCTAGAGGGTGGAGGTTTTTATGGGCTAAGCCTGGAAGTAGCACATGACACTTTCAGTCATATCCCATTGACTGGCATTCAGTTACACAATCACACTAATGGACAGGGAAACTGGGAAATGTACTCACCAAGAAGAGAAACTGGATTTAGAGAAGTTACCAAACCTCTGCTATACCAGGCAAGATGCTTTGTTGAAAAATCTTTTTAAACTAATTTTTTGGTTCTAGAAAGTATTATAATCCAGATAATACAAAGTGTTTACTTACATAGTTATTTATATTTTTAGGTTGCATCTTTTTATTCACTTATTTATTTATTATTAGCATATTCATTTTTACAAATTGTAATTATTCTTTATGCACTGTACCAGATCAATCACTCCCCAATGCCACTCAATGTATTATTGTGGTCTTTCTTTCTTTCTTTCTTTCTTTCTTTCTTTCTTTCTTTCTTTCTTTCTTTCTTTCTTTCTTTCTTTCTTTCTTTCTTTCTTTCTTTCTTTCTTTCTTTCTTTCTTTCTTTCTCTCTTTCTCTTTCTGCCCCCCCCTTTCTCTCTCTGTCTCTGAACCCTGTTATGTGTGAGGACATGTGGTATTTCTATTTGTATGCATTCACTTCACATAATTTTCTCCAAGCTCATCCATGTTGCTGAAAATGGAAGATTTTCATTCTTTTTTATGGCTGAGTAGTAGTATTCCATTGTGTATATATACCACATTTTCCTTATCCAGTTATCCATCAATGAACTAGGTTAGGTAGTTTTGGTTTAGGTAGGTTTGATAGTTTGGCTATTATAAATAGAGCTGTGATAAACATGGGAGTGCAGGTATCCCTTCGACATGATGATTTTGATACCTTTGGATATATACCCAGTAGTGGGATTGCTGGATCATATGCTAGCTCTATATGTAGTTGTTTGAGAAACCTCATACTGTTTTCTGTAATAGCTGTAGTAATTTATACTCCCACCAACAGTGTAGAAAAGTTCCCTTTTCCCTGCATCCTTTCCAGCATTTGTTATTCTCAGTCTTGTTAATAATGGCCAGTCTAGCTGGGGTGAGATGATATCTCAATGTGGTTTTGATTTGCATTTCTCTGATGATTAGTGGTGTTGAACATTTTTTCATGTACCTACTGGCCATTCGTATGTCTTCCTTTCAAAAATTTCTATTCATCTCCTTTGCTCATTTTTTAATTGGATTTTTCTTTATTGTGTAGTTTTTTCAGATCCTTATATATTCCGAATATTAATCCCTTGTTGGATGTGTAGCTTGCAAATGTTTTCTCCCATTTCATAGGTTGTCTTTCCACTCTGTTGATTGTTTCCTTTGCTGTGCAGAAGCTTTTTAGATTTATACAATTCCATTTGTTTAATTTTTATTTTGTTGCTTGTGGTGTTGGGATTGTATTCAAAAAGTCTTTGCCCAGTCCTAATTCCTGGAGAGTTTCCCCTATGCTTTCCTTTAGTAATTTTATAATTTCTGGTCCTATATTTAAGTCTAATTTATTTTGAGTTGATTTTGGTATATAGTGAGAGGCATAGATCCATTTTAATTCTTCTGCATATGGATGTCCAGTTTTCCCAGCACCACTTATTGAACAGGCTGTCTTTTCCCCAATGTATGTTCTTGTTGCCTCAGTCAAAGATCAGTTAGCTATAAGTATGTGGGTTGATTCCTGGGTTTTCTATTCTGTTCCATTGTTCTGAGTGTCTGTTTTTATGCCAGTACCATGCTGTTTTGGTTATAATAGTTTTGTAATATAACTTGAAAACAGGTAGTGTTATGCCTCTGGCTTTATTTATTTATTTATTTTTTTGCTCAGGAATGCTTTAGCCATTCAGGGTCTTTTCTTATTCCACACAAATTTTAACATTGCTGTTTTCTATTTCTGTGAAGAATGTCACTGGTATTTTGATAAGTATTGCATTGAATCTGTAGATTGCTTTGGGTAATATGGACATTTTCACAATGTTAATTCTTCCAATCCAAGAACATGGTAGGTCTTTCCACCTTTTTGTGTCCTCTTTAATTTCTTTCAGTAACGTTTTGTTTTTTTTCATTGTAGAGATCTTTTACCTCCTTAGTTAAATTAATTCCTAGATATTTTACTTTTTGGTGACTACTATAAATGGGCTCACTTTATTAATTTATTTTTCTGCTACTTCACTATTGGAGTATATAAACACTGCTGATTTTTGCTCATTGGTGTTGTATCCTGCAACATTACTGAAATTGTTAATTAGCTCTAGGAGTTTTTGGTAGAGTTTTAAGTTTTTCTATATAAAGAATCAAGTCATGTGCAAACAGGTACAGTTTGACTTCTTCTTTTCCAATTTGGATGTCCTTTATTTTTTTCTCTTGCCTGATTGTTCTGACTAATATGTCCAATGCTATGTTATATAGATGATATCGGAGATTGCTTTCTCATGTACGGCTTTTATTATGCTGAGATAATTTCCTTTTATACCTAATTTGCTGAGAGTCTATTACAAAGGGATGTCAAATTTTCTCAAATGTTTTTTCTGCATCTACTGAGGGAATCATACGGTTTTTGTCCTTGATTTTGCTGATGTGGTGTATCAAAATTACTGGCTTTGTATGTTAAATATTCCTTGCATCCCTGGGATGAATCCCACTTGATCATTATGCATAATTTTTTTGGTGTGTTGCTGTATTGTGCTGCCAATATTTTGTTAAGGATTTTTGCGTCTATGTTCAACAAGGATATTGACCTATAATTTTCTTTTTTTGTTGTATCTTTACCTGGTTTTGGTATCAGAGTAATGCTGGCCTAATAGAATGAGTTTAAGAGAATGGCTTCTGTTTCAATTTTTTGGAATAGCTTGAGGAAAATTGGTATTAATTCTTCTTTAAAAGTTTGATAGAATTTTTTCTAGGTTTTTCTTTGTGGGGACATTGCTGATTACTGCTTCAGTCTCATTGCTTGTTATTGGTCTGTTCAGGTTTTCTATTTCTTCTTGGTTCAGTCTGGGCAGTTTGTATGTGTCCCAAAATTTATCCATTTCTTCCAGGTTTTCATATTTGCTGGCATGCAGTTGTTTATAATAGTTTCTAATGATTCTTCATATTTCTTTGGTATTGGTTGTAATGTCTCCCTTCTTATTTCTGATTTTTGTTATTTGTGTATTTTTTTGTTGTTATTAACCTAGCTAATGGTTTGTCTATTTATTTATCTTCACAAAAAAACAACTTTCTGTTTCATTGATCTTTTGTATCATTTTGGGGGCCTCTATTTCATTTAGTTCTGCTGTGATCTTACTTATTTCTTTCCATCAACTACTTTTAGGATTGGATTGTTGTTTTTCTGGTTCTTTGAGGTATAGTATTAGGTTGCTTATTTGAAGCCTTTCTATTCATTTGATATAAGAAATTTTTGCAATTAACTTCCCTCTTAGTACTGTTTTTGCACCATCCCACAGGTTTTGGTATGATGTGTCTTTATTTTTGTTAGTTTCAGGAAACTTTTTGATATCCTATTTAATTTCTTCTTGGACTCATAGATCATTCAGGAGCTTATTTGTTAGTTTCCATTCATTTGTATAGTTTCCAGAGTTTTGCTGGTCATTGATTTCCACTTTTAGTCCATTACAGTTTGAAAAGATACTTTGAATGATTTCAATTTTTAAAAATTTACTGAGACTTGGAAAAGGGGTCAAGGTGGCGGAATAGATGGTTCCCAGTGTCACTCTCTCCCACAAATCAACCAATTTACAAATATAAACATGTAACATCAGTCAAGCTGGGGCCGCTGGAGCTCAGGGGAGGAGGAGGAGAGACATACGAAGTTCATGAAGGCAGGATAAGCCACGACGAGAGGAAGAAAAAAACGCTTGAAGTGTTTTGTGCCACAGCTGCTTTACGGCTGGAGCTGATGAATGCATTGAGCAAGAGCCAGCAGAAGCCACAGTTGTGCCCTTCAGATGGAGTTACTTGGAGGTGGCAGGGGAAACCAGGGCCTTGGCAGACACCAGTACAGCAAGACCACTAATAGGGTTCCTATGGACCCATGCAGGAGCGAGGAGCCACAACAACTGAAAAAAGGGAGCCATTCAGAGGCTGGTGAGTCATCCCAAGGGACCAGTGCAGGGCCCATCCCATGGGAAGTGTTCGGAGCATGGGCATTGGGGGAGATGGGCTCACCAGGAGAACACTGGGACAACCAAGGATAGCCGATCCACCCCCGCCAATCAGATCTGGACCAATCAGAGGAGACTGGTCAGGAATGCAGAATTGCATGGGGTGCAGTTTGCTGAAAAAACACAGGCCCAGGTCAGAGTTTCTACACAACACAGATCCAGCTGGTCTCTGGAGAGCTGGAAGTACATATAAGGTCAACCATTAAACCCTGAGCTGCACAAAAAGCCTTCCCAAGGGAAACAATAGCAAAGCAGCAAATTAACTCAACCACACAGCTCAAGTACTGGTTCCCACAGGAAGGTCCCCCATTTTAGAAGTAAGAAAAGGACAAAAAATTAGTTCTGGCCCAGGCACACCTCCAGCACCTTGGGGCTTGCTTGGGAACTGGAGGCTTAGAGCCAGAGACTGGACCCCACTCCCACATCCAGGCACACTGCACCGGCACCTCGGGGCCTGCCTGGGGAGCTGAGGCATTGAGAAGGTGACCGGACCCCACTCCCACATCTAGGCACACTGGGTCAGCACCTGAGGGCCCAGCCCAGGGGCCTGGAGTTTGAAGTCAGGGACCAGACCCCCCTCCCACAACCAGGCACACCATGCTGGTGACTTGGGGTCATCGCAAGGGACCCAAGGACCCAAGGCATGGAGCAAAGGACCAGACCCCCTTCCCACAACCAGGCACCCTGCCCCAGTGCTTTGGGACCCACCCGGGGACCTGAGTCATGGAGAAAGGTACTAGACCACCCCTCCCACAACCAGGCACACCATGCCAGTGACTCAGGGCTCACCTGGGGACACAAGCTATGGAGCCAGGGACCAGACCCTCTTCCCATAACCAGGTACACCACATCAGCACCTCAGGAACTGCCTGGGAACCCAAGGCATGGAGAAGGGGACCAGACCCCCCTCCCACAACAGGCACACTGTGCCAGTGCCTCGGGGCCCACCCAGGGACCAGAGGCATGGAGAAGAGGACCAGACACACCCCACAACCAGGTATACCTCCAGTGCCAAAGAGCATGCCAAAAACATCACTTCCATGTGGGTGGCCCACCACAGCCACTATAATAACCACGGCTGCTGTGAAAGCGACTAGGCACCACAACCACCAGGCAGAAAGTCTACCAACCTCTGGAGTGCATTGACACAAGGAGAGTCACCGTCAGTGATAAAGAAAAGAAGAGGATGTCTCTCTCCATAAAGCCCATTTCAGAGTGACAGAAGAAGCATCTGCTCTGTGATAATATTTGAAGACCTGATCACACCTCTCAGCACTGGACAGATCATCTAGGCAACAAATTAACAGAGTAACCATTATTCTTTCAGAAGGAGAGAAGAAATCTAGGGCAATTAGAGGGGTGGGGAGGGGGGAGTAGGGGATGGGGAGAGATTGGACAAGGGGCATAAAGAATAATTATGATTTGTAACAATATTTATGCTAGTAATATTGATTTGATTAACATATCATTGTTGAACCCTAAAAATATGTATAATCAATTTTGAGTCAATAAATAAAATAAAAATTAAAAATTGTAAATAAATAAATTTTCTGAGACTTGATTTGTGACCTAACGTGGTCTATCTTGGAGAATGTTCCATGTGTTGATGGGATGGATGTATATTCTGTAGTTGTTGGAAGAAATGTTCTGTATCTATCTTCCAGGTCCAGTTGTTCTAAGGTATAGTTTAAATCCTATGTCTTTTTGATGATCTGTTGCCTGGAAGATCTGTCTCATGTTGAGAGATTGGTGTTCAGGTCACCTACTATTCTTGTATTTTGGTCTATCTCTTTCTTTAGTTCTAAGATTGTTTGCTTTACATATCTGGGTGCCCAGTGTTAGGTGTATACATAGTCATGATTGGTATATCTTCTAGCTCGATAGATCCCTTTATCATTATATAGTGGCCTTCTTTGTATGTTTTTATGGTTTCTAGTTTAAAGTCTATTTTATCTGATATAGTAATAGCTACTCCTGCTCGTTTATTGGTTCCATTTGGATGCTATATCTTTTTCTATTCCATCACTTTTAGTCTCTGTGTCATTTCAGGTGAGGTGAGTCTTTTGAAGACAGCACATATTTGGGTCTACCTTTTCTTTTCTTTTTCTTTTTCTTTTCTTTTTTTTTTTGTCCTTTTTGTGACCGGTAAGGGGATCGCAACCCTTGGCTTGGTGTTGTCTGCACCGTGCTCAGCCAGTGAGCGCACCGGCCATCCCTATGTAGGATCCGAACCTTCGTGGCGGGAGCGCTGCTGCACTCCCAGCACCGCACTCTCCCGAGCGCGCCACGCGCTCCAATCAGTCAGTCTGTCTTTTTAATGGGGAGTTTAACCCATTTACATTAAGGATGTTATTGGCAGGTATTGCTTTATTCTTGTCATTTTATTGCTTTTTGTTTAGATGTTAGGTGGAAATTTGAGGTGGCATGATTTAGTTTCTTTCTCTTTCTTGTGTGAATTTTTGTTTTCACAGCTGATTTTGCTTTTTCTTGTGTATTGATGACAGTGATAATCATTTTTCGATTCCAGTTGCAGGACTCTCTTGAGATTTTATTGCAGGGCTGCTCATGTGGTAGTGAAGTACAATTTTTGTTTGTGAATTACACTATTTCTCCCTCATTTCTGAGGGATAGCTTTGCTCAGTATAGAATTCTTGGCTGGCATTTTTTTTCTTAGTATTTTGAATATATCATCCCACTTTCTTCTGGCCTGTATTGTTTCAGTTGAGAAGAGTGCTGTTAGTCTGATGTGGGCTCCCTTACAGGTGACTTGATGCTTTTCTCTCACTGCTTTTAGAATTCTCTCTTTATCTTTGAGCTTTGCCAATTTGACTATAATGTGTCTCAGAGAGGATCTTTTCAGATTGAATCTGTTTGTGGATCTTTGTGCTTCCTGGATCTGAAGGTCTGTGTCTCTTCCTACACCTGGGAAGTTTTTGGTCATTATTTCCTTAAATAGGTTTTTGGTGCCTTTTCCTTTTTCTTCCCCTTCTGGAATACCCATGATTCAGGTATTCGAATGCTTGAGGTTGTCTGCTAGCCCTGTTAGATTTTCTTCATTAAAATTTTTCTTTTCCTTTTTATTGTCCAACTGTGTTATTTCAAAAAGACCACCTTCAAGATCTGAAATTGTTTCTTCTGCTTGCTCTAGCCTGCTGCTCAAGTTCTCTGTTGTGTTTTTTATTTCATTTAGTGAATCCTTCAGTTCTAGGAGTTCTGCAACATTCTTTTTAAAGGTATTAATCTCTTTGTAAATTTCCTCTTTCATATTCTGGATATTTTTTCTTGATTTATTGTGTTCTCTAATTGAATCTTCTCTTATCACTTTGAGTTTTCTTAAGATCATTGCTCAGAAATCCCTTTCAGACATTTCAAGGGTTTCCTATTCTATGGAGTCTGGTACTTGAGCATTACTGTATTTCTTTGGTGGTGTCATATTCTTGTTTGTTTGTAGTTCTAGTATTTTTTGTTTGCGTTTGGTCATCTGTTATGGCCCTTGTTTCTTCTATTACTCTGGAGTGCACCATCAGAATAAAGATTTCCTCCTTTATTTGCAGGATCCACTAGTGACTCTTCTTGTATCAATGTAGTTGAGTTTGTGGTGGGCTGCCTGTAGAGTAGCCCTGGCTACCATCATGTTGATGAAACATCTTTGCAGTGGCAGGAGGTGTGGTTGGTGGCTGTGGGAGATCACCTTGGCTCCTTCTTGAGCAATTAGGGCTTTCCAGGGCTTGACTCTGTACCCCTAATGGTGCCCAGTGCATGGCTCATCTTGATACCTGTTCTAGCTGTGGGCAGGGCCTTTTGTTGCTTGAGTCTGTGCCCCTTTGTTATGTGGGGCTTGGCTTACCTTGGTACCTGGTTAGGCTGTGGGCAGGGCCCTCTGGGGCTTGAGTCTTTGCACCTGGGCCGGCTCAGCTCACTTCAGCTCCTGCTTGGGCTTTGGATGGGGCCCTCAACTTTATTATTTCGTAATCAGGGCAGGTACATAACTTGTGGGGCTAAGTTCAAAATGAAAATGAGAGACCCTTGTTCAAAAATCAGAAAAATACGCCACTAAATGTACTAAATTATAAAGCTTTTTAATTTAAACATCTTATATTACTTAAAAACATGGTAGGAAGTAATAGTAGCACATAGTTTTAATGATGTATATTGCATCCAGTGAAACTTCATGCTTGGAAACCAAAATTACAAGACAAACATATATAAGAACTCTCATAAGGCATGGGAACAGCAACCCAGACAGGCAGGTTTTGAGAGATCATGATCCTGAAAAAAAGGAAGTCCATAATATTAGTTCAAATGCACCTCAGATTTTTTCCATGAAGACATTATTGAAATTGTAGTTCTGGACGATGTGGCCAATCAGAAAACAGCAGAGTCAAAGAGAGAGAATGCAAAATGCTCAGGGCTGCCCAAGGAGCTAGGACACCAGGGGCAAAAATTCAGAGAAGGAATTTTGAGGACATTCAGAGGGCATATCTTTCATGAAACCAACCAAGAAACAGCAACAGTTTTTTAACTGTTGCTTAACAGTTGAGTGGAAATTTCAGCAGTTGTGTAATTCTGGAAAGAGAGATAATGGATTTCAAGCTCCGCCATGGAGGCAGTACTTCAGAAAACACCTCAGACTTTCAGTTGAGACAATGGAAGGGCCACAACTTATGAAGGAGGGTAACTCCTCAGGGGTAAAGTTTGTACTCTACTATGATATATTGCATAGTGTGTTATTTATATCATGTGTGACCTGTCCTCTGGGGAGGTCCCTGTAGCCTCCAGGAAACAGCTAGTGAGTATTTGAGGCCTTCAAGAGCCCACAAGGGACTGAATTCTGCCAGCAATCACATGAGTAGGGGTGGAAATGGATCCTTCCCCACTTAAGCCTTGAGAGGACTGCCCTGCTGACGCCTTGATTTCTGCCTGTGAGAGGCTTTGAAACAGAAAGTCCAGCTAAACAATTCTCAGATTTCTGGCCTATAAAAACTGTGAGATAATGGATGTTGTTTAAAATCAGCAAGTTTGGGGGTAATTTGATATATAGCAATAGATACCTAAAGTGGCCATAATATACAGGTAAAACTGAAATAGAATAGCCTTAACCAATCCTCAAATCCAACCTGAACAGAATTAAAGTGATCTGGTGGGATTCTATCTGCCAAAAATAATATTAGTCAGCGCCTTCACAATTTTTAATACCCAGTCTGGCATCTGTTCAAAATGTATGATACTGATAAAAACAGGAGCAAATGATTGAAAAACAAGAGAAAGAAAAAGCAGAGCAGATAATAGAAAAAGACCAAGTTCTGATTCAGAATTCAGAGTAATCAAACAGAGACTTTAAAATAACCAAGTGGGGATCATGTAAAGCATGCCGTATGTCTGTAAAGCATGTGTCGGAATTTTAAAGTATAATTTCAAGTTCTAAGGCACATTTTAGAAAAGATGAAAGGTTGTAAATCATTGATTTAAGCTTTGAGCTGAAGAAAGTTTTCAAGGGGAAATAAAGAAAGAAGAAAAGCAAATTAAGCCCAAAGAATCAGTAAAGGCAAGAAGAAAAGCAATGAAATAAACAGAGAATATAAAGTAGACAAATATTTGATACTTTGAAATTTTTAATTAAATTTATAGCCCCCAAAAAGTCTTATCAAGGAAAATAAGCAGAGATAATACAAGTTATCAATATCAGAATAAACAAGAGAGCATCAGTTCAGATCCCATAGATAAAAGGATATTTTTGACTAATTTATACTAATAAAGTTAAAATTTTTAAAATAGTGGATAAATTCTTAAAATATATAGTTCAACAAAATTGGTATTAGTGTAAACACAATCTGAATGGTCCTATTAAAAAACTGGATCTGTAATTACAAACCTACACACAAACACACACATCCACACACACGTTTAAGCTCAGATAGTTCAGAAGGAATTCTTCCGAACATCTAAGAAATAAATTATACTAATCTCACACAAATTCTTCTAAAGAATAAAATTGGAAGGATTTCCTATATCATTTTCTAATTCTTTTATAACCTTGAAAACAAAACTTGATGCAAAGGAAATTAGAAGCCAATATCTCTCATAAACATACATGTAAAAACCTAAACAAAGTATTCACAAATGTGATTCCCAATTTAAGGTGATATATAACAACATTAATAATTATCAAATAAGTTTTATTTCATGCATGAAAGGTTAGTTTGCTATAGAAAAATCAATGATATCATCACATTAATAGATTCAAAAAGAAGAATGACGTGATCACCATACACCATGAACATAAAGCACTTGATAAAATCAACACCTCTTCATGATAAAAATTTTTAGCAAACTCTAGAAAAAAAAAAAGAAACAGTATCTTGTAAAGAGAATCTACAAAAAACCGTACAAAACCCCTACAGCCAACATCATATTAAGTGGCATGATATTTAATATTTTCTCTTTTAGGTTGGGAATAAGACAGGATATCCCTCATCATCACTTCTAATCAGCTCTAAATTTTCTTGCCACTAAAATAGGTATGAGAAAAAGAATAAAACATAAAAATATTAAAGAGGAAGAAGTAAATATTTAGAAAATCCAGAATTAATAAGCAAATTGAGCAAGATCATGTGATACAGGTTATCAAATGTTTTTCCATACTAGCAAGAATCAACGGGAAATGGAAAACAAAATAAAAATCTCATTTATATTATTATGCAAATCATAAATTTTTTAGAGAGAACTAACCAAGGATGTGCTAGATATCTATAATTATTACTGAGAGACATTGAATGAGACAAATAAATGAAATGGTATACTATATTTATTGATAAGAAAATGAAATATTTTCAGAATACTAATAACCCGAATTCCTCTATAGATTTAATGCAATTACTGTAAAGATCCCTCTAGGCACTTTTATGAAAATTTAAAGGCCGATTTTCTATATAGAAATGTAAATGACCAATGATAAACATGTTAATATTGAGGAAGAAGAAGAAAAGCTTCAGGGCATATATTTCCTACATTACCTGGTATGAAGGGCTTAGAAACTGAGACAGTGTAATATTGATTCAAGAACAGACAAATTGGTCTATGGAATGGGATATAGAATCCAGAATCAGATCAACACCAAGTGACATGATTAATGAACAGGATTCACTGCAATTTAATGGAGGAAAGGATAATCTTCACAATAAATTTGCTGGGTTTATGGATTATCTATTTGGAAGAAAATGACTTTTGACTCAGTTATTGGAAACTTAGGTTTAAACTGCCCCAATTTAATCAGAATGACACAAAACAGGACAAACTGAAATGGAAAAATAGATTTCTTCTAAGTAGAAGGACTAGATAAGAAGTTTGCTAATTACAAAAAACTGGAAAGCAATTACGTTGTGTAAAGTTGAATATACTAATTATCCTGATTGGAGTATCACATATGGCAGACAGGTATTGATATTCAACTCTGCACCCCACATATATGTATAATCAACTATATTTCAATTAAAAACAAACAAGTAAAAACCCACAAAGAACTGGAGAGGAGAGATAAACTCAGGTTCTGGAACATTATCATTTACTCAGAGACTTTACAACCTTGCATCTTTCAGGTGCATCTGAGTCACTTTGAAGGCTTTTAAAAAATACATACTCTTGGGCCTTAAATGGGAAGGCCCTGATTCAGTAGCCCTAACCCAGGAGTTGGGCACCTCGGTTTTTAATGAGCTCTAAGAATGCTTTAGTATATACCAAGGTTGCCCATTCAAGGCATGAAATCTTAGCAAAAATCACAGTACAAAGCAAAGAAATATCTAAGTCATTCTATGTGTTTTCCTTCAGTCATATTCAACAATCTTATTTGGCTGAGTCATCAAGAAGGAATTGATAACTGGATTCGAAAATGTACTGCCTCAGAAAAGTATTGCATACACTGATATGACTGGAAATTAGTATATATTTTCTGAAAGTTGACATGACCAAATGTGTCAAAATTCTTAAACTGTGACTCAATAATTTATTAAATTGTGCTAGTTAACCACAGCTCACTGATTATTATACATAATAATAATAAAAATCCATGTACTTATGTCAGTTTTCTAAGTCCATAGTGCAGTCTCTATTATATTTTAAGTGCTGAACCCATGCCAGTTATTATTATATGTACTTTTTGAGGCAAAATGTTTATAGATACAAACAGTGGGAGAAACAATTAGACATTTGACTAGTAGACATACAGTATTACCAAAATATTACTATTTTTTCTCTAGCAATATGATTCCTGAACTTTCAGATTTTATAGAATGAAAGTCACAGCTATTTAACCTCATATTTTCTAAGCCATTCTTATCAATTACCTTAAACTTATTGTAGTAGGCTGAATAATGCCCCTCCCCCGCAAAAAAGTTCATGTTCTAAATCACCAGAATCTGTGAATATGTTACTTTAAACAGCAAAAGGAACTTTGCAAATATGTTTAAGAATCTTGAGATATAGAGACCATCTTGCATTATCCTGTGGGCACAACATGATCCAAAAACTCCTTATACAAGGAAGACAAGAGGACCAGGGTCAGAGAAGACAATGTGACAATAAAAGAGTCAGTAAAGGAGACATGATGATACTACTTAATGCGTTTACTTTTGAAGATGGAGGAAGAAGCCATAATAAGTCAAGGAACACAGGTCTCCTCCAGAAACTGGCAAAGGAAAGGAAATGGATTCTCCTCTAGAATCTCTAGAAAGAGTCAGCCCTCCTGACGCCTAAATTTTAGCTAGTGAAATGGATTTGGGACTTTTGACTTCCAGAAACATAAGATAAAAAATTTGTGTTTTAAACCGTAAGTTTGTGGTAAATTGTTAAAACAGCAATAGGAAATTAATACAGTTACTTCAAACTCTTTTATCTTTCTAAGCTTAAAAATGCATTAGAAATAATCCAGTGCACACTCATGCCTTGTAGTAAATGTAATGAAATCAAACCTTGCACATATATAGATTAATTTTTAACTTATTTTGTTTTTTGGAAGAAATATAACGATGAATAAAGGATTGCAGAAGTGTATGTGCTACTTCCAAAAGTATTTATAAAAACTTGTGGGACCATGTGAGTTTTTATATGTCTACATGTGAAAAGTATTTTTGTGGGAGATTAATTCTTTTCCAATAACCATAAAATGGCTGAGTTTGAATGTTAGTAATCAGTAGAAAGTTCTTTATGTAGACAACTAAGATTTTTTGCCTGTAGGTATGCTAATATCACAACAATATAAAAATGAACATTTATTCAGTATGTTAGCTGGGAAACTTTGGATCCTACCTAATATTCTTTTCTTAGAAGAAAATACAGCCTGTACTTTTCTGAGTTGTTCTAAGCAACAATTTTAGAGGTAAAGGACAGAACCTTCCCTAGAGAGCTATCTTCCATCAATAGACAATCTGGGACCTGCATGTGGATGTGTTTTACAGGATTAAGTGAGAACATCGGGAATAATATCTCTTTAGTGTAGGAAGATGACTCTAAGCTGCATTAGTCCTATTACATTAAAACTTCCTTTCCCTTAATTATATAATTGGAAATGGTAAACAATTTCTGGGACAACTGAAGCAATAAATCCACAAAGGTCAATTCTTACACATTAAGGAGCAAGGATAACATTGCTTGTGGTAAATCTATGTGCTCATGGAAGAATGAGTAATATCACTAGGGGAAAAATTTTTTTAAAAAGATATGTTTTGGCAAATCAGGGCTTGGTTATCTAATTGATAACAATAGTTGAGGCAACTCCCAAAATACAGAGGATGTGTACTGGGGAATATAATTTTTATTTAGGGACTTGTGAATAAAACATGCTTCATTGCCTTGTATTCAAATTTCTTATTTCATGGGGTCATTTTTTAAATGATTTTATTAGTCAAAACACATTCACTTTTTCATGTCATGGCCTTTACCTTTATCTCCTCCCTTTGAAAAGTCATATGTATGGAATATATTATAAAAATCATATATGTCACTAAATATCACATATATGTAACCAAATAATTCTAAATACAGCTTAGTTTTATCCTTTTTATTCTACTATTGTTAAAAGATGAGACTGGCATAAAGGATAAATTCATGTTAAGACAAATGTCTGCTAAGTTGGTGTTTTCTCCCTGGTAGGTAGTACCTGTTGCATTTCTGACAAACTATGGCTATCATATGTTTAATGAATTTTCTTCTGGAAATCTAATATCTCTTTCATTCACTGATTTAAGTGGGACTGGCTGCTGACCATAGTTTCAGTACATCGGAAGTATTGTGTCCTACCTCTACATATCTTACTACTATTTTGAAATGGACTGTTAGATCTGTCACTTAGACAATTAGATAAATAATAGCTGTTGAGTTTATTGTTTTTGAAAGTCATTTTTTGCAATTCCTTAGCAAGCAATATCTGTTAAAAAGCTGATCAATATCTTTTGGACAGAAAACATAAATTCTTTATGGGAAAATAATTGAACCTGAGATGGAGGAACACAAAAGTAAAATGTACATTTCCTTGAATTTTTTTTCCCATTTCCAAAGTTCACAATCTACTGGGAAGTGTTTGTTAGAATGATGTATGTGTTTAATTTCATCCAACTAAGCAATATAAGAAGTTTGAAATCTCAAACATACTTTGTACATTACAGCCTCTTGAATTAGTTGTGATCTATAGCTTCACTTCTTTTTTAGAGAAACAGAAGTTGTTTTTTTTATTCTTTGATTTAAATTATTGATCAGTGGCCATCTGAATTCTCATGTCGCTGCATATATCTTCATTATGCCATAGGAAGCACCGAGTGCCTTGTTTCTCCATGGCTCTGGCAGTTTCATTAGCTTTTTGTATTGTGTACTGCCAGTCAGGATGCAAGTGGAGAACTACGTGAGAAATAACAAGAACCTCTAAGCCTGTAAAACCTCTTCTCCTGAGTACCATTGCTACATTTGTTCCATTACAAGGAATTTATGGATACCTCTGTTGTACTTTTACGATTCCATAAGCTAGTCTAACCCTGGGCTTTAAGGCTTCAACTAAATAATTTACATCCCTTCTGTTTTGCTAAATCGCTGGCCCTGACACAATTATTGTCTCTGTGCTTCTGACTTGTAGCTAAATAAACAAGTACACATCAGTTATAAGCATCTTGAAACACTTTCTTTGATAGCTTACTCATTTAATTAGAGTTGACAAAATTCTTACATGAAGTTTTCCAA
The DNA here is from genome assembly GCF_027409185.1 of Cynocephalus volans. NCBI lineage: Eukaryota > Metazoa > Chordata > Mammalia > Dermoptera > Cynocephalidae > Cynocephalus > Cynocephalus volans. Next base: position 102,992,145 of record NC_084468.1, on the reverse strand, counting down.
AATACTGCCTTTCTATCTGTGGCAGGGACAGCAATCTGTGCAATAAAAACTGTGGTCCCTTCCCACAGCATACTGTTGTTGCTAAAAACTGGCAGCCCAACCAGGATCAACATTTTCAAGCAACAAAAAGTGAATGTAAGAAATGCCTGTGTCCCCAGCTGAGGTGATTAAGATGTGAATGTGTCTTTCCACCTTGTCTTGGTCCTGCTGGCTGGATGGTGATGAACAACCTTGAAAGTCACGTGTTGCAGAATGTCAGAGGCTTTGTCAGCCTCTGTCCCTGATTGCTTGTCTTCATCTGAGCCCACTGCCCTTTCTGCTTCCTGTTACAGATTGAGAACACTTACTCTTGAATTCATGTCATTGAGAAGCAAACTTCCATTGTGGTAAGCTAGAGATATTTCTAGTGTTTATCTTATCTAATACACTATTGAATATATTGTCATCAGTTTTTATAAACATAGTTGATTTAGGCCAATTAGATACTAATCTCCAATGTATGGTAAGAAAAGTACAGAAATGCTTATTATTTGGAGTTTCGATAATTCTGAATTGATGCTATCATTCAATAGTGTCTCAGTTGAAACTTACATTCCAATGGATGAATGAATATATAAGTTAATTAATTAGCTAGAGAAATACTATTTTAAAAGACCACAGGTATACATTTAGTACAGCCAAAAATACAGAAAATTTGGAGAAATTTAGATGTATGTGCTGCAGATTAATGAACTCAATGTCAAACACAGAGAGGCCTGGGGTTTGATGTCAAAGAGTGCCATTATAGCTGGATGATTTTGTACAGGTCATTTAATTTCTCTACTTTATTATTTTAAAATGAATATATTAATTTTACCTACCTTACAACTCAGCATTGGAAGAGATGACTATTACCACTGAAGAGCCTCAAATAGTTATGATCCCAGTTATACTGAACAGATTTGGGGTGATTTCTGAAAAGCATTCGATAGGGAAGGGTGGCACACAATAACTCACTGATAAAGTGGAAGTGGCGTCATCAACAGCGTGCTACGGAGGATGGTGGGAGGAGTTCAGGGAAAGTCCACCACATCTATGAGCAGGTTGCTTCACTCCCCACGGAGTCCACGAGGAAGACGTCTGAGTGCCTCCCACTCCCACCGCTGCAAGGTCCAAGCCCATAACTCTGCTATTACAGAAAATGCAGGTTTCCTGGTTTACTTATGAGAGTTATGGATAGAGGCCATTAGTAGCTGATAAAACCTTGATGGAAGAAGGCCAGGGAAAGCCTCAATGGTGAATAAAATTGAAGTCCATCAGTGAAAGAATATTGAGGTTTCCACCATCAGTGGAGTTGGCTAATCAAATACTTGTGTTTTTGCCAATGGTTTTGCTGTATAGTTAGGCAAATAAACTCTAGATAACTGTACAATAAAAACCCTGGATAATTGTACAATAAAAACTCTCCTGTATGGGAAAGTTATAGAAATCTCTGCGAGAACTTTGAGGGAGAATTAGAATGGGTTATGGGAAACCCACAGAAAAACTCGGTTGTTAGCTCATTAGGATGCCTCGGTCCGATTACTAGTGCTGGCTACCTGGGTTCATGAAGTGAGAAGGCATGTTAGTTCTGAGGACCCTCACCACTGGGATAAGAGACCAAACAGTCCTCTCACACCCAATGAAATAGCTAATATGATTGAAAAAAATAAAGAAAAAAAATTCACCAAATGTCAACATGAATGGGATTTACTGACAATCTTCTTGAAATAAATTCCCGGAGGATAAGGACCATACAGAGAAGGTGAATGTATTACTTTAGACTTTTATTAGCAACCTCCAGGTCTACAACTGCATGCTAAAAGGGATTATTCTAGTCTATCCTAGGCATTGCTTGTTCCATAATATACACAAATTCAGAGAACACAATTAAAGGTATAAAACAGAAAAGTCTCAATTATTGCTATCAGTGCCACCTGGAAATAATTCTTCTGGTCATGGTACATGATACACACTTTGCTGTATAGAAATGGTCAAGGAAACTAATATCACATGGACATAATGTATTTATTATCACCCTCAGAACACAGGTCTTCTTGAAAAGTAGAATTGGTAATTGAGATACATTATACTCAAGGTAATGGAAAAGGTTTTAAGGGTGACTTAGTAGATTAAGTTTGTACAAAAATTAAATATTAGAGTAAATATGTACAGATTCTACTGGAAAAGTTTATGAGATCAGGACATGAAATGGGAAAGGATACAATCACACAATTCTACATCTTTTCTACTTCACACAATTTTTCTTTCATTTTGCCCAATCAGGTGGTACTAGAATTAGTTTTAAATTTTTATGTACCCAACAAGGAGCATATCAATAGCCAAGAAACTTAAAATGGCATATTTCTATAGGGGCTTTGGGATGGGTGATATTTTGACCCATGTAGCAAAATTAAGATCAGTTACAAACCCACTATTACAGAGCAGCAGAGAGAATATTCCTATTCTTTACCTATAAAATATCGTAACATTTGCCAGTGTGAGACCAAAAGTAGCACAGGTGATGGTGCTATTTGCATCTCTGTGGAGACATCATCTACCTGCTGTGTTAGATGTCCCAAGTATGGCAGAAGGGTATGGGGAGATGGTCAGGGATGTGCAATGCTAAAAATAGCAAATTCCCATTCTCTTTCTCCACTCAGCTCACAGAACACTGGGAGCTACATTTACACCCCTGGTAGGTGAATTGGAGATTTTCTTTCTAAAGAAACGAAGCGTCCCAAGACAAAAAGATAAATGATCTTTAGACTGCTGGTTATACTCCATTGTAAAAGAAGGATTACTGACAAATCACCATAGACTGAGGTTCACTGGTAGACAAGTTTAAATTGCAAGCACAATTTTCCATCCACTTATAAATGTTTCTCTATTAAATTTGAGTGGATATCTTAGAATTATTAGATTAAAATCAACTAAAAATCATCCAGTAGTGAAGATGGGGAAGCAGGAGGAGACAAGGGAGTGATAATTTTCAACATAAGCCTTTTAGTAACACTTGACTTAAAAACTACATATAAAATCATTCAATTTAAACGTTAAATGAAAATAATCCATTATACAGGTGGGGGGCAGGGAGAAAATACCATATGATATTACTACTTAATTATCTGAGATGTTTCTTAAAAAAGAAAAGCTAATGGATGTGCATGTATGCATGCCCATTTATTGTTGATTTTAGATAGTATTGGTTATGTATGTAAATCTGTATGTTAATGAATAACGTTTTTAGAAATGCAAGATCAATCCATTTATAATTTAGGTGGTTTTTTTACTGTTATTCACTGAGACACATAGATTGCTCTTCATCAAAAGGTGCATTTACTCTAATAACAGTTGAATTTATAACATGTTATTTTTAGGTAACCATTTTATTAGTATCCACATGCCATTATTTTTAGATAACCATTTTATTCATATCCACAACTCATAAAATTTAATTAGAATCCAGTTAAATGGGTACTCTTAAGCAGTTTACATCTGATCATTGTTTATAGGCTGATTATATTTTGGTATTTTATGCTCACTTTTTAATAAGAGGAAACAATAGAGAAAGAAAAACTGAGGTAGACAGATGGTTCCAGATCTTCTTTTACTACCTTCTCTGTAGAGATTAAAAAAAATAAAAATAAAAAAAAAAGCAAAACCAAAACCAAAATAGAACAAAACATCCCTCATTTACTCTATAGGTTAGTGTCCTCAAGACCATCCTTATGTAAGTGATTCACTAGAAGGACTCACAGAACTCAGAAAAGCTGTTATACTGATGGCTACAATTTATGATAGTGAAAGAATCCCGATTAAAATCAGCAAAGGTAAAAGGCACATAGGACAGAATCTGATAGAGACTGGGCATAAATTTCCACTTGTTTGTCTCCCAGTGGACTTGTACGGACAGCACCAAAATTTCCAAGCAACAATATGTGACATATATGAAATATTGCCAATCAGGGAAGCTCACCTAAACCTTGGTGTCCAGGGTTTATCCTGGAGGTCCATCACATAGGCATGAAACACTTGTGTGGCTGAACTTACTTAGTTTTCATTCTCTCCAGAGGTCAAACTGATACATGGCTCAAGACCTCCACCATAAATCATGTTGTTAAACTATTTGTCATGGCTCAAGGCACCAGGTGTATGAAGACACTTTTCAGGCAGGATATTCTAAAGGCTTAGAGGTTATCTCCCAGGAGTTTGTCAAGGGCCAGTCTCTTCTTTGGAATGTGCAGGGTTTGAATATCCCAGACCTACTGAGTTAACCCTTTGCTGGAAGATCATGCATACATTTTACTGATTCTGCTATCAATGGCACAGAGAACAATTCTATATATACCAAATGTCAATCTGTGTTGAGGCTGAAGGACTTTCAGGACTTCATTCCTGCAATCATTGCCAACCCTGTGATTTCTTTGAAAATGAAGAATTAAGCATGCTATCCCTGGTTTAAAATGTTCATTTAAATGTTTTCTTAAAATAATTTATATTTAATATTCATTTCTTAGATATACTCCACTATCATCTTGCCTAGAGTCAAAGTTTACTCTTTGCTTTTTCTACATAGATTTACTCATTTTTCTTATTCCAATGCCTCTAAAATTTTCAAAAATTTTTTCATAGATCATTTTTCCTTCTGCTTGAAAAATTTCCCCCTATTCTAGGGTTTCTTAGTGGCTAAATGCATATAGGACTCAGCTGAAGCATCACTCAAAGTTTAAAGCCTTTCTAACACCCTCATACTTGTTCAGGTGCCTTTTCTCTTTTTTCCAATGATATTCTTTGTTTACTTCTACTGTAACACTTTAATGATATTTTATAATTAAAAAAAATCTCTCCATTGACTTTGAACTCTTTATGCAAAATAGTAATGGTTTTAAATTTCCATATCTACCATCCCAGCAAACTACCTTGCATTTAATATATGCTTAGTAATACACAATTAAATGAAATATTCAATTATGTTCTGTCACATCAAGAATTGTGTCTGTTCATTATATCAAACATCACATCACATTTCTGTAATTGTATCTCTGAAACTCCAAGCAAGAGTATAGATCTATAGTATTTGGCAATGGATAAATAAAACTAAAAGAACTCATATATTAAATATAAAATAAGTTTATTTTTATGTTGGTGTTATGATATATCAGCTTAGCTGGGCTTGACTTAATCAGATAGAGGTCATTTAAAGAGGGAGTAGAGCTACCCTAAGCATCAGAGACTTCAAGCAGCACCTGGGCATTTAATCACCTTCCCCTCCCCATGGATCTTCCCATTTTGACTGCCCTGTGGACTTTGGGTTGGCTCAGCCAGCCCCTACGGTAAGAAAATTCTGTGTAGTAAACCGTGTGAGTGTATGTGCATGTCTACGAATGTGTATATGTATTTATATAATCTCCTACTGGTTTTGCTCTTTAGTTAAACCCTGATTGATACAATTTTTAGCTGCCGCTGTATAATAATATATTTGGTACTTTATCTATTTGATATTTGGATAAATGTGCTAAGGTACACATTTATACAAGAAAGAATGTTCCTTACTGCTGAGATCCCTAGCAGATACCCTAATAGGCCAGACATGGTGGAGGGGGTGTGGCCTGTGGCCAACCGTGGAGTGCATTGGCATTCAGGCAACATTTAACAGAGAAATCATGGACATTCAAAGAGAGTTAAACAATGTGTTGGTCTAACAAAGTAGATCCGCTCATTATTCCATCTGCAGGCCATGTGCTTCTAACTACAAATGGCAGACATCCTTCATTTACTCTCCATGACTGGCTTTGCACCTTGCTCTATTCACTATTATCCAGAGTTATCTGAACCAGTGCTATGACCATTAGTTGTAACCAGGAAATATCCCTTCACACTTAAGAAGAGTAAGCAGAAGAGGACAGAAAGAATATTTCAGAAAAAAATTCTGCAAATTCTCTAGCTGAGAATTCTGTTACGATGCATCCACTAGAACACCATATCCATTATTTGATTGGGTGCATAGTAGAGGCTTCCTAGTTCCTGACCCATGTCCACCTATTACTGATATATAAGCTAGGATTTTTAATAAAGAATAATAAAAAAAATATTAGCTATTGTTAAATATTATGTTGTCTCTGCTCTACTTATCTTTTTGAGGTTTCACACCCAACAAATATTAATCATGAAGATACTCCTTTTCAAGAATATGTTTTTAAGGCTTAATATTTATAAAACTATCATACAAAATCTTAACAATTGCTTTTCTATCAAATCTGCATAGTTCACCTTGGCAAGATTTATTTTGATTTATCAGACTGGCAGTTGTCTCTTAGCTGTCATATGTTTGCCTTCAAATCCTCAAACTATAAGAGAGTACTAGTGTTTTTTTTTTTTTTACATAGTTGCTTGTTTATTTGAAAGATATTTGGGATTTGGTATAGATACAAGTTAATCATGTTTTAGCAGCTCTGAAAATTTAGTGCTTATCTCCTACATGTTCAATCTCTATTGAAAAAAAAAATGGATGAATGGATGAATGAACAAATGAATGAATGAGTGAATAAGACAAAGTACTTGGGTGCCTTTGAATATATAATTAATGACTTTGATGTTTGTGTGTGATCTCATTTTATTAGAGAATACTGAAGTGACAAATAATGAAGATTTTTTCATTGATTATTGAACCATGCCTTGTTCTTTGATAGTATCCAGAAACAAAGAAAATGAGTTCTAAATGATCTAGAATATTACTTTCTCCTATTCTGTGCCAACGTTTAACCACTTTCTCATCTCTTCCACAGAGAAGAAATATATAAAATATTGAGGGCAATCAACCCTGCATACTCACAGCTTCATCAGACAAAGTTGCTCAGTACATCAGTTCTTGAATCAATGATATTTTAGGGACTGTAAAACATTCTGAAAATTGTGCATTAAATAGCGTTTTAGGGATTCTGGTTTGTTTAATCATGACTTTCAAACTCTCAAGTCAAATATAACATATTAACCTGAAAAAAGTTTATTATTATTTGTTCCTCAAAACATGTCTAGGTAATGGTATCTTCTCTTTTGCAAATGCACTATATTTTAAAATCCAAACATTTCTAATATCAGCTATACATACTAGATAATCCCAGAATACTTTCTGAAAGTAAATTTAAACCTTACAAATAAATGAATTATCAGAGACAATTTTATGCTGATTCCATATTGTATCCTATTCTTAATTCATGTGCATATTTAAATGTGTACAAATTAGATCCTCACAGTCTACCATATGAAGTTTGTGTGAACACAAACATTGTTATTTACATCAGCAAGTACCAAGGTTACCAGGTAATTACAGAGCAAGCGTTTTTAGGTTAATCAAATGAGCCTGATAGTTTTGTTCCATATTATAAAACATGACCTCAGAAGTCAGTTTAAGTTGATCATTCTTTTAAGTTTATGACATGCTATCTTTGTTGCCCATTTATGGCCTATTTTTGTTTATTTTTTAGTCTTTTTTTTATTGCTTTTACCCTTAACCCTCTGCATTTCCCTCTTATCCATAGTACACATGCTTGTTTTAATTAGCATCTTTCCAATGAACTCTTTCACATATTTATTTAACTATTCGCACCAGTATAAAATCATGGTTGTTTAGTTTTAAATTTCCCCAAATAGTATGCACGATAAATCTCACAATTTTATCTTTTTATATTTGTTGTTTAGCATTCTGTTTCAGATCCAGCTATGTTGCTCTACTAAATCTAGTTCCTTACCTGACCACTACATAGCAGTTTACCTTTGTTAGTGCAAACAATGCTGAAACAAATCACCTTTTAAAAGTCTTCTTATACACATGTATGGGAGTTATTAGAGCTGTGAGGGGGATTCCTTGGTCTAGTGTATATGTACATTTCCTTTTATGAACAAGTGCTTTTTTCTGTTCCAAAATTGCTGATACCTGTGTGCAAATATTTCTGTTTCCTCCTGTCTTGCCAACATTCAGATTCATGTAATTTTAAAAATTGACACTGATGTTTATTTCTGTCATTTTCCCCCATATTATTCCTGTCAAAGAAGAGGAGATTATGGATATTCAATAGCCTGAGTAGGTGGTATTGCAGACCTGTCTTTAAACCCAGGTCAAGCACTCTACTCTCTAGTAGGGAAGAACTGAATAGGCTGGGGGCTCCCAGAAAGCTGCCTGGATCTGCTGGAGTAGACTCTAGGAATGAACCATGCAGTAATAGGTGGGGCTCGAAGAGCAGCAATTGATTTCAGCACAGCAGGCTGGCTGGTGTTCCTAGAGATTGTGACCCTGACATCAGCTGGATTTTCAATGGCAACAATGCCATATGTCTCCAGCAGAAGCAAATCTGGTCCACTTCGTATGTATGATGAAGATGCCATTACTTTTCTTTCTGAAGATACACTATTCCCTGTGAAATTCAGTTGTGGTGACACCTATGTGTGTTCCTAAAGCAAGGAATTGGTGGATAAACTGCTCCTCCTTCTGCAAGATAACAAGGGCTCTAGACATTGTGAGAATTTTCCTTGAGGTCATAACAGGAACCAGTAACAATACTGTAAGAATCACTTTCTGAAAATATTATGTGAATTTTTGGGGGTCAATTTAATAGGTAGAAAGTAGAATCCTATTATTGTTTTAATTTGTATGACACATTAATTTTTACCTGATAATTTATTCATTTTCCTGTTTGACATTCCGTTTTCCCATTTTGGGAATTGCTTGTTTATATAATTACCCATTTTATCATTGGATTTCCTGATTTTTGAATGCTTTGCAGGAGTTCTTTTCATATTTCACACACTGAAATGTACTTGCTTGTTACAGATATTGCATGTTTTCTTCTAGAGTGTCAGCTTTCCTTTAATTATGTCTTTTGAGTCCTTTACTGAATAGAAACTCTTAATTTTGATGTCATATACTACCATTTTGTCCTCCCTTTTTTCTGGGTTTCCCTGTATTGATCATGGTCCACCTATCAGAAACACAGAAATGATGAGATGGATGGTGAGGTAACCCAGAAATGACAACACTGGAAGTTGTTTCCACCACGAGGATAAAGCAGTAAAGGGAGGAGGAATTGTTACCTGAAGCCTCAGAGAAGCAGGTCTGCAATTGGGATCTTGTGCTGTATTGCATCCAGGAATCCAGGTTAAATTTTAATTTCAGGTAACAACTACTGCCCCCAAGGGATCATGAGTGTCAGAAATACACTGGCTTCTCCCTTTCTCCTGCCCTCCAATCTCCTGCCAACGACCTTTTTTGTCTGAACTCAACCAGAAACATGATAGCAATGGATCTTGGAAAATACAACTGATAGTCAAGCAAATGGACTGTAGAGCCAATAGAATAATTTCTACCTGAATTTGTAATCAGTGCAATCATCTGCGGCTGTTCTACTGGGTCAGCAAGTCACTGGGAATGCTTTCCTCTAGTCGTATTAATCACTATTCCATTCCTGTTTCACTTGGTCCATTTCTGCTATTATCGCAAAATACCTTACACAGGGTAAGTTATAAATAATAGAAATTTATTTCTCACAGCTGTGAAGGCTAGCAAATCCATTGTCAAGGTGCCAGCAGATTTAGTGTTAAGTGAGAGAGAGTTCCTCATAGATAGTGCTTTCTCACGACGACCTCTCAGGGTTGAAGGGGTGGAAGGCTCCCTTATGCCCTCTTATAAGGGTGCTATTCCCAGTCATAAGGGTGGCATCCTAATAACCTAATCACTCCACGGGCCCCCTCTCTTTATATCATCTCATTGGGGGCCAAATTCCAACATAGGAATTTTTGAGGGGACGCCAACATTCAGACCATAGCAAGAGCTAAAGTCAAAGTATAAAATTGAAAATTGGAATCTGTGATAGGCTGCATAAGAGCCATAAAGACCAGTGAATGTACCTCAGGATTATCTACATGTAGCAATGGAATCACCTTGTGTTTTCATTTTCTATCCTGAAGGTGCCACTAATTTGAATTAATAACAACTTTCTACAATCAAGAAAAGATGCATTTAAAAAAAATTTAACATTTACTTGTGTTTATTTGTGGGGTACAGTGTGTTGTTTCAATACGTGCATATACTGCACAATGATTCACTCAGAAAAGATGTAAGATTGCAGACAAGATGCTATGATTGCCACTTAAATGTTTTCCAGGTAATTTATCACTCATGCAATGAGTCCTACTCAGGACTAAAGCCTATCGTATGATACTAAACCCACTTTTACTCCAGAACAAATTGAAAGTAAACACCAGACTGCCTTCCATATAGAAACCAAAGGCTTTGGTCTCTAATTTCTGATATTCAGTTATTTGTTCAACGCATTGAGGTTTCTGCTCTGTTCCAGAGAGTTCTTTTGAGGGTTGGAAATAAATAAAACATATATAATCCCTGACTTCCAAATGTGTGTGTATGTGTTATGTAAACAAATAACCTACAATGACAGTTTGATCATTCAATTTTTAAAATATTTGCATGAAATATTTTCTATTTTGTCTCTGAGACTTAACCAAAATATCTGACATATTTGATTTTGAAACTAGACAAGAACATTTTAAAATTGATAAGCCACGGTACACGATCATTTCCTGTAGATTGCATGATTTCATTATGCATGCTATCATCGTTTCCTCGGGCAAAGTCTTCCCTCAGGCAGTCGCTGTTATCCATATTCGGTTATGGAGCTTGTGGCATCATTTTTATGAGTCAAAATATTTGAAATCAAGCACTCACACACACACTTTCACACCACCAAAACAACCTGAAAAGAAAAATGTATTATTTAATTATGTATGGAGGTCATGAAGACTGAAGATATACTTTTTTTTTAGAGCTAGGAATATTAAGATTTATCTATCAGATCTTTTTTTCCCAATTCTCTTGAATAATGAGTGGGTAGTTTGTAGAAGAAATTTGCACCATAAAAATGTAATTTAAAAGTATAAACATTGAAGGATAAGTCACGGTTGTAATTTTATGGGGTAATCTGTTATTAAGAATACTTGGGAATTCCACTTTGGAAAAAGAACTAAAATAAAACAATTTAATGTACAAAATTGCTGTTTTCATTTAGTACAATCACTGTATCTAATGCACCTTCATATGCAACTCCCAAAACGTAACTCTTCATTTGTATTGCAGACTTTACAAAAAAATCATACAAAAGTGTGCCTAATTGTTATGGATTTTAAAAATAGACCTGATGCTTTATTTATATATGTATAAAATGTTCCCATGTCAATATTGTACCTCCTTTTTACATTTTTTTAGTTGTCTTTTTAATTTTCTTTCGTATATCTTTAAGGCATATTTATCCCAGATTAGGACATTTTAAATGTCTATATCTCTTTAATTAAAGATTAGTAAATTTTAGTACCTATCTTATCTAATACATTTCGTCTTTACCCACTTAAGTTGAAATCAACTTCTCTTCTTAGAGAACAAATTCTCTTTCTCTACTTCTTTTCACATTGCGTGGTAATGAGTATATAGACACCAAAAAACAAATACTGAATTTGGTCTACTCAAGATTAGATAATAAATGTGGATGGTGTTTCAATTAATAAAACAAATTTTGCTTTTTGGAAATAATAACACATATAGTGATTTCATGTTATTTTTTAATGTGGCAGGTATTGTCCATTTTGAAAATCCAAGGTAAAAATGACATTTTCTATGATCATTTTAACATAGCCATCAAAGGAAATATGTTATTTCTGAAAAGTCAAGAAATAAGGTGCAGTTGTTTTGTCTTTCTACTTGATACTGTATTTTTCTTTTTTTTATCCTCTGAAAGAATAAGAAGAAAATGCTTCTTTAGGTTCCCTACGGTTTTACACTTCTAGCAGAGTTAATATACTATAGTTTGGGTACTCACACTCTCACGAGCTTGTCTTATAGATTGTAATAACATTTTACTCTCTGAGCAGCATTTCAAGTCAAACATTACTTGTAGACCCTTCCAGTGATTAATTTCAAACAATGGAATTAATGGTACAGCTGTCTTTTAGAGTCTGAAATCCTACTGAACTAAAAAGTAGAGCTGATATTGTAACAATGAGCATGTTGAAGCATGGTTGAAGAGAAGAATCCAAGATTTATTTTCTCAATAAGTTTCTATGTTGATTTGCATTTATTTTATATACAAGAATCTCTCGTGGCTAATTGAAAAAAAAATTAAAAATATACAAAACTGGTTAAAGAGATTTATATGATAGAAAAGGAAAATTGGCATTCAAAAAACAGATCAGATTCAGATCCAAAATACACAAAAATAATTAGAAAAAGATAGATGGGAAAGTTCAAACTCATAGAGAAATAAAGAGGATTAAAAATGATAAGAATGATTTAAATACCTCCTACTTTATTAACAAATTCACAGTGATTTCTAACTTTATTCCCTAGTGGCTTGAAACTATACTGTGTATGAATTCAAATCTTTGAAATTTGTTCAGGATACTCTATGGTTCAACATTTCGTCAAGTTTTGAAAACATTTCATTTTGCATTTGTAAACAATATATCTGGCACAATATTCCGTAGATGTTGAATCTAAGTTTTTAGTTGCTTAAATTAAATATTCTTTGTTCTTATTAATTTTTATTCTCCTTGTTTCTTCATTTACTGAAGAAGATGTCTTAAAATTTTCTATTATTATTTTGGGTTTGTCAATGTGTTTTTTTTTCATTTTGTCAATTTTTGCTTGTATAATAATTTGAGACTCATATTCAATGCATGGTAAACATACAAATTTAGAACTATGATGTCTTTCAAATAAATAAAAATATTGTCCTTTACATCTAGTAATTGTTGTTCTTAAAATCTATTATTTTTACTGTACCCACATCAACTTGTTTCAGGTTGACTTGTATGCTATGCATTTTTTCCATTGTTCTTGTTTATTTTCGTCACTCTATATTTTAGAAAAACTAGATGACATTTGTTTTTTTTCTTTTTGAAATGGAATACATATTTTAATTCAGTTGAAAAATCTTTGCTATTACTTAAAATATTTAACCCACTTAAATATAATATAACATTTGGTTTTAAATTTATCAACCTTCCATTTCATTTTTCATTTGTTCTACTTGTTTTTTTTTCTTACATTTTCTTACTTTACAGTGTTTTATTAATTACTTTTTATTGGGTTGTTGATTACACATATTTACCATTCTGAGGTTCCTCTCCCCCCTTTTTTTGTTACCACAGATTGCAGCATTCATTACTCAAAGACAACTAAGCAATTTTCAAACTTTTTAGCTCCATTCACCCTTCCGTGACTTATATGTGATTGTGTTTTATATTTTAAAAAACACACATATGTGTGTGTACATACATGAGTGTGTATATATATTTACATGTATATATCCCACAAGACAGAATAAATATCATTTTATACAGTTAATGCTAACTTAGATCACACACGTGTTTAACCTTTCTATGCCTATTTATTTTTTTTATCTGTTATGAGCTTCCTTCTCCTGAACAACATCATGATGCAGTTTGTCAGTAAAAGTTTTTGTAATTTTCATTCTTGGAGGATATTATCACAGGATATAAAATTCTATGCTAGAGAATATTGCACTTCAGCACTCTGAAGATACCATGTTGATGTCTATTGGCTTTTTTTTTTCTTCTGAAAAATCAGTTGATTATCTATTTTTTCCTTTTGAAAGGAAAGCCATCATTATTCCTTGATGCCTCAAAGAGGTTTATGTTTTCTCTAATTTTTAGCATTTTCATGTGCTCTGTTTCAGGATGATTTTATTTGTATTTACTTGCTGGATTTCACAGGGTTTGTTTTGTTTATGATTTGATATCCTTCAATTGTTTCAGAAAATTCTTAGTTAATTTCTCTTTAAATATTGTTGTGCTCTATTTTCTTTTCTCTTCTTCTAATATTTTAATAAAATGTTAGATTTATCACTTTATTCTTTATGTCTCTTTTACATTTTCCTTCACATTTTCTATACATGTTTAATTTTGTCTATAGTCTTCTAACCTGTATTTTTACTTTTTAAGTTGACATATTCTCCTGTAAATTCCTGTTTTGATATTATGTTCGATTTTGAATTTTCAGTTATGAAATTTTCATTTCATTCTTTATCATATATACATTAAATTTTTTTATCTCTTTAAATATTTGAAGCAGAGTCATTTTAATGTGTGTGTCTCTTATTTCAATGACCTAATTATCTGTGGCTTATATTTTCCATCATTTTTCATCATATTGTTTTTCTTATTCACGTGCCAGAGTTTACTTTATTTAACACTGAACATTGTCCATAAACAAAGTTTATAGATAATCTTAGTTCTTGGGTAATGTGAACCTTTTCTTACAGAAGAAAGACTTACTTTTGTTTTAGTAGAGCACTAGCGAAAACCTGAAAACTTCAATTCTGATCAGGTCTTACGTATTTCCTGCTTACTCTTCTCCTAGAGTGTACATCCCTATGGTGCTAAACACAAACAGTGAAGATTTTACCATACCTATCTCCTTGGAAAGCTCTGGTCTCCAGTTTTTATCACCATAGTCCCCAAGATTGTCAAAAGCTTGCCCAACTATTTATACCCTGGCAGTGTTTTCCAAAATATACACATGCCAGGAGAGAAGAAGTAACCCCAGAGACCAAGCTTTTTTCTTATTCTCTTGGATTTTGCACTGTGATTCTTCCAAAACACGCTAGCTTTTGTTGCACTCAAGCAGGTGTTTAGAAAATATGTATTTTGTCTAGCTGTTATAGCTGTCCTCAAAAAGAGAGATGGTTTAAAGTACCTAATTCATTATTACCAGAGAAAGAGTCTTACAATGACTCAGCATTGTTTTTAATGATGGCCTAAAGTTTCTTTGAAAATATGTTAACAATATATTATTTTAAATATTGAATATCTTTCCAATGTTTTTATAATATCATCACCTCTCACATGACCAACCTGATATCTTAATACTTGATCATGTCAAATGTGTCATGATAAGATTGAAGAACAGTTATACAGTGTGCTCACAAATCACACTGAGGAGATAGATTGTCATGCTGGGGAGTCAATAGAGGAAACAAATGTAGGAATTTCAACCCCCCAAAAAGGAAATAATTGAGCAGTTATAAAAGACTTTGAAATTAATGTTTAGAAGTATGTTGAAAATACAAAATTAAATCAAAATTTATTAATTAAAATATTATTTATACAAGGCTAAAATAAAGTTCTGCCAAAGTGTTATCACAGACATGTTTCTATTTTACTAATTATGTCTCAAGGAATAACAGAATTAATTTGCAAGTTTTATATTGGAATGACAATTATTTTCATTATAGTCATATAGCCACAAAATCTAATAAACATACCCTTTAAATTATTCATTAATAATTTTCTCACATACTTTTTTTTTTCCATTGCTACTCTGAAATCACTATTTAGGTTTGTTTCACGTTTTCCTTCACCTTTTCTTTTTCTTATTCTAAAGCTTCACTCTTTATCCAACAATCTGACATTTATTATCTTCTGAAAATGCAGGTTTTGTTTAGTTTCTCAGAACAGACATTGATAGTTCTTTACTTAATATTCATTTTCATTTATTTCTTAAAAAAATAAAAACAAAAACTATTAAAACACTGAATTAAATATACCCACTTTCCCATTCTCTTGTAGCTAGAGATAGCATGTGACCCCATTCTGGCCAATGGTGGTGTATACAGAAATAGACCAGTATGGGAGGGTGCTTTTGGAAAAACTTATCTAAAAAAATTTTTAATAACAAAGATTCAATTGACATGTGGCTTTTACTGTTTGCATATCTGATAATGTTCCATGAAAATTGCACATAAATTGATTGGCTTTCAATCCATAATGTATCAGTAATGACAGAGCCATATGGCTTGGCATTCTGCATGTAAAATATATATTTATACTTTACCCTATAACACAAATAACAATTTTTGAATATTTGCATACTATTTTCCTTTTATGATATGTATTAATGATGCTTAACTTAAGAAGTTTGCTTTGCTTTTTTGATTAATTGTTTTAGGAATGATTATTACCTTCACACCATCATTTCAAGCTTAATAGAAACAATAATGTTTAAAGTTTTCACACTGTGATGTGAACCTAAGGCAGCATGTGAGGTAGTGATATCATCTGATGTTCAGGAGCTGTTCACTCTGATGGATTTAATTAGATACACGGATTAGTCCTCAATTTTCACAATAAGGGAATGTACCAAAAAATTGAGACATATACAAAAATGCAATTTTGTTTAAAATGAAACATAAAAGTAACTTATCATATTATATCTTATATTCAGGTATATGAACACCGGCATGATCAGCACTTACTTTTACCTTTAGGTAGAACACAAAAGCAATTAAATTAAAATCATAATGGAGTTTCAAAGCTTGGAGTGCTAGTGTGGGGAATTAGATACTAAATACATATTTATTCAATGAATGAGTCTGTTGATAAATGAACAGGAAAGAAAAAAGAAAGAATTATGATGATCTCTATTTTATGAAGTCACGGGGAAAAAAATTTTATTAAAAAAAATCTCTTCTGAGCTCACCAAAACTTACAACACTAAATAGAAACCAAGGAAACAGGCAAGAAGTATTTGAATCTAAAGCTGCGATAACAGCTAAATTTACACTTAATTCAAAGAACTCTATGTACCGGGCAATATGGTATCATTTTCTCTGAACTAATTATTTTAATTCTTAAAAAAATATTTGAGATAATTATTATTATTTGCACATTAGTGATGAGGAAACTGAGGCTTAGAGATGAAGCTTAGGCTGGAAGTGACATAGCTAAGAGGATACTTGAGATCATTTCTCTCTGGAGACAATAATCAATTTTTCCCCATGCATTTAGATTAAGTTTTCTGAATCATTACAATAGTAAACTCTAACTTCAAATCAATTGGTTAATGATGTCTGACTTCTGAATGGGACTATTTACTCTCTGTATAGAGTACGTCTAAGGTACGTTCTGGTTGTGCTAAATAAATTTTTTATTCGATCAAAGTAAAATAGGAACAATATAAGAGTTCAGGCAAACTCCTTAAGTCAGACATCATTTAGACATATCACAAGAGGAAAATAATTTATAAAAATTGCCAAATTTTCTCCTTATTATAGGGAATGGTGTAAAGACGTATTTCACACGCAGAATGCAAACTCATTATTCACCCATTACTCACGTATTACTCTTTGAAAGTCAATCAATTTATGTTCAGTTTTGCTGGAATAATGGGACTGCATGACCCTACAGACAAAAATGTGGAGAAGAACTTCACTCAGAGGCATAGCAGAAAGCACAATTCAGAAAACATGGGCATCACAAATACAATCAGATCTGGGTAAACCTTCCATTTTTGTTGCTGTCAATCTTTTGACGAGAAAGACTTGTCATTTTTGTTTAAGAAAGTAAAAGTGCTTTCAAGTGAATGCTTTTGTGACAAAATGGACTGTAAAATTGTCTTCTGACTCTTGCTGTTTGACATTAATCATATAAATACGGAACAATAACATTGAAGATTTTGTGTAACAAACATTGGCTTGTCACAAATGTCAGTTATATATTCAGCAAGAAATATGAAAGCAACACAGAATTACTTTGGCTCGAGGGAAGGGCTTACTCATACTGTTCACTGGAAAATCCACATTTAGATCATTTCTGTTGAGAAATCTGGCAGTTTCTCTTTTATTTGTAGTGCCTCACTCCTCACTACCAGGTGTCTGTGGAAGGTCCTGCGGACACTGGCCAAACATCTCTTAGGAAACTGCATTTCACCAGCCCATCATCCTCCTTAATATTCACTTTTAGTACCTACAAAATACAAAAATATTCTTAATTAAACCAAAGTAGACAAGGAACCTTAGAATAGAGTCATAAAGCTAGACATATATTTTAGGAGACTTCAAAATACTGTGCCTGAAAAAAAAAAAGAGGTGACAGAAGACTACCACACCTAACACATTTTTTAATCTGGTAAAGATCCAGATTAAGTAATTAAGTTTGATTTATTGCCAAACCTTAAATCTATTAAAGACAGAGCTACAGAAAGATTTGCACTTTCTTGCACTGTTTTTCAGATTGCTGCAATAAGTTTAGTCAAACAATTTTTAACTATTTTACTTGCTCAAGGGAACTAGTCATTTACATTTATATTGAAAAAAAACTCAAAAGTTTTGCTTAAAGTTTATCAACCTAGCCAGTTCCATTTCATTTCCTTTATTCCACTGGATCCTTTGTTACTAAGTCATTGTCTTATAGACTTTGACCAAATATTCAGGTCAGTTAGCAGCCCTTAGTGCCTTTCTGCTCTCCTTGTTTCCATTCCCTTCATTCGGCCATTTCAAATTAGAAATAAATATATACCTATTTTATTGGTTATGAATATTCATGAGATACCAAGCTGATTGTCACCCCTCATGCCCATGATGTGGGGGCCATATTCATACTGGCAACATACCCATCACCACAAATTGCATTTGTACCATGTGTCCCCACCCAATTAGCTGCAACCTCCCGCCCCCTTCCCCCCACTCCACATTGTAGCCCAAGGAATATTCTCTCCCTCTGCAAAACCAATGCACTACAGTGGTCTTTCTTTCCTTCCTTCTTTCTCTTAGCTCCCACATATGAGTAGGTACATGTGGTATTTAACCCTCTGTACTTTGCTTACTTCACTCCACATAAATTTCTCCATACTTCTCAATGTTGTTGCAAATGGGAGTATTTCATTCTTTTTTATGGCAGAGTAGTATTCCATGGTGTATATATACCACAGTTTCCTTATCCAATCATCTGTCAATGGACATTTCGGTTGGTTCCATGTCTTGGCTATTGTAAACAGAGCTACAATGAATATCGGAGTGCAGGTATCCCTTCTACATGATGATTTCCATTCCTCTGGGTTTATACCCAGCAGTGGGATTGCTGGATCATATGGAAGATCTATCTGTAGTTGTTTGAGAAACCTTCATACTGTTTTCCATAGTGGTTGTACTAATTTACAGTCCCATTAACAGTGCAGAAGTGTTCCCTTCTCTCCACACCTTTGCCAGCATTTGTTGGTGATACATCACATCAACAAACTCAAGTACAAAGACCATATGATTATCTTAATAGATGCTGAAAAAGCATTTGACAAAATTCAACATTCCTTCATAATAAAGACTCTCAATAAATCAGGTATAGAAGGAAAGTATCTCAACACAATAAAATCCATTTATGACAAGCCCATGACCAGTATCATTCTGAATGGGGAATAGCCAAGGGCCTTTCCCTTAAAAACAGGAATGAGACAAGGATGCCCACTCTCACCACTTCTGTTTAGCATAGTACTGGAGGCACTAGCCAGAGCAATCAGGCAACAGAAAGAAATAAAGGGAAACCAGATTGGAAAAGATGAAGTCAAACATTCTCTATCTGCACATGACATGATACTATATATAGAAAAACCTAAAGACTTTATCAATAAACTCCTAGAGCTGATTAATAACTTCAGTAACACTGCAGGATACAGAACAAATGATCCCAAATCAGTTGCATTTATATACTTAATTAATGACCTAAGAGAAAGAGGAGTAAAGAAAGTAAGCCCATTTACAAATGTCATGAAAAAAATAAGATACCTTGAGGTCAATTTAATCAAGAAGGTGAAAGACCTCTACAATGAAAACTACAAACCACTTCTGAAAGAAATTAAAGACACAAAAAGATGGAAAGTTATTCCATGCTCTTGGATTGGAGGAATTAACATAACACTGTGAAAATGTCTGTACTACCCAAAGCGATCCAAAGCTTCAATGGAATCCCCATCAAAATACCAATGACATTCTTCACAGAATTGGAAAGAAACAATCCTACCTTTTGTATGGAACAACAAAAGACCCCAAATAGCCAAAGCAATCCCAAACAACAACAACAAAAAAGCTGGAGGCATAACACTAACTGACTACAAATTATACTACACAGCTATCGTAACCAAAACAGTATGGTACTGGTATAAAAATAGACCTTCAGACCAGTGGAGTAGAATTGCAAACCCAGAAATTACCCCAAAGGCTTAGAGCCATCTGATAGTGGACAAAGGCAACAAAAATCTACATTGTAGAGAAGATTGCCTCTTCAACAAGTGGTGCTGGAAAAACTGGATATCCATATGCAGAAGAGTGACACTAGAGTGACAACTACAAATAGATCTTCCATATGATCCAGCAATCCCACTGCTGGGTATAAACCCAGAGGAATGGAAGTCATTATGTCGACGGGAGAGCGGGAGGGAGGTTGGGGATAATTGGGTGGGGGACACAGGGTACAAATGCAATTTGTGGTGATGGGTATGTTGCCAGTATGAATCTGGCCCCCACATCATGGGCATGAGGGGTGACAATCAGCTTTGTATCTCATGAACATTCATAACCAATAAATAAATAAATAAATAACAAAAACCACCAGTTCAGTATTAAAAAATAAATAAATAAAATAATATAAAATCATC
This sequence comes from Cynocephalus volans, assembly GCF_027409185.1. NCBI lineage: Eukaryota > Metazoa > Chordata > Mammalia > Dermoptera > Cynocephalidae > Cynocephalus > Cynocephalus volans. The sequence continues at coordinate 102,971,621 of NC_084468.1, read as the reverse complement.
AGCCACTTTTCACTGCAAAAAAAAATTATATACATATATATAAATGGGCATGGGTAAATAATTCTTTTTCAGAGACCCTTTACCTTGAACCTCAATTCTTATTCATTGTCAGTTAAGCTCCTCTTTTGTAAATATTTTGCTATAAATATTAAATAAAATAATGCTTTTAAAGTGCTACAAAATTGCTTTACACATAAAAGATTGCAACGAATCCCAGTGTCATCTTCTTTCCCCTTAATGTTTTTCCTCTTTTGATTCTTTCATTAAATCTTATAGAGATGTAAGCTTAGGTTTCAATAAACATATGTCGATTAATTATTAATGGTACTTTTCGATTTATTATTTTAATAGGTTTACTGAGTTATAATTGACATATAATAAACCTGTACACATGGGTATTTCAAGTGTACAGTTGGATACATTTAGGCATGTGAATATCCCCATGAAACTCTCACCACCATCAAGATAGTGAATATATCTAGCACCCAGCAATGCCCCTTTAAATCCATCTCTCCCTCCCAGATCTCCTCTGTCTAGACAACCTCTTACGTGTTTACCATCACCGTAGATTAGTTTGCATTTTCTAGATTTTTATGTAAATGAATTCAAGCAGTATGTGCTCCTTTTGGTCTGGCTTTTTATCATTCAGCATAATTACTTTGAGATTCATCCAAACTGTAGAGTAAAACAATAGTTTATTCCTTTTTATTGGTGTGTAGTATGTTTAAGATTATTTTTGTTTTGTTTTTCATTTTTGAAGAAATTGTATGTTTCTTAGATCATGTCTATGACATCTATGATAATGTTCTAAGAATATCTGTTTTCTCCAACATAATTCATTTTGTTAAAAAAAAAGACATTTCTATGAATTAACCAAATTAACACACTATTTGAAGTAAGCTAATCCTAGAATTGCATTTGATAGCATAATTAGAACACTTGCTTTTTGCTCATGTATAGCAACTAGTATGCATTTAAAGAAATGCAGTAAAAATGAAGATTGTGAATGTGGTTCTACTGAGCTATTGAACATTAATACCTTTTTAAAAGATCTGGTATAAATGAAAAAATAAATGACCAAGGTAAAATAAGAAAGGTAATTTTATTTGTTGAGAAGCATATCTATGCATTACTATTTTTAAACAATACTATTGCAATCTTTCCATTTCCCATTTAGAAATTAAAGATATATTTAGTAAATGAAAATTATTTTGCCAGAAAGATCAATATTTTGCCAACTTTTTCAAGTGGAACTTTAGATAGCAATATATTTGTCACCTGCAAAGTAAGGGGGAAAAAGCAAGATTATTTGACTTGATAATTATAGAGGAGAACCAAAACTATTTAAAAATTTTTTTTCACTAAGAAATGATTTTGTGCCTCTTAGGGATATAAAATGTATTCCCATCTGGATTTTAATAATATTATGCCTCTCCAATGACGCCAGGAACAAACCACACTTCAAATTGTTCAAATTAGTATAATATCCAAATAGTCACAAATAACGCTTCTGTTTTTCCATGTAATAGGAACAATTCAGGGCAGTATAAAATATAAAGGTAGCAAATTAATTACTAGGATTGAAGATTTAAAAAGGAAACGAAGGTGACTTCATTAAATAAGAGCAGCTGGTAAAGGGAGTGTTCAGATTTTGGAAGCTTCATCTATTTATCAAAAATAAAATTGGGCTACAAAATATGAATTAAACTATACTAATACAGTTGTTCATATATACCACATATGCTTAATATTCTTTGAAATAAGACAGTAAAGTATTACAACAGATGTGAGATGAATAAATCACCCAGCAGGGCATTAGATTTGTATTTCACTGACTTGTCAGCCAGCGTTCATTCACTCAACAGTATATTAAACTCCCATTACAAATAAATACCAAATCAGGTCTTGACTTAACATTTGTAAACCGAACAGATATAATCCCTGCCTTCATGGAGTTTACAATTTAGTGGCGACTCAGGAAATAAACCTTTCCCATATAACAATACATGTAATTATAAAAAGTGACAACTGTGATAAAGCAAGGAAGTAACAGCGGAGATGACTCTATACTGTTCTGCAAGAGCTGTCTGAGAAATTTTATTTTAGCTGAGCTGAAGGGTGAGAAGAAGGTGGAGAGTAGGAGGAAAAGATTTCCAAAAGAGAAAACAGCTTCCATGAATAAAATAGAAACATAAAGTAAAATATAAAAAATTACAGGAAGAGCTGTTTTCAAGACAGTATTTTTAGACTATGTTCTCATTTAGTTCACACAATCTTCTTTCAATAATATATCTGTATAAATCTATTAAATATTAAATATGTAATTATAGCACTTCATTATATTCAAAGTTAAGAGGACATGTAAGCATGCAGTAAAATTTGTTCATTTTAGAGTTTAAAATATCTGACTCAATTTTCTCCTGAATTAAATTAACTGGGAAATTGGAGGCTAGAGAACAGGGAAATTCAATCCTTAAAATAAGGGTGAGTAGTTCAAATTATTGAAAAAAAGATGCTGTAGTCTTCAGTCTAATGCATCTAAATATCAACAGACATTTCCATTAAAGATCAATTTCAAATCCAGGGTTGGATTCATGTCTCAATACTTCAGACTAAATATAACCTGAATTAAATTTGACAGCTACCACCAAAATATACTTTCTCGTTTTTCCTAGCTAGTTCTTTTAATGACACCTCCCCTAAAGGTTCAAAACATCAAAGTCTGCAATAGCTTTACCTCCTTTACTAATTATTTACAAATTTAAAAGTTGGGGTGATTTAAATTTTATGTTACTGGAAATTGTTAGTTAGCTCTCATTAACAAGGCCTCTAATGTAGTTAGAATCCTCTCTATCGCTTGCCTCATTGCCTCTCGCAATAGCTTGCACACTAGGTTCCCACCACTGACCTCAGCCCCTTCAAATAAGCCACTCACACTAGTCTAAAATAAGGTTGCTAAATCATAGCCACTCTCAAGTCAGAAAACCAGACTGATTAAATGCTATTCCTGAAAACAGCCCATACTTTTCTGTTGAAAATGAAAATGCCCGAAGTTACTCTGTTTTCTTTACTCATCAGGACCTAACATTGCACATGTTTAATTCTTCGTCATCTTGATGACTTTATTTTTCTTGATAGAATAATCTTTCAGTTTTTTAAATAAAAAAGATTTTAAATTCTTAAAAAACTTATGGCATTTTGCTTGAATTATACTTAGCAATTATGCCATTTCCTCCTAGTAAGTTGCAAATTGTTTGAGAGAATGAACTGGAATATTATCTCTCCATTAAACTTATACTCATATTTAACTCCCTGCTTGACTCTATTTAAATGATTAACAGCCATTTAATACTAAACTCTGCCCTGGTACCCCCCAAAACATGCTTCTTCTATGTTGCTCCAATTGCTGCAACTTATATTTGCTCAGAATGAGGACTGTGTTGATACCTGTATGCCTATGCCAATTGATCTATAATGTCTATGGCCAAATAAGCACTAGAATCTGTTTCTCCTATGAATAATTTGTTACTCATTATTAACTGGTAGACATTATCAATTTGTTGTTATTAAGTAAGTACACATGAAAATTTACAAACACTGAATATACAACAAACAGTGGCTTCACATAGTATAGTTTAAGCCATTGCTTCTGAATTCAGAAAAGCTTGTTTTGAGGTTAGACTGCGTCATTTATTAAATGATTATGTTTCCCTTTTGTCCCACGGTAAAAAAAAAAAAAAAGAAAGTAGATTCATTTTCTTTTTAGACTGGTTGTGAGACTCATTTTGATAACAGGTAAAATAAATTTTAAAACAACAAAACATTATTCATAGTTATCTTAGACATTATTTACCACATTATTAATAAAACTTAAAATAAAGCATGGTGCATCTATAACCAAGATTTTCTTATATAGAAAAACATGAATTCATTCGATAAAATATTTAAATATAAGAATATATTACCCCTGATTTAATTTACAATTTTGGTAGTTAAATATGGAAGGGTTTTAATATAGTTAGGAGGGAAAAAACTTAATATATTTAATGTGTAAAAGATTTTCGGAAAACGTAAAAATTCTACCAACAGAAATGCAGAGGGAATGTTCTTTTTTGTGGACAATTGGCTATTGGTAGATCAAAATATGTGTTGACATTCAGATGTGCTGGGTAATTAAAACAACTTCATAAGCAGGTTGTACATAATTATATTGCATGAATATATTAAGATTTTTTTATATTTCTAGTAGAATGAGGTTTTGATTGATTTAATCCTCACAGTATTGTGGGTGTATGAGTCTAGTTGGAAATAGTCTCTGGCCTGCTCATACAGCAGCAGATGCACTATTTGCATAAGTAGGATGTTATATGTGGGCTTGTATTTTTGGCTGCCTCTAGATTTATGACACCAATTCATTTTTTGCACAGATGGAAGAAAACCTGACAATGTGAGAAGAGGACTTAATTGATTTCCATTTTAAAAAAATGTTACAATTACACTGATTTAAATTTGCATATATGTGAATCTGATTACTTCATTCATGAACATATATGAAGCAGTAAATTTCAGTCACTTTATGATCTCTCATTGTACTGTTAACATCTGATATTGAGGTTGATGCAGGCAAATTGGAGGAAGCACCAGCTGTATTAACAAAAACAGCATTTATTATCATTTTGGAGGTGAAAAAATCATTTATAAGATGTAATTGAAAACAAAATAAATGGTTTATTTTTCCAGAAAAAAAACATATTCTTTGCTTACATAGAATATTAAATTGCTGAATAAATGGCCAATTTTTACATAAGAATATAAATTATACTATACTAAAAATGTGCCATTTTATTCTTTGAAAATCTTTTATTTAAAATTTTTTCTTACTTTATATGATATGTTTAAAATCCTTAGTAATAGCATATAGGTTTTCCTGTGGTTTTAGATACTGCCTGATATTAAGCAACTACTAATTTAAAGAATTCAATTTGAAATCAATATAAAATACATCATCATGTTTCATGATTTTAATAAAATGCTTCTCCTTAAATGGTATGAAGTATTTCATTATAAAGATACTTTAAATGGGAAAATTTTTTGAAAAGGAAATTTATAGTGTTAAATAGATAATAAAATTGACGTATTAATATTCACCTCATTTAATTTTTGTTCATTATATGGAGAATACAGCATGGGGACTGATCACTTGCTTTGGGTCAGTCATTTATGAGTTCAGATCTTGGTCTTCACCCTTACTATTTGGGCGACCAGACATGTTATTAATAGTAATTGTTTTTTTCCTGTATATAAATTATATATGTGTGCATGTATGTGTATACATTTTAGAATTAACTTTCTCTTCTTCAAAGAGTTTAGAATCTAGTGACAGAGACATATAATTTGTTTGTGTGTGGCAGTGGAGAAAGACATGACAGATGGATTGGGCCATACCTCCTAGAAACAGAAATAAGGAAATGTGGTCCAGTCATACGAGCAACCATAAAGAAGGGCACAGGAAAGAAAACACAGTCAATGAGGAAAATTTAGTAGCAGCTATTTCATTGTTAATAAAGTAGGGAGGGAAATAAGTAAGACAGAATATGGACAGGTGCCAGGTTTGTGTGTCAGAGAAGAGACTTTGAATTTTATCCTGTGGGTCTATAATTATTTTAGGGAAGAAATTAAATAATAAGACTTGCTTCTTAAGAGAGATCTTTCTGGAAGCTAGGTGGGTAATAAAATTGATGAATTTAAGATGAAGAAAGGAAACCAGACAGAGACTGTTGTCATTCCTTACGAGAAATGTCATGGAGTTTTGAATAAGTCAAGTCCTAATAGAGGTAGAACAATGAGATAGTGTGAGAAATAGTTATAAAAGTACATTGAAAATTTTAATAATTCAGTTCTTTCAAAAAGTTAAAATATCACTCGTTTTATTTGACATTTCAAAATACATATCATCAAAACAAAAGTAATGGTAATTTTAAAAAGAGATAGATATACTGCTATTAGAAACAGATATAGATAAATATATTAGATAAGAGATATATAGATATTGATCCACTTATAGAGCACTGAAAATTAATATTAAAATAAATGGAAGAATGGCTAGGTAAACTTGGCCATATTTGGGGTTAAAAAAAATAATATTTGATTCACATGTATTTATTGCTGAAGCCTATATACAGCTCCATCTCTTTTGGTTTGTTTTAGATTTTGTAATGTCTAAGACACTTTAAAATTAATTCTAAATTCTAAGTAGCTGCTTAGGGAAAGAACTGACCAAGCTACTATATCACAAACCAGAAATCTCACTGATGGTTTTACCTTTGGGTGAGGAGCAAAAGTTTAGTGGTAGATAGAAAACTCTGGGAAGTTATGGTCTGTTAAAAAAACATCTGAAGTGATTAACAACAAATAGAATTTTTGTAGATTGCTAAGTTTTTATTATTCATGGAATTATCCATAGTTAATACGTTTTCTGCCATAAAAATACCTTTGAATTTTTTTTTTTTTTTCATATTTTGGCTCTGGAATTATTGCTTTTGCCAAGAAAATAGCAGTCAATGTTTTCTTCTTTTTATTGCCAGTTGTCTTGTAGATTCCATGTTTGCCAAAAGAACCTAAATGTTGTCTGGGTTTTTTCAGAATTCTGCTCACCAGAAAGAAGATCACAATTTTTCAAAAAACTGTTTTTAAATACTTTTTTCTCAGATTGAAAGCTATCTGATTTTTTTTTTACCCCCCCAGCATGTTTAAACTTGGCCAAGAATTTTCTATCAATGGTTTTATAGTTGTATGTTCTTCTGAGCTTGCTTGGAATTTTGCCACCTCTGGCAGGAAAACACTTGTGTCCATTGAGAATCTGCTCTGATTCAAAACACTCTTCGTACTCTGTACGTTGAAAAGAGACCATATAAATAGAGTGGGCATCAAGTGGATTATTCTCTTCTGATTCACCATTTTCAAGACCATTATACTTTGCACTTAATTTAATAGGCAGGGGTCATGATTCTGGACTCTTCACCTTTAATGAAGGAGTCTGAAAAGCCTTATTCCTAGTATCAATTTGTTTATGCTTCACAAGTTTGCTTTGAATGTTAAATCCCTTTTGACAAACACAACATGGAAAAGGTCTTTCTTCTGTATGTGTGAGTTGGTGGATTTTTAAATGAGTTGACTGTTAGAAAGATTTACTGCACAGGACGCATTTAAAAGGCCTCTGACCAGTATAAATAGGTGAATGCCTATCAAGTTTTGATTGTGACAAAAACATCTTGCCTCAGATTGTACATGCATGAATATTACTTTTCTTCATAGTGCTGCATGTGGGATCAGACTTACAACATGGGTAAAAGTACTATATGCTCCATACACTGGCTTTTCTTGCATGGCCTCCAGCAATTTTCTGACCTGTTTAACATCATTCTGATAGGTTTCATTATGATGTTGCTAGTGCATGAAAATTTCTTCAGATTTTTAAAGTGGCCTTAACAAATACATTTAAAAGGGAGATTGAGTTATTTGATGCCTTTCCAGATCAACTACTTGTCTAAAGATTTTATGACACAGATTGCATTCAAATGGATTTCAACCAGTATGAATGAGATAATGCCTAGATAATTTTGAGGGTATTTCAGAGGTCTGGAGCTGGCAAAGGCCCGGGCTGCACATCTCAGAGCTCCAGCCGTGAAGGCAGTGGGGACACATCCCAATAAATGCAATTTATGGACTTTCCCTATTCCAGTGGTAACCATGTTTTATTCTTAAATAATGGCCATTTAGGACATGTTTTTCTACATACAAATGTCCACACAGTTAAAAGTGTATAATTCTGGGAGATAAAAAAAATCTCTGTGGAAAAATTTAACAGAAAGAGCATTCTTACCTATTTTCATTGTGTAGCAGGAAAACAAATGGGGATACTAGTTTCCAAGTCTGCCTGTTATGTCAACATTCTTATAGTATATTATGGATTGAATTGTGTCCCCCCAAAAGTTTAATGTGTTGGAAGCTTGGTCCCCACTGTGACAGCACTAAGAGGGTGGGAAATCCTATTGTGATAGTTGAAAGATGGGGCTTGAAGAGGTGACTGGATTGTGAGGACTGCATTCATTAATGGATTGATCCATCCTTGGAGTAATGAAAATGGTTATGGTGGCTTTAAAAAGAGAGAATGAGGAGGTTAGTCTCTCTCTCTGCCTTACCATCTTTTGCAATGTGATATCCTGTGCTGCTGTAAAGCCACCACCAAAAAAAACCCCTCACCAGATGTGTTCCCTCAGCTTTGGACTTCCCATCCTCTGAAGCCGTAAGCAATAAATTTTGTTTTCTTACAAATTACCCCATCACAGGTATTTTGTTTTAAACAACTAATACAGAGTGCCTTTTGCTCAGAAGGCCCAGACTATGCAGGAGTGTAAGAAATTCAGGAAGAATTGTCTCCTAACATTAAGCAGAATCCAATGTTTTATTTATCTAATACTTATTATAACATAATCCAAATATTTGGAAAAAGTAATGAACATGCATAAATCCATATTCGCTTTCTTAATTTCAATATTTTGCCATATTTGATTTACATCTTTTATTCACTGTGGTAGGAAGAATATGTTCACATCCAAATCTGTGAAACCTGTGAATATGTTTACATGGCAAAGGGACTTTGCACATGTGATTAAGTTAAGGATCTTGAACTGGGAAGATTATTCTTGATAAAATGATTGGGCCCAATGTAATCACAGGAGTCCTTGTAAGGGAGAGGCAGAAGGGTCAGAGTAAGAGAGAAATTGGAAGATACTCCATTTCTGGCTCTGAAGATGAAGGAAGAGGCCCATAGCCAAGAAATGCAGGCAGTTTCTAGAAGTTGGAAAAGGCATGGAAATGGCCTTTCCCCTAGAGCCAGAGAGAATTTCTCCTCCAGCAGAGAATGAAGCCCTGCTGCCACCTTGATTTTAGTCCAGTAGTATCCATTTAAAATTTCTGACTTCCAGAACTTTAAAAATAATACATTGGTGGTGTTTTAAGCAACTAACTTAAAAAAATTGTTACAGCAGCAATAGGAAGCTAATATATTCACTAAAAATAATCAGAATTGAAGAGCTATATGTGTTCTTATTGATTACTCCTTTCCTTGTACTGTATTTAGACATTTTGTTAATATTTTCTCATACCATGATTTGAAAATTTCACTCATATATATTTGATTTATATTTTCTTTTAAATGGTGTTCTCAAAGCTTTAAGTTTCCATCTAAGTACTTTTTAAGCTATATAACACAAGCATTACAACAGTATTTTTACTGTTATTGTTTTCTAAATACCTCATAATTAATATTTTGTGTCCTTTGTAGAGCATAAGTTATTTGAAGTCATTTTTCAATGAATTTTCATATATGCATAAAACTAATAACCAATATGTAGAAAAAAATGAACAATTCATAAATGGCACACAATACTCTCTATGCTCCCTCTAGTCCCCTTTTCCTCTATTAGATTTTGTCTGGCTTCTTACTTTTAACATCATTTGTGAGCTTGACCTATGGTTCTGTATGCAGCAATAATTTGTTTATTTCATTGCTGTATAATATTCAATTGTATGCATATACTAGTGCATTTATCAATTTTATATCAATTGATACTTAATTTTTTGCCCAATTGTTCTTTTCTGTTTTGTTTTTAGGAATAGTTCTGCTAGAAATATCTTGTACATGGCTGTTGGTGCTAATAATTATTGTTTCCCTTTTGATTAACAGAACTGCAATGTACTCTAGTTTATCAGTGCCTTTCCTTCATGGTTCTATATGCATCCATCTGTGTCTACATTAAATTAAATATTAGTTAATAGTGATGTCTCCAATTCTAATCCATTGCCACATGGATCACTCTAATCACCTCCCATTGCTTTTTTTGTAACCTCCCACTCCAACTATGATAAAACTGGCTGCCAACGCCTGCCATCCATTTGCCAAGCTGGTCAATTCCAGTATACATGTATAGCGCTTTCAAAATTGTTGATCTGTACCCCTGTAAGAAACAGGCTTGTCAACTGGAATAAAGTGCTTAAGTTTCCTATTGCCTTTAGTCTTACAGGTTTCACTCATTCTCAAAGCTACTTACACCCCCACCCCACTCATTTCATACATTTATAATACATTTAGATTCTCTTGTCACATTTTGTATTTCACTTTGGGATCCACTAACCACATAAATTATTACTGCTCTAAATTTGATACTTTAAGGTTTACTCTTTATGTTGTAAAATTCTATGCATTTAAAAAATACCTAATGGTTTTTATTCACCATTATGTATCAAACACAGCAATTTTATTGTCCTAAAAAATTCTCTGTGTTCGCTTATTCAATTCCCTTCTTTCCCAAATCCTGAACCTCTGGAAACCCCTGATCTGTTTACCATCTCCATAATTTGGCCTTTTCATGAATGCCATATTTAAAACATGTAGTATGTAGTTTTATTCAGACTGGATTCTTTCACTTAGCAATATAAAGAATAACAAAAAACTGTTTGCAGGTTAATTATCAATGGCTATACAATCAGCATTAGTAGATATGCATTTGTGTTGGCAGAAGTGTGTTATACTTAAATATGCAGTTTTCCTAAATAGTTTCTGTGGAAAGTGAATAAAAAATAAAACTTAAATTATATCATGTTTAAGTACTGTTCTCGGTAAAGGGTTGGTAATGGTTTATAACATCTGAATGAGAACTTAAAAATGTGCAATACAATTTATGTCACCACAAGTTTAATTTTAAGATCTATTTTAAGTCCTACCCAAACTATTTGGGGGAAAATCCTTCAGGGAAAATAAAAAAAACACTCTATCATAATTATAGCAAACATTGCAGACATTAACTGCATCTGTTCTCCGAGATTTTCTGGCCACATGTTCACGCAGATGAAATATTAACACCCATCAACACACAATTCCATCAATCTCTATCATTTTTCTCACAAATAAAATAATCTTCAGTGAGGTACTCTTTCAAAAACTGTGATTCCTATATTGATTCAATTTTTTGTTCCACTGATTTATCTCAATCCTGACTTTCCTATCTTTACCCTTTCTATTGTCTCCTGAAGACTCATTACAGTAAACAAAAGAAAATCTACCATAAATCCTCACGTTCTTCACAGAATCTACCCCAAATTTTCTTGCTGTAGCAAAATTTTTTCTCCTTTCCAAGAACATCATCTATTGTAGTGTTATTCTTTTCCTAACTCGCCATGGCCCTTGTTCAAACTCCCATGTCATCTGTATATAACATCATAGCCTTCATCTTCAGCTGTCTTGTTCCAATCTCCTAATAGTTACTTAGTCACTCTGTATTTTATTGAGTTCTTTGGTTCCACTCTCAATGTCTTTCTGTTCACTCCAATAGTTTCTGTCTCTGTCTGTCTGTCTCTCCCAAAACACACACACACATATTCATGCACACACACTAAAAAGCTGTCATTTTCCTATAGGTAAATGGTACATTGAAAATTCTACAGTATTTTCTCAAAGAATGAACATTTTCACCTTAAAAAAATACAAGTAATAGTCTATGCTTACAGAACAATAAATGGGTAATAAGAAATGTCTTTATTATAGTCTGAAAATGTTCTCTGAAGTGAGCTTTTGGTACCACACTTTCTTTAGCATATAAGTTTAGTAACTTAAAATGGAAATCTTGAGATGTAATTCAAGAAAATTTATTCATGTATTCTTTCATTAGTTCATTTATTTACAAATCACTTAATGACTGATTCCAGGTAGCTTCTGAGGATCTGATAATAGAAAGACACTAACTTTGTTTGAATAGGTTTAATTCAATGGAGAGTAAGACATGCTATGGGTTGAACGTGTCCCCCCAAATTTCATGTAATAGAAAGTTAATCCCCATTGTCACAGTGTTAAGAGGGTGGGAAATCTTATTATGGTAATTGAAAGGCAGGGCCTCAAAGAGGTAATTAGATTGTGAGGACTGTACACTTGTGAAAGGGTTGATCCATTCAAGGAGTAATAATTTTAATGAGTGCAGGGCCCGAGGGAGGGAGCTGGGGACTGGGCCCCCCTCCCACAACCAGGCACATCATGCCAGTGCCTCAGGTCCTGCCCAGGGACCCAAGGCATGGAGAAGGGGACCAGACCCCTCTCCCCTCAACCAGGCACACCGTGCCAGAAACTTGGGGCCTGAAGCATGGAACCAGGGACCAGATCCCTCCGCCACAACCAGGCACACTGCCAGCACCAAGGAGCATACCAAAAATATCACCTGCATGTGGGTGGCCCACCACAGCCACCACAACAACTATGGCTGCTGCAAAAGAGGCTAGATGCCACAACCACCACACAGATTGTCTGCCAGCCACCAGAATGCATTGATACAAGGAGAGTCACCAGCAGAGAAAAAGAAAAGAAGAGGATTTCTCTCTCCACAAAGCCCATTCCAGAGTGACAGAAGAATCTGCTCTGATAATATTGGGGGACTTGATCACACCTCTCAGCATTGGACAGATCATCTAGGCAACAAATCAACAGAGTAACCATTATTCTTTCAGAAGGAGAGAAGAAATCTAGTGTAACTGGGGGGAGGAGGGAGTGTGAGGGGGATGGAATGAGATTGGACAAAGAACATAAAGAATAAGTATGATTTGTAACAATATATGTGCTAGTAATATTGATTTGATCAACATATCTCAATGTTGAACCTCTAAAATATGTATAATCAATTTTTGATTCAATAAAAATTTAAGAAAAATCAAAACAAAACAAAACAAACAAAAAAAGCTGAATGGGTGGTGATGGGTGTGGTTCTGATGGCTTTAAAGGGAGAGAAAGTGAGGAGGTTAGTTCTCTCTTGCTCATTAGATGAAATGAATAAGGAACATAGTAAAGAAAGGAGAGAGGGAATCAGAAAGAATGGGAGAAAGGAAGTAAGAGGGGGAGGGAGGTAGGGAATGAGGAAGGAAAGAAGGGAGGAAGGCAGGCAGGCAGGAAGGAAGATATACACCAAATTGAGACCTTGTTTTGTCATTTGTGAACTATATACACAATGACAAAATATGTATACTCTTTGAACTCTATTAAAAAATGTGTTACTGAGATCCTAGAGTAGTTGTGAAAGTTAAATGACATGCTGCATATAGCATCCAAATCCATTGTATAGAATAGGGTAAGCATGCAATAAAAGCCAGCAGATATAATGACTACATCTAAAATAACAATTATCTAGAAATCTGCATAAGGTTCTCAAGTAAGAAATACTATTGAAAGATGAGGAAAAATTATGAAAGTAAAACTTCACATATGTTACCTTATTCTATCCTCACAAGAACTGTAGAGTGCTGAAATTCCTCGTAGTTTGGATAAAACAAGACAGGGACTGAGACTGTAGATTTTGCTGAAGTATACACACCTAGTACATAATGATATAGTACCTAAAATCTATGTCTGTTAATGGTAACCTTTTTATTGATAATAAGTCTCAAATCACAGTAAAATAGAGATAAGAGCAATTTATTTTGGGAATTTCATCTTGAAAAATTGGTTGTGGTCCTGGGTTTAGTTTCATATATAGATTTTATAGTAACGTTAAACAGAATCCTTTATAGTTTGAACAAGTTTTTGTCTTATTTAACAGGGTTTTTGCATTAAATGGGCTCTGCTTTACATTTTCTAATGCTAATTAAAGTTTTTTTATGAATCAAGATAGAGAAAATCTGGAGCAATATCATACATAGCCTTTCTATTCCATGTTTTATAAAAATAGCAACTGATAATTTTAAATGTGCTATTATGTGTTTCCTATAACCTGTTTTAATCAGATAAGTGGTAACATTCTTTTCAGTATATCACAAGGAACTAACAGAAGTGCCTCATTTTATTATTTCCATAAACTTTGTACCACCTCGCAGGCTAAACATTATATTTATTGATATTTTATTCTATATGTCTACATATTTTACTTCTTTTCTGTATCAATTTTCATATTAGAATGTAGTTTCATGCTTTTAAGTGAAGGAATTAAATGATTTATTTACTAATGAGGAGCATACATTATGGAAAAATAAAATTCTCTTCTACCTTTACTATCACAAATTCAGCAGCTATCTCATTGCTAAATTCCAGTGACCATGACTTAAAAATTCATTATAAATTTTTCAATAATTTTCCAAGTTGATTGAAATCCTTCCTTAATTCTATTTTACTTCAGTAAAGTAAACATTTAAAATATTAATTGTATTTTTATCTGAATACTTAAGGGACTTTCCATTATATCTTAGATGGATTGGTCTTGTGCTACACACATTGTCTCACCCTTTTCACTCTTTTTCTAAGATAAATATACTTGTCTTGCTCTGTGTGTATATATATGTAATTATTTAAATTGGTAGCATATTATTTAAACATAATGAAACTGGCTAATATTAGGAATATGTTTTCTGTGACAGAAGATTAATAAGAAATGTTTAGATAATCGGATGCCTCAATTAAAAAAGTATGTACAAGTATTATACTAACAAGTATGTTAATTTAAAGACATTGTATATTGTCTTTTAAAAATAGACCATACTTTGTAATAGATTTTTAAAGTTAGTTTTGGATGTCAGGGGACTAAAGATATGCTCAAATAGATATATTTAAGAGTCAAATTTTGAGAGATGATTACATTGTCATTTTCCCAAAACCTTTCTGTCAATCATTGTTTAGGTCCCTGAATCTACTATTATCTAAAAATAACAAACTAATATTTTAAGATACCTTAAAATTGTGAAAATATCAAAACCACAGGTTTTTTAAAATCATAAATAGTTAAGTATTATTTCCTAAAAGAGAAAATATTGACTTTATAGTTATGGTAATTTTTGTGTTTAGATTGTAAATATTTATAAATTAGATTTTTCTTCTGGTACAGTACAATGACTAGCTCAAGAAGAAAATAAAGAAGAGCAAGTTCTTCTGTACATGAATTCATTTCAAAGAAGCTGATCAAGAGCCATGGGCAGCTCTCTCTCCTTCACACAACAAAAGTCACAACTTCCGCCACTGCCACAGTCACTTCCACCATAAGGGTGGTTCGATGCCACAGTAGCAGCCAAAGCTATCATGCAGGTAGGACACTGCCCACTTGATTGCATTGACACAAGGACAGTTCACCAGCAGACACTGGAAAAAGAAGAGGAAGTGTCTTTCCTCAAAGCTCACTCCAGAGTAATAAAAGAAGCGACTGCTCTACCACGTGACCAGACATGAATGCAGAGATACTAAAAATACAAAAAAAAAAAAAAAAAAAAAAAGTTGACACCACCAAAGGAATACAGTAATTCTCAAGTACAAGACAGCAGAGAGCAGGAAATCCTTGAAATGAATGAAAAAGAATTCTGAGCAACAATCTTAAAAAAATTCAGTGATATGTAAGAAGACTCACTTGGGCAGCATAATGAAATGAGAAATTGTATCCAGGATACGAAGGAGAAAATTTGCAAAGAGATTAATATCTTACAAAAAATGTAGCAGAACTCTTGGAACTGAAGGATTCATTCAATGAAATAATAATAAAAAAAGCCCCCAAAAAACCCACAACCTAGAGCTTAAACAGCATGTTAGAGCAAACACAGGAAAGAATTTCTGCTCTTGAAGATCATCTTTTTGAAATAAACCAGGCAGAAAAAAGAAAAAAATAATAATTTAAAAAAATGAAAAAATCTAAGACAACTAGCAGACAATGTTAAGTGCAGAAACATCCTAATCATGGATGTTCCAGGAGAGGAGAAAGGAAAAGGCATTAAAAACCTATTCAATAGAACAATAACAGAAAACTTTCAGGTATAGTGAGACACAAATCTTCAGATCCAGGAGGCTAAAATATCACTGAACAGATTCAATCCAAAAAGATCCTCTCCAAAACACATTATAGTCAAACTGGTAAAGCAATGAGATTGAAAGTGTAATCAGTAGACATCCAGCAAGGAAAAGCTCAGAACCTGATGGTTTTACTCTTGAATTCTATCTTACCTATAAAGAGGAATCAATGCCAATTATCTTCATATCATTCCAAAATATTGAAAAACTGACAGTTCTCTCAACCTCATTCTATGAGGCCAGCACCACCCTGATAACAAAACCAGACAAAGATACAACAAAAACAAAAAGTAAATCTACAGGGAATATCTCTGTTAAACGTAGATGCAAAAATTCTCAACACAACATTAGCAATCGGAATAAAGCAACAAAGTTTTTAAAAATTATACACCATGATCAAGTGGGATTAATTCCAGAGATGCAAGGATGGTTCAACATATGTAAGTCAATAATTGTGATACATCACATCAACAACAAAGGAAAAACCACGTGACTATCTCAATAGGTGCAGGAAAGAATTAGACAAATTTCAACATCCCTTTATAATAAAGACTCAAAGCAAAATAGGTATAGAAGGAAAGTATTGCAACATGATAAAAGTCATATATGACAAACCAACCACCAATATCATCCTGAATGGGGAAAAGCTAAAAGCTTTTCACTGAAGAACAGGCACAACACAAGGATGCCCACTCTCACCACTCCTATTTAACATAGTACTGGAAGTACTAGCCAGAGCAATCAGGCAAGAGAAAGAAATAAAGGGCATCTAGACTGGAAAAGACAAAGTCAACCTGTCCCTGTTTGCAGATGACACAATCCTATACAGAGAGAAACCTAAAGACTCTAAAAAAACACTTAGAGTTGATAAAGAGTAAAGTTGCAGGATACAAAATCAACAAACAAAAATCAGTAGCATTTTTGTACTCCAGTAATAAACTAGCAGAAAAAGAAATCAAGAAAGCAAGCCCATTTACAATAGTTACCAAAAAAATAAAATACCTAGGAGTAAATGCAACCAAGTATTGAAAGATATCTCCAGTGAGAACAACAGATCACTACTGATAGAAGATTAAGAAGTCACAAAAATATGGAAAGGCTTTTCATGCTCTTGGATTAGAAGAATTAACATTGTGAAAATGTCCATACTATCCAAAGTGATCTACAGGTTCAATGCAATCCCCATTAAAATACCAATGACATTCTTTGAAGAAATAGAAAAAACTAACTGAACATTTATATGGAATAGCAGAAGACCCCAAATAGCCAATGCAATTCTTAGTAAAAAAATAAAAATAAATAAAAAATAAAGCTGGAGGCATCAAACTACCTGACTTTAAATTATACTACAAAGCTATAGTAACCAAAACAGCATGATACTGGCATAAAAACTGACACTTGAGCAAATGGAACAGAATAGAGAACCCAGAAATCAACCCACATGTTTACAGCCAACTGTATTTGACAAAGGAAACAGGAGCATACAGTGGGGAAAGGATACCTTCAGTAAATGGTGTTAGAAGAATTGGTCATGCATATGTAGAAGAGTGAAACTAGACCTGTCCCTCTCACCATATACCAAAATCAACTCAAAAAAAAAAAAAAATGGATTAGAGACATATATAAACTATAAAACTCCTAAAAGAAAACATGGGGGAAACACTTCAGGAAGTAAGGCTGAGCAAACCCGTAAAGCACAGACAACAAAAGGAATAAATAAACAAATGGGGTTGTTTCAAATACAAAGCTTATGCACAGCAATAGAAACAGTTAACAGAGTAAAAAGACATCCTATAGAATGGGAGAAAATATTCACAAACTTTGCATCTGACAAGGGATTAGTATCCAGAATGTACAAGGAACTCAAATAACAGTGAAAAAACCAGTAACCCAATTAAAAAATGGGCAAAGGACTTGAATAGGCTTTCTTCAAAGGAAGCTATACAAATGGCCAACAAACGCCTGGAAATACTCTCAGCATCACTCAGCATCAGGGAAATGTAAATCAAAACCATATTAAAATACCATCTCACACCAGTTAGACTAGCCATTTTCAAAAAAACAAAGAATAACAAATTCTGGCAAGGATGCGGACAAAGGGGAACCTTCCCACACTATTGGTGGGACTATTAATTAGCACAGCTGTATGGAAAACAGTATGGAGGTTCATTAACAACTACAGATAAAATTACCTTATGATCCAGCAATCCCACATCTGGGTATATACCCAAAGGAAAGGAAATAATGGTGTTGTACAGATACCTGTACTCCCATGTTTAACAGCTCTATTTACTATAACTAAGAGTTGGAGCCAACCTAAATGTCCATCATCAGATGACTGGATAAGGAAAATGTAGTCTATATACACAAGGGAATACTACTCCGCTATTAAAAGAAATGAAATTCTGCCACTCAGAATTACCTCCTGGATCTCTACCAGGTTCTCACTGTGAATATCACACACACACAAAACCCCTGGAAAAAACAGAGATCTATGTTGCTTGTCAGTGTTCATATATTGGATACAAAGCAATTGTCCATGAAAACAATCTGCGTAAAGTTATTAATACCATTCTATCAGCCATAATATATATCGATGATCTTATTTCCCTTTAACTTTGCATTATGTAAGGTAAACACTATTTTGAAAAAAAGCAAGTTTACATGGCATAACAGTGTCTATTACAGAGGTTTTCTCATCAGTAAAGGCAAATACACTCCCAGGTGCTTTCTTTCATTTTCTCATGTAGCTTGATTGTGAATCATCCTGCTGATATTTTCATTATTTCTCTTCTGCTATTTTTTCCCACTTGAGTTGCTGGTCCTGTGTGTTCTTCCTTCCTTATCCACAAAGTGGCTTCCTCAGGTATTTCACCAGGCCTATTCTTCATAGCCCACTATTCCCCTTTATTTCCTGCCACAGACAACTGGACTGCTAACTTTATTATATAACACTCTTCTGTTTTATGTTTGCAATGAGTACGAGTACACCTCAATCATACAGCATTATTTATCAAATTATAATAATTTTATTCTTATTTATTCTCATAATATTTTCCAATTTGCAATTACATTACCAAATGTATATATATGATGTAGTGCATAGTGAACAAGTATTTTTACATATGCATATTTTTTTTTCTGGAAAACTTTTTTGAAGCTTGTATTTAGTAGTTGTTGTGATTCCTCTAAATGGCTAGGTAACACTGTAGGTCATCCTGAAGAACAGAGCAGTAGTAAATGATCTCAATCAGTTGGTGAGTGACTCAACTCCTGTGTTAATATATATGGTAACATAATATCTCAAGGCTGCATGAGTTTTCCACCCACTTCCCCCAACAAAAAATTTAATTTTAATTTTAATTTTAATTTTGTGTTACCT